>NW_015505477.1:863813-910773 GCF_001515645.1 Sinocyclocheilus grahami | reverse complement strand
GGGGGGGGGGGGGTGGCTGGTGGGGGGGGGGGGGGGGTGTAATAATTCTGTTTCTCTGGACAATATGTGAGTGGGTGTAATTGAATCTCAGTTTCAGTGGGAGGCTTGTGGAGGACAGCAGATGACTGCTGACAGGCTCGGAAGTGAGTGTGTGTTTATGAGCATCATCTGTGAGGAAGTGTAAACAAGTGCAGAGTGATTTAATGAGAAGTATGCACACAAATTCAGGTGTCAAAAAGGTCTGCCTTACCTTCATCTCCTGATCCTGAACCAGCATCTGTAAAACACAATAAGAAGGACATTACATCCATGTCTTCGTCCAAGTCTTACTTTCTATCATTTTAGTGAATTCAATAAGGGTCAAACAATACTTTATCATTATTGCAGGTTTTAAGGCTTTATATTAATTGGAAGTTTACATGTAACATTGCTAATTGTAAAGTTATCTGTCACACTTCAGCAATATTTAAATGAACGCTAAATGTTGAAATACAGTAATTGTATCATGTGAGAATAATATCCTGATATTTTCTATAATTTAATATCATTTATATTTTTATAATTGGATATATAAATTATGTTTTACTTTTTTTCTTTTCTTTTTTAAAAGTTCATGTCTATGTCATTTATTTGTCAACTTCCAAGATCAATTAAAAAAAAAAACTGAATGAAAGTAATTTTTAAGAATGTACAAGTGATGGACTGGCCATCCATCCAACGTGTTTTCCTGCCTATGTCTTGAGATGCTGGGATCTCATAACACTATAGGACAAGCGATTTGGAAAATAGATGGATGAATGGATAAACCATGTACATTTCTGCTCATATGGGTCTCTGGCGTTTGGGCATACTATCCCAATTTACAGTACAGATATGGTCTTATGTACTTGAACTGTGGGATGATCAATGGTGAATATGTGACCCATTTGGCTCATGTAGGCAGAGGTGGGCTGCACAAATGATGCAAGAGAGAGATACTATAAATGCACACTTACTCTGATTCATCGCAGTCTGATTTAGAATAAGTGTTTCAAATAAAACATAGAAACTATGTACCTTCTGTACACCCTTTGTGCATAAAAACAGAAGAGTCCAGTGCTTCATGGTGTTGCTGTCACAATATTTGTTTAAACATGACTCTAAAATCAAGTATAGTCAAGTATCATAATGTAACGAATGCCCTCTGACTGGATATGAGGCATAAAAAGACACTCAAGTGAAAATGAGGAAAGGATAGCAAGATAAAACCAGCTAGATAGCAAGATAAAAAAAATCAACTCTGTTTACAGCGACCCGTTTCAGTGCATGTCTCTTGAAATGATAATGAGCTACTGCTCACCCTGCTCCTCTCTTCCATTTTTGTTGTGCATTCGGTGGCACGCTACCATCAAAAACAAAACTAATCCACTGCATCCTCAGTGGCTCTGATGTTGGGAGAAAATGAGGACTCTTATGTTTATTTTTACATCCAGCTACAAATCTGCATTACCTTTTGAGACATGTCTCTACAGCTGTTCGAGGAAAAAATGAATGACAGCACTGACAGAACTGACTGAGGGCAGGAATATGTTAATACGGGACAGTCTGTTAGCAGTTGTGGGCGGGACCTGAGCAGTATGACATCATACTGTTTATTTTATACTGAAGTTCAGACTCGTTTATTTTTCTAATTGCCTGACAGTTACATTCTTGATTCAGAGACATGTCACACTCAATCTGTCTTTGACCATCTGAGCGATGCTCTCTGGCCATCTGCATGAAACACTCATCTATGGCTTTAATGCAAAGAATATGTCTAAATCTGTCAAAATACTTTCACCTGTTTATCTGATATGCTTTCACAACAACATCACCTGCATATATGCATACAATTATAAAACATGACTAATATTTAGTCTGTAAAGCCTGTCATGTACCGTAAAAAAACTAAATGTGTACATTCATTATTATGAGCAATAATATGGTAGAAAGAACATTATTAAAAGTGAATTGATTTTCACTTTAACAATTCAATGACAGAACAAGCTGCAAATAAAAAAAATACATATACCAATTCCCACCCTAAATATATCTTAGTAAAATTCACTTAAATTGAATGATTTAATGATTTTTATTTGTGATCGGCATCATGCCATTTTTAAAATAAATTACATTGCTTTAATTGGCATATTATTATTGGTATTTCAAAATGAATATTTAAAGTTAATCTTGCCATTGCTTTAACAATATTCAACAATTTATCTGAGCTACAATCAAGTGTTTTTAAACTTACAATAATAAATTAGAAAAACATGAATACAAATACAAGTTTGTTATTGGCTGACACCGGAAGCCTTGCACATTTATAAATGGCTCTTATGTATAAAATAAGGTACAAAAGGTTTTTCAGGTATCGATCATGTTAATCATGTAGAGTCATTGGAACACGATGCTTTAAATATGATATATACAACTTTATAAGATTAAACAGATAACTAGTCTACATTCAACAACTATCCATCCTTGTATTCACTAACTTTCCATCCTTGTATTCATCATTCCTTATAAAAACTGAGGACATTAAAAGGCAAAAACTACACAATGAACCAATGAACCAGTCCTGAAGCACTGGATCAAAAAAAGTGGAAAACCTTTCACAACCTCAAAAATTCATGAAGTTCCCTAGTACATCAAAAAGACTATTTCACAGTGAGGCTGGAAGAGTAAAGCGAGACGAACAGTCTGTTTCTCGGCACACTTCTTCCTGTGAGACCGGACTCTGCTGAGTTTGCTGGCACGAAACAATGGCAGGAGTCTTATTAAGCGTAAGAGACCTTTGTTCCTCATTCAGAGGTATCAGCGGGTTACGCATCTCCTCTGCCTTTATCATTTATCAGGAAGAATGTGTTATGAGGTGACTTTGCACTTTTTTTATCTGGGCTCCCACGATGCAATGGGTTGAGTGAACTTGAGCTCGAGGCTCAGAGGCAGATGTTCTCTGTCAGCAGAGACAAACGCAGCTGTAATTTAACATGCCACGGCCGCTGTTACAACACACAATTAACTATTTCAAGAACATCGTGCTTGACCGACATGAGTGCGTCAGGTAACATATCAGTATTTAATGATAAAACAGGCCTGTTGAGCTGTTTATGTGAATGTTTTGAGAATGTAATAGTCATTTCTTGGAATATGATGCATGCTCCCTGTATGGAGAAAGCTACTTTAGCACTACATGGAGTGTGATTACGCAGAAAGGCTATCTTAACCTCGATTTCCAGTGTTGAAAATAAACTGCCTTCTCCTCTCTACAGTTACGCACCACTAAGCTAATGGCCTGCTGCCCTGCGCCGCACTGAAAACTCAATATAAGCACATGACCCGTCTCCTTAATCAGCACATTATTCACACTGATCTTACAGCAGCACAGCGGTGAACTTGCCACCGTTTGCGAGGTAAATAGCCCACTTATCAATGCCAGAAAAAAAGAGAGAAGCATATACTCACCTCTGCAATACTTCTTAATATTTGGCACATAAGACCCTTCTGAAAGTTTCAACGAAGCACAGCAAGGACTTCATTTTGGGAAAGTAGGCTACAGTCAAATATCAGTACCCAAGTGTGATGGAGGAGAGGTTTGACACAGTAAAGGATGGTGAAATGACTTCGTGGGACAAGGGAATAACATGATTTCACCAACCAGTATTGGAAGTGACTGTTGGTAAATGGGATTATAGCTAAATTTAGTAACTATGCCAGTAATTCATGGACTTTAAACAGTACCATTACTGCTGACTCTAGACTAGAAGTGAAGAATTGTATTTGACAAGCGCAATGGCACTTTCAACATGCAGAATGGGATTCAGCACCTTGGAGAGCACCAAACACAGGTCCAAATCTGAAGCCTTGTGCAAATAAACACAATACAATACAATACAATACAATAAAATAAATAAATAAATCTGTACAACAGACTTTCGATAAACTCTCGCTCCAATCCAATCAGTTGATCGAAAGTGACAGTAAAGACATTTACAATCTTACAAAAATATTTTTTGAAATATTGCTGAAAATTCAGCTTTGCCATTTGAGCAATAAATTATGTGTTAAAATATATTAAAATATAACACAGTTAGTTACTGTAAATGTAAATAATATTTCACAATATTACAATTTTTTACTGTATTTTTGATCATATAAATAGAGCCTTGGTAAGAGACTTTTTTCAAAAACATAAAAAATCTTACTGGCCCCAAACTGTTGAATGCTTGTTGCATACACCTCCGCATACTGTAATTATTAAGCAATTGCAGGCTGACTTGTACACATCAATTTTTTATAGTGTAAACTTGGTCACAGATGTTTACATGCTAAGGGCGTTTCTTACAGGCATAGCAGCATTTAATTCTAAAAGCCAGACAAAGGTTGGGAAATATATATGAAAAAGAGCCAGACAAAGGGAGGGAAATATCTATGAAAACCTAAAATATGATAAACTATAAAAATGTAATATGATGTGATATGACGTCTTTAATACTTCTCCGCTTATTACAATCAATGTTCTATTTCCTGGTACATGAAGGTGCTCACTTTCAGTTATGATACTGATGTATGAATAAAGACAGAGGAGCCAAGCTGCAACCAGCCTTGGAGAAATAAAGAAAATAGCAGAGTGTGATACACTTCACATATCTCTGTAGGTCATCTGTCAGCTGCTGGATCATTTGCCAGGGAATTAGTGGAGAGGAAATCAGTGTCAAAGAGTTAGAAGAGCTGGTACAAGCATCAGAACTGTGAGGCAGTTCATTTCTCTGTCTCTTTCCTCAATGTCCTCAGAGCTCAAAGTGTGAAAAGCTCATCAGGCTGTGGTTATATTCTTTTTAGTTTAACCTAAAGCTCTTTTTAGACAGAGCTTTAAGCATTCAGCAGGGTTTCAGGTAAATTACATTTTTTGTTTAACCACATAATTTAATCCTTGACATAATGATGTGTATAAAATGTACTATTAAATCTGAATTGAGCGTAGTCAAAATCAAATTGGTAAGGAATTTAATAGATCTGTTGAGAATGTCTTTTGGGCTTCAGGTTTGAATTATAGGTTCTACTACAATTTCTACCTTCTCTACTATGACATGGTGAAAAACTCTATTGACATTTTTTTATAGTTTTCCACTTTTACAATACAAAAGTTTGGGGGTACTAACGATTGAGCAAGAACACATTACGTTGATAGTAAAGACATTTATAGTATTAGAAAAGATTAGAAATGCTTTTCATTTGAACTTTCTATTCATCAGAATCCGGGGGAAAAATATCGCTGTTTCCACAAAAATATTAAAGGAGACATATTACACCCCTTTTTACATTATGTAATATACGTCTCTGGTGACCCCAGAATGTGTCTGTGAAGTTTCAGCACAAAATACTCAGATAATTTATTATGAAAAATGCCTATTTTGAGTGGAAGCAGAAACACGCTGTATTTCGGGCATGTCTCTTTAAATGCAAATGAGCTGCTGCTCCCCGCCCCCTTTTGCAGAATAGAGCTGCGCCATTACAGCTCGTATCTGCTAAAAACATCTGTTATGGTTCTGATTATCATGTTTATCGCGCTGAAATCATGCGTTTTAAACCATATGAGTTTAAACTTCTGATATACAGTTTTCTGAGAGCACACATCCAAAGCACACGGACAGAAAGCGGCTGTCACAGCATGTGAGTACTAAACTAAGTTCTCATTCACACACAAGTTTACGTTAAAAACACACGAGTTACAAAAACAGTCGGTTATGTCTGTGAAGGTAAACAGCTGGGAAATAAATTGCATGTTTATTTTAGATCTGTGTGGCAGCAGCAATATACAGTAAATAAATCAATAAATGCACTGCTCTCTTGTCTCCTCTGAGGCTGGGACTCTAAATATTGTTCTGTGCTTGTCTGTGCAGCCAAAGACAGAACAGTTAGCATGTTTTGCTCAAACTTTCGCCATGGCATTAGAACTGGTACATCGTTGTCGCTTGCGAAATCAAAATGACGGCGCCGTGGGTGTAAACTTACAGATTAAGGGGCGGTAATATTATAATGAGATCCCTTTGCCACGTCACCAAGGGAGCGAAACCAGACATGCTTGTTTTCTCAGACGCTTGCAGAAAAAGGCTTACCAAAACAAAGTTACTGGGTAAATCTTTTTCACGTTTCCTTGGTTGGTAGATGCACCGGGGACCTGATTATAGCACTTAAAACCTGGAAAAGTCAGATTTTCATGATATGTCACCTTTAAGCAGCATGCCTTAAACATAGATAATAAGAAATGTTTCTCAGCATATTAGAATGATTTGTGGAGCATCATGTGACAGTAAAGACCGAATAACATCTGCTGAAATTTCAGCTTTGCCATAAAAAAAAATATTTTTTAAAAACATGTTCAAATAGAAAAGTTATTTAAAATTTTTATAAAGTATACAACATTACTTTTTATTGAAATAAATGCAGCCTTGCTGAACATAAGAGATTAGATAGATAGATAGATAGATAGATAGATAGATAGATAGATAGATAGATAGATAGATAGATAGATAGATGATAGATAGATAGATTTTTTTTGCAAGTCTGCAGTCACAATATTGTAATGTCTTTGAATTATCTTCATTTTCTTCATTTAATCTGCAATTACAAATACAGATGTTTTCAAAGTGCCAGGCTGTTACAGGCACTTAGGAAGAACTATAGTTGCTGGGTTTGTGAGGTTCATGAGATCAAGCTATTGAAAGATATTAAAAAACGTATTTATTTATTTATTTTTGCAGCACTTAGCATGTAAACAAGACATCCTTGATTACAACTGTAATTTTAGCTTTTGTATTCAGTGTTATATCCATGAGGCACTTAAACTTGTCTGGTCTGATGTACACTCAATGCATGAACGTAAAGAGCGAAATAAAAGCAAAAGATGATAGGAAAGCCTTCAGACAGACAAAGCCAAACAGAGAGATGATTCAGTGGCGCCTTTTAAGCTTCACAGAGACAAAGACAAACACTCTTCTTGTTTTCTGAAGCTTGTTTCGGTAAATTAACTTTTACCTTCCAGAACACCTACAGACAAGTACATGCTCATACACATTCAGGCTTGAGAACCAACATCCCGCTAGGACTGAATTATGACTCTACCTACAGACACACACGGCATGAGGAGAACATTTCATTCTCTGGATGCTCCATAAGCACAAATACTCGCCTCCCACACTCTCTCTCTCCCTAGAGATAATTTTTAGAGGTTTCAGTGTGTTTAGGCACTGTTTAATGGAGTCTGACTCAGCAACTACCAGAGCACCAAACATCTGCTTTAGCCTCCGCAATACACCATCTTACTGACCACAGAACACATTTTTGCTCGTATCATTTGGTCTTTGATTGGCCATAAACATGCAATGCATATTCCTTTAATATAAGAGGAAAAAGGGGAATATTTTTCTGAAATCATATACAACAATCCAGTCTTGTGGAACAGCCTTTGTGGCATAAAAAGCTCTGAATGCAGGGTTTAAAACACAGAAAAAGCTTTACACAAAGCAATAATACATGGTTCTTCTAGCCTGTTAGAGGTATTATGGGTATTGTCTGACTATAGCACAGTATAACATGTTTAACACAAGCACAGATATGAGAGTCCTTGTCTGATTCAGACCTCAGGGATGAGTAAATTGCAGTCTTGCTCAATACTCACACAGTTACACATTTTATGGGCAAATGATTAGGCTGTGGATTAACCTTCAAGAGACATATGCACCAAACACGACTGAACGTACCGGCTGGGCAGGATCCTTCAGAGACCACCAGGATCTCGGTCTGCTGTTTGCAGGCGTCTCTCCGCAGAAAACACTCGTTTTCATAGTTTTCGTTGTTGGAGCCACACACAGGAACATAATCATTGTTGCACTGAAAAAAGGAGAGATTTTAAGCATTAAAAATTTTGAGAAAAATGAGATGTGAAAAACATGGGACTAAAATTCAAGTCAAAGATTACTAGCATTATAGCACAACTATAGTACAACTTTCTGATTGTGTTATTTGCAGAATTTAAATATAAGGGCAAAAAAGTAATTATAATTAACATTGAAATACACTGTATATTAATATTACTACAGTAGCTTTTAGGAAAAAACTACAATAAAATAAAATGTTTACATAAACTACATGTTGTAATGTATTACGCAAGAATAAGAATTAAGCATGAAACTGACCTATATATCTCTAACAGCCTAATTGTGATGTTTTAGCAGCGCTATATTTTGGAGTTGTTAGATAAGCTCACAGCAGAGAATAAGAATTGCGTGATCTGTGAAGTGAATAAAGTTACTGTGAGCATTGGTTATAACCGGTTATACTTTAAAAAAAATTAAATTTAGGTTTGAAGATTTGATCATAATCTCTGCACAATCAAAGCAAGAATGTTTAAAAAAAAAAAGGAAATATAAAAAAAATCAATTGACTTTAAAATGTATCTAAGGGGAAAAAAAACTGAAAAAATATTAATAAATAAATGAATAATAAACAATAGTGGTCATAACAAAATTAATTATCTAATTATCTAGATTTAGATTATTACATTTCTGTCAGACATAGTTTTAATATTTGTGCATCCCCAGATTTATGACAAGCAAAACAATTCACAGAGAAAGACAAAAATCAAATATTCAATTCAAATATTCCAGTGAATCTCTTAAAAACCTGCTAAAGTTTGACTTCATGAGAAGCAGGTAGTTTAAACTCACTAGTTGGCCTGGTGGAAAATGAAGCTGTTCCAAACCTCACGCAGGTATTTTGGAAGAGTCTGACCACACCGCACACACATATGGACCTGAACATACAGAGACACACTGCGTCTGGTCCAGCAGGCATGGTCTGTCTGGCCCCCGGGGAGGCGGGTACAGTGCAGGACTGCAGTGGTCTGTCAGCTCACATGTTGGCTAAGGAACTGTGTGGCTGGTGGCCAGCTGGTTGGCAGGGGTCACAGGAATAACTGTGCCCATCGATTCTGGAGCGGGATTTGTACTCCCTGTTTTATCGGCTGAGAAGCAATATTATGCAGGATAAGAAAGCTCTAAGCCAACACTGGCAAGAGATTCAGAGAGAGGGGGTGAAATAGGAGGAAAAAAGGAAAACTAGGTCTACAATATATGAATATACCGGATGTACACAATACAGCAAAAAGGAAAAAGACAGACATGAATGGATTTTTTTAAAATGAATAGAATTTAGGGTGATATACAAAAATAAAACTATAAACAAATTAACTATTAATCATATCATCTTGTAAGAAAATATATTATTAGAAAACTGTCAAAATAGAAAATCAAGTTTGCAGTCAGTACAACTCCAAGATGCTACTACAGGCATTCAAAAGCAAGATTTAGAGTGTACTATTCCCAAAGTATTCCAATAGACAAGTTAATATTTAGTAGCAATGTGTCTGCACTCTGCGTGGCCATGCCTGCGTTTTGTTGTGCTGTAATAGCTTGAGGGGCCATGTGTTTTTTTGTTTAAAATGAGAGAGGCACGGTAGTGGAATGAAAACAACGCAAAGTCTATAGATGCATTTAATTTTTTTAAATATGAAACTTCTAACTTGAGTGTTGCATTTTTAGAATTCTATGAAATGCACAAGATGCTGCAAAAGACATGAAGGCAACAATCAAACACGTCTGTGTCTAGCGCATGTTTACATAAACAAAAAAAAATAATTGGAAAGCAGCAAAGTGGATTGCAAAAGGCTGTCTACACTGGACATTCTGTCAAACACCTCCGAACTTGGATGCGTCAAAAGCCAACAGAACCCGCAGAACTCTTATGTGGCACGATGTGACAATTCATTGAAACTAAACGGATGACCCATTATATTTCTCCTGTACTCCGCATTCTTCACTTGTATCAAGTGCAGACATGGTTTTACATTTTGACACAATATTGCCTCTTATTACAGGGCTACTTTAGTTGGTCAAGGAAAAATAGACAAACGAAGCCAAAGCAAAAACAACTGTGTCACTGAGAATGAATCAGCATTTTTGAATGAATCAGCTGAATAAATAATTCAGTGAGTCTTTGTTTTGTTGCTGAAGAAATTAGCATTTTCAACAAATTAATTTAATGAATGATTCAATAACTCGCTCAAAGATCTGTCACAACCTACTGGTGTACCGTTGTAACTTGCAGAAAGAGAAAAATACCCACCACTAATGCACAGACTGACAGCCTGTCTAGAAGAAACACAGAGAAGTGGAGTGATACAAACAGTGCTGTTGGATTCAAGGAAATTTAATGACTGTAATTAACTACTATATAATGTTATATATGAACTGATGGACAGATTGATATGAATATCTGGGTTGATAACCGAAATGTTTGAACATTGGACGAATCAATGATTTTATGACCTTGAGCAATGAGTTTGTGTTTTTTCCCCCCCAAAAAGCCCTCATTCAACCAAGGTCGAATGCGATTTGAGTTCTCTTTGATAAAAATATTCCACTATTAGCTCACCTGAGATGGAGAGTGAAAGAAAAGACTGAGTGTCAGTAAAACGCAACCGAGACACCAGAATAGAAAAACAGAGTGAAATCTCAGAAGAGCAAAGCACTGAGATGATCTCAAAATAAACACAGAAAGAATAAGGGAGGAGGAGGAGAGAGTGAAATGGATATTACCAGCTTTTAAACCTTTTCATTTTTTTTGACATTTCTACAGCTTCAAGTGTTCAATCAATCATTTTGGCCTGGCATGATGCAATAGTGAGAAAGGATGCCCAGTCCCAGGCAGCCCCCAGCATGCCCTGAGAAATGCCTGTTTTGCCGAGCCCCTGCAGTTTGGTCCTTTTAACTTTACCCCTTAAGGGGAAGGAGTGCATTAGAACTTCATCTTTGCTGAAAAATAACTGGTGATTATGATAGAAAGGTTAATTGAAATAAATTCAGGGCAGAGTGTCTGACACACTAACAATTAAAAGAGCAGACAGACACTTCAGCTTTAAAAAAAAAAAGAAAAAACGCTTTTCACTTGCAGGTCAGAGGAGTGAGATTGAAGTAGCAGTACGATAAATGAAAGGACCTTGAAAAAGCTGAAAAGCATGCTGATAGATATGATACACATATATCTATTCCACTGCAGAAAAAGTTTAAACTTTTCACAGATAGCCGAGATAAAAAAGGCATTAAACAAACCTCCTTTTCCTGTTCACAGACAGCTGAATAACTCAAACAACATCACATTCTCAGATTGTCACATATGTGCTCTTGCATTTAAAAAGCTATAGAGCTCAAATATGAACTAAAAATGATTTTTCATCCTGCACTACACAGATTTTTGTCCAATCAGAAGATCTCTAGAATGAGAATGCCCCACCCCTTAGTTTTAAATAACACCTGCAACTAACAAGCAAATAGCAAATCATGGTTCACGGCTGTGATTTAACCAAAAGATACTGGCATTGTGTGAATTATTGTGTTGTTTTTATCAGCTGTTTGGACTTTCATTCTGATGGCACCCATTGACTGCAGAGGTGAGCAAGTGATGTAATGCTAAATTTCTCTAAATCTGTTCTGATAAAGAAACAAACAAATCTACGTCTTATATGGCCTGAGGGTGAATACATTTTCAGCACATTTTCATTTTTGGGTGAAGTATTCCTTAAACTATTTCCTGACACCTTACATTCAGTGGCGGCTGGTCAATTGGGGGCATTGAGGCGCCGCCCCCTCCAAGTTAGCCAGGGTATTCCACTGCAGAAAAAGTTTAAACTTTTCACAGATAGCCGAGATAAAAAAGGCATTAAACAAACCTCCTTTTCCTGTTCACAGACAGCTGAATAACTCAAACAACATCACATTCTCAGATTGTCACATATGTGCTCTTGCATTTAAAAAGCTATAGAGCTCAAATATGAACTAAAAATGATTTTTCATCCTGCACTACACAGATTTTTGTCCAATCAGAAGATCTCTAGAATGAGAATGCCCCACCCCTTAGTTTTAAATAACACCTGCAACTAACAAGCAAATAGCAAATCATGGTTCACGGCTGTGATTTAACCAAAAGATACTGGCATTGTGTGAATTATTGTGTTGTTTTTATCAGCTGTTTGGACTTTCATTCTGATGGCACCCATTGACTGCAGAGGTGAGCAAGTGATGTAATGCTAAATGTCTCTAAATCTGTTCTGATAAAGAAACAAACAAATCTACGTCTTATATGGCCTGAGGGTGAATAAATTTTCAGCACATTTTCATTTTTGGGTGAAGTATTCCTTAAACTATTTCCTGACACCTTACATTCAGTGGCGGCTGGTCAATTGGGGGCATTGAGGCGCCGCCCCCTCCAAGTTAGCCAGGGAAGAAGCCTTCTTCAACATGTTAAAAATAAGTTAAATATTTATTGCAAAATAATCAAGAAATTGCATTATTTAGTAATACTATTCGACTGGTAGTCATGTTAGTACCTATTAAAAAAAATAATAATCAAAACTCTATTTCGTTTGTTTTGTGTGTGCGGGGCGCCAGACAA
Source organism: Sinocyclocheilus grahami (assembly GCF_001515645.1). Classification (NCBI taxonomy): domain Eukaryota; kingdom Metazoa; phylum Chordata; class Actinopteri; order Cypriniformes; family Cyprinidae; genus Sinocyclocheilus; species Sinocyclocheilus grahami. Next base: position 898,242 of record NW_015505477.1, on the reverse strand, counting down.
ATAGTTGTCTATTAGGTCCGTAAACTTTTGAAATGCATGTGACTTGAGGCTGAGCTCTAATTGGCTTGTTTCAGATTGTCCTCTCGCCCTAGACCCTCCCACTTTTGATTTTAGAGAATCAGTATTGTTTTTATATATTTTGGCCTCATGTGATTGGATATCTCTTTCGAGATGAAAGCAAATTCGATTTTATTTTTTTCTACAAAAAATCATTTCACAAGATATTCAAATGAAGAAAATAAATAAATAAATAAATACGGATCATGGAGCTTGGGCGGAGTTGGCTAGCTGGGTGCGATGTAGGTCATGCCTTTTATTGTTTTCCCTGTTTGTTATTTCAAAGTTCTGTCACCGAAGCATTGTGGACAACGACACAATGCAGTTTAACTTGAGGCGATCATCGCAGTCCAAGCACAATGGCTTGTGTAGATTATATAGTTATCCAATGGACATGTCTCTTTTCAAGTAAAATATGAGTCTTTATGGAAGTATTATTATATGCACAATATTAAAATAGATAAATAATACAGTGTCCCTTCTTCAATTGGACATACGTTTAGTCATGTCTGACAATGCATGTGACTTGAGGCTGAGCTCTAATTGGCTTGTTTCAGATTGTCCTCTCGCCCTAGACCCTCCCACTTTTGATTTTAGAGAATCAGTATTGTTTTTATATATTTTGGCCTCATGTGATTGGATATCTCTTTCGAGATGAAAGCAAATTCGATTTTATTTTTTTCTACAAAAAATCATTTCACAAGATATTCAAATGAAGAAAATAAATAAATAAATACGGATCATGGAGCTTGGGCGGAGTTGGCTAGCTGGGTGCGATGTAGGTCATGCCTTTTATTGTTTTCCCTGTTTGTTATTTCAAAGTTCTGTCACCGAAGCATTGTGGACAACGACACAATGCAGTTTAACTTGAGGCGATCATCGCAGTCCAAGCACAATGGCTTGTGTAGATTATATAGTTATCCAATGGACATGTCTCTTTTCAAGTAAAATATGAGTCTTTATGGAAGTATTATTATATGCACAATATTAAAATAGATAAATAATACAGTGTCCCTTCTTCAATTGGACATACGTTTAGTCATGTCTGACAACTTGACAAATATGTTGTCAATACCATTAAAATGAAGATAAAAAAGGTCTATAAGTATTTAGGAAATTTAAGTTTTTGCATACTTATTATATTGGGCTTTATTCAACTTTATGAAAATATAATGAATTTATATGCAATTTTTTACTAAAAGTCAATTTATTGAACAATTTTCACAGTCTTTAAACTGAGATCTTAAAGGATTTGATATCACGTGGCTCCCTTTGGACAACATTAGTATTATGGCTTTCATCCTTGAATCACATTAATATAAATGGCTTATATTTTTTCCCCCTTTTTTTTAATGATTACACATTTAATGATTACTTTACTGATAATACACTCACATTAATCTCAGATTCACTGATTCGTGGTATCTTATTTCATGCTTTAAAAGTTGAATTTTCAACTTCCATTGTAGCTAAGCAGTAATGACACATTATTATGTCACTTTTTAAATGGTTATTTAACAATTGCATTCAGTTCTGCTGCCTGCAATAACAGTGTGATTCTGTTTGTTTGCCACCTTGTAGCCTCTTACAAGGTGAAGAATAACAAATTCTCAACTAAAGCAAAACATAGATTGATCATTACAAATCAAATATGTTGGTAGATGGTAGTGGCACATTATTAAGACAAAGTGAGGGAGAAAAGGAAACAATAAGAGAGGGACAGGCATAGGGAGGAGTAGAAAGACCAGAGATAAAGAACTTGTAAGAGACGTGCCATAAGGCTGGACAGCATGTGTTCGAAAGTAATCTAATGCAATGAGCCTCCCCACAGAGGCCAGACACACAAACACTCAGGGTGGAAGTCAACAAATTTCTTCATCCAGTAAATAAAATTACACACTACACATTTTGGCTCTTAAGTACCTTTAAGTCAAATCAGTTCACTCAGCGGGCATCTCACGAACACCATATTAGCTATTTTCTATGTAGATAACAGTAAACTTCCATGTCACAACTGTACTTCCTGTACTAAGTATGTTAAATGTAAATCATTTACACATCCTCGTACACTAAAAACCTATAAGATTAGACAATTGATCACTTGTAAGAGTACATATGTTATTTACATTATCATCTGTCCATGTTTACAACTATATGTTGGCAAAACTATACATGAATTATGCACAAGAATGATTGAACACACAAGTGCCATTAGGAGACAGGATGATACATCTTCAATTTCTCGTCACTTTAATGCCGAGTTCACACTGCACGATTTTAGCCCGATTTTTAACTCGCCGACAGGTTTTGCGAAATCGCCGACAAATGCCCCGAAATCGGAGGCAAATCGGTGCTTGTTCACGCGAGTGACAATCACGCAGTGTGAATTATCAAAGACGCGATCTGAGAGAATCGCTGACGAGTCGCAGACGCCCGTGAAATATTTGGCATGCTAAATATCTGGAGCTGTCGGCGATTCACAATCATGCTGTGTGAAATTAGTTCTGACTGAAAAACACATCGGCGATGACCTACAGCCAATGAGAGACCAAGATACAGTATTTTTTACTGGGGGACCCCCTCAAAAGCAATTGGTCTATCTCACCAAACCCTCAGTATACCTTCAGAATGCTTGGAATATACGCCACTAGATGCATAGGATTATTTTACGACAGATATGCATCTGCTTCAAAAAAAACAAAACTAAAGTCACCATTCTCTGCCATTAAATTGGCAAGTGCCAACAGGATATTTTTGTGTTATTAAGTAATAAGCCTTTAGAACAACATTAAGGTGAGTAGTCACTCTAGTTCACACAGTTCCAATAAATTGCGATGGGTTAAATAAACTCAATAAGCAGATAGAGGTGACTACAGTCAAGCGCAGATCAGTATTGAAGTGCACAGGAAATAAGCAGCAGTCATATTTAAAGCAATTTACATTCACTTCAAATTTATATTTTTAATTGTGTAACGTTATGTTCAAAATAACTACACAATGCCTTTGAAAAATAAAGAGAACAACAGAATGCGCTGCTTTAGCGCGTCTCGGTCTCCTTGAGCATCTTTCTGGCGCATGCCACAAACATGAACCACAGTGAATACTCGTCTTTTAAAAGGCTTCATTTCGATTATTTGACGTTAAATGCATCATATAAGTCACTGTGGAATAAATCACAGTAGGCCTATGTATCATGATAAAAAAGCGACTTTACAGTCTGGAAATACTTTAGGCTATAGCTAATTATTTCTCGGACCCCCTATCACTTTAAGAACTGCTGGTCTACACAGAAGAAAGCCCTGTCTAGACTCTGCCCCGGTACGAGTTGTGTCGAGCTATTCATTAGTCTGTTTGATGAGAAAAATATGAAATTGATAAAATGGGTTATTAATCCGTACAACTGCAGCAGGGAGGACTATTATTCTGCTGCATGATACTGCAGAAGAACTGATGATGGCACGGTTTGATCTTCGGCTGACCAATCAGCAGAAAGGGGCATTTAATTCCCGCCCACATGTAGAAATCAAATATTCAAGCTGTTTATTCATTTTTCCACCCATGAAGGAAAAAAGAAAATTTAAGCTGAATTCTCATTTTTCGTTTTTTGGAAAAAACAAAAAAGGAGCCGTTTTCTCATTTTTCTACTTTCAATAAAAAAAACGAATGATCGAATGATACACGGATTGGTTAGCCACCCTCTTGCTCATTTTCTATGTAGATAACAGGCAAGTACAGCTCCTATCTACTTCTATATGTGAAGTCTGAAATCTTACTGCCAACTTTATGAAGTTATTAAAAACATTTTAATAACTTTTTAAACTTGTTTATAAGGATTATTTCATTTTCTTTATTTCTGTGTTGATTTGGATGTATAATTGTTTTGATTTTCTTTCACCTATTTTTGTACTTCATTATTTTATATTATACAAATGGAATTCTGGAGGTTCTAATTTGTCTTATTAATTTATCGACAAGTGGTCCGTCTACTCCTCTTACACTACTCTCTGTGCTTTTTGTCTCCAGAACCAAGATTTGACCTTGAACAAAAACCTGTCATTCTAAAGCACTTTGGTTTGGCTGCTCTGACTTTGAACACGAATGGGAAGTGCTGCAGTTCCTTCTTCGTCCTGCAGGGGCTGCTGTGGTGCTGTGTTCTGACTAACAGTGAGGTCTTGCTTTTGCCCCAATTTCCCTCATTATCTTTTACTTATTTTAAAGCCTCTTTTTCTTCACAACATCGATGCAAACATCACTCAGAGACACCTGTGTTACCACGTTTAGCATTTCAAATCACACTATTTCTACTCTCACTTAATTACAGGCAGGGAGCCAGTGGAAAAGTGTTGCAGTATTATTAGAGAAAGTATTAGAGTAAGCATGTGGCAGCCCATTAATTCCTTTTTACACATGCATCAGTCCGCCCCGATACAGCCATTCATTCCTGCATCAGTCAGTCCATCTATTAGTTGATCTATTCATCTATTCAAAAGCACAATCAGCCATTCTCTTTCTGACAAGTCAATCCATCTATGCTAGGCACCGCTTGTACTGCCACAGCCTACACAAAGAAACTTCTCAAGCAGTAGGGCTAGACTGAACCAAGACAGGCAATTAAAGTCAGACACAGTGAGCGGTAGAAGCGATCGGTGCGGTGATAAGACTGACTTCGTACTGTGTCTACAGTTCTGAGGAAGAGGTAACAGCACTGAAAACTACCGAAACAGTTGCTGACATGTTAAGACAACATACTCCCATTAGGATACACCACTCTAGAGACTTGTATCCTGCACCACCTAAATGTCACTCTTGTGCTGTATTCAGAAGTCATTCAGGCCCTGTATTTAGCTACTTCTGGAGGACTTCATTAGTTTACCCAAGGTTTTTTAATTGTTAAAGTTAAATGTTAAAATGAAAATTATCATCGTTTAATAACCCTCATGATATTTTGGGAAAAAAAATATCATTTTTTTTTAATGCGATGCCAGTTAATTTGCCTATTTTGATGACAAAATACCATACATGAATTAATCAAATTAGAAATAGAAACAAAAAAAGATTTTTTGATGTTGTAAATAAAACAAACATTAAGTAGGTTTTACAAAACCATGAGTGAGCGGCTGTGACTGCAACCTGACATCGCGTGCACACGTGTGCAGAGCTCAATCTGACATGTACAGAGGCAGTCACAGACAAGAAGTCTGCACGGCCTGTTTTTTCTCTTCCATTAAGATAACGTAAAGCCTATCGGCTGTGGATCAGTAACATCAGCTGATCCTTATCAGGAGAACAAACCTGTCAAAGATGGAGTCGAAGCCCTGAGGAACGGAGAAACAAGTCAGGACATCGTCTGTTTGAATTCCAGTGACTTCCATGGTACTCCCACCACCGTTTCCTTGGAAAATACAAAGCTGCCCATATGAAATCTAAAAATCTCAGACGTCACAAGTGGCACTAAGAAAAAATATTTAAGACTTCAAGACTTAATGTTCCAGACACTTGGAACACCTGTGGTTCGTGACAAAAGACAGAGATAGTGTCTTTGAGTGGCCCTGTCAGTTGGCCCTGTGGAGTGATGGATGTCTGGCACAGCATTTGTGACAGAGTAAAAGCTCTAGGGAACGACCACGGAAAACTGGGCCTTTCTGTCAGATCATTAGTTCCGTACCAAAGGGATGAGTTGACCTTAAACCAGTGGAGGAATGTGAATGGAAGAGTCTCGCACAAGGACGCAAGGATGCCTGTTCATTCACATGCGATTTGTTCTCTCATCGTTTCAAAATGTTGCCTGCTTCAGTTGACAGACCAGAGAAATGCCTCGTGAGGTTAGGTTTGAGATAGCTGTGCGAAATGATGAATTTAAAAGAATATTTTGAATTCAGTAAAAGTTAAGCTTAATCAGCAGCACCTGTGGCAGCCTTTTAAGTCACTAAATTAACAATGATTTTGGCCCTCCTGTTTTGGCCAAAATTCATAATTGGACTTTTTTTTTTTTGCCGAAATTTGCTGCTTCGCTGCTTTTTCATTTACCATGTACTTTCTTTGTTTAAAATGTTTTGTGAAATAATTTATAAAACAGAGCTGTTAAACAAAGAAAGTAAACTAATGAAGATGGAGAATCTGCTCTCAGGTGCTAGCATGCTTAGTGCTATCAAAATAAAAGCCCTTTTCAAGACACTTAGAAGTAAAACAAATTATAAAACGTCAAATAATATACGTAAATACTTTTTAAAACCTTTTGACATTTTTGCTTTTACATCCTCTAAAAAGGGGAAATCTTTCACTTTCATTGTAAGTGCTGCCATATCGCTGTCGACTGAGCTTAACTTGTACTGAACCCGCAATATTAATTTAACTACAGTTTCATCTATAAACGTAAGAGAGCAACTGTGTCTTAGTGTATTTGGATTCGACACTTGCTTTCTTAAAGAAACACATTATCTGTGACAGCTCACAGGCCAATAGGGTCATGGAAGGGGACAAAATGAAAAAGATTCGGAACAATATCCTGGAGAGGCAGAAACAAGAAAAAAAAAAGAATCTGGTGCATGTCTCACCAGATGATGTATTTTTTCCGCACCCTCACACAGAGACGTGCCTGCCATTGTGTGACTGAGTGACATTCCCCATTCCCAGGATGCCCGTGTACGTGCCGTTTTCCTTTGATGAGGGTGGGGGGAGGCTAGTGGGGAGGGCAGAAAGACTCCCGCCTCCCTCCTTAACCGCTTGACAGTCTGCTCTTGATTAGAGTGATGCTCTTCCCAGCGAGGAGCTCCCGGGCCCTGTCAGGGGAGACGGCTCTTCGGTAATAGCGTCTGACAGACTGAGCGGAGCCGCGCGGGGACTGATACAGATGCTGCTATTCTGAGTGGCATCAGGCTCAAGCCAACATCACCTACTTCGGTAAAATCCCCACACCACTGACTCTCCAGCTGCCAACCCGCCAACCAATCTCATGTCTAGCACATGCCAGCCGAGGGTCTGTGTGTACATGTATGACACATCCTGCATCTAACATGGCCAGGAGGAAAAAAACAGGTGCTGCTGGTATGACTGCAGTTTCAATACCACCAGGCTGACTTTTAACAGGAAACTGGACCTAATTTCACCCTGAAATAACTTCCTTCCTGATTTTAATTGCTTCATTTTTGATATATTGGTGGAAGTTATCTCCTGTGGCAGCTCATGGAGAGAAGCTATTAGGGGTGATAGACGTGAAATAAAGAGGCTGAATGGAAAAATACTCATGTATGGGCGGCCATGAAATGCTGGTCAAAGACTACTGCATCACCCAAGATTATTCAAATGCTCTTCTCCTTTAAAAGTAATTTAAAGGAAAAGGGTGTAATTTCTACATCACTAGTGGCAAACGCAATTGCCAAAATAATTATTTTTTCCAAACATTTTGTCCATCTGGTTAAAAATGACACACTTCATTTTTAAACACATTTCTAAAATGACTCTGAATTCTGACTGGAAAACTGCTACAAAATATTAAAATAGCCAATAAATCCATATAACCGTGACCACACATAAGTTGAATTCTACATTAATTCTACAATAATTTATTAATATTGCTTTAGCTATCATATATGAATTATAAAGGGAATATTAAAAAGGACTGTTTGATTAAATTTCATTGCAAAACAAATATACATCATTATTAAATAAAAGACAATTGTGAAAAATAACATTTGGGTATTTTTAAGTTTGTTCCTTCGTGGAAACACTGCTACAACTGAAATAAACAAAAAAGGACAAAGAAAAAAAATAAACCAATCTTATGTATGTAATTATTTTATTTTATTTTATTTTAGAATTGTGCTAAGAAAATTGTTTACTAAACAATTAATTATACCAAACATTAAGGTAGCAGCCTTTAACACTTAATTGATATAATCTAATAGAATTGCTTCTGCAGTAACACAAAATGGATTAAAAACCAAGAAGCAAGTCCACAAGAGCATATGTGTGATCCATGTCTTTGACCCAGATGGTGTACTATAGATGCCAGATTTTAAAAGAAATATTAAGTTGAGTGATCAAGAGTAAGCTTTTTATTACTTCATTTAAAATCCCCTTCCCTCTAATATGCAAAATGAAAAATGCAAAAATGAAAATTGTGTTGTTAACAAGTCTTAGGTACTCTGACTCATGCTGAAAAACATCCTTTACCTGTAGTAAAATCATTGTATCACAGAGCGGCTTATTGCTTATTCCTCAACACAAACATGAGGATACATTAAAAATTGTAGTTGCAGGCACTCCAAGAACATTTTAGTGCTGCACCTGTACAACATGATTCATGGTCGTAGTCTTGTACGACTCTCTAATGGCACCAGGGAATAAAGCCCCACTTTTAATCTGTCTCCAGCCACAGTGAAATCATGTGACTGGAGGATAAAAGGATCACAAATGCATGGAAATATATGCAAAGAGGTCTGGCTGGAAATGGCTCTTATGATGGGCAGCCGAAGGCCCGCAGGGAAGGCGTCCACCTTCTGCCACTGTCTGCGTGCCCTGCGAGTTCATTCCCAGAGTTCACGCTAAAGGAGAACTGAAGGAGATGCTGTTTTTCACTTGAATGCTGCAACGCTAGATGTCATTTGTTACGTCAGCTGGGCCACATACATCTGAAAATGGCAACACCTCTGTCATCCGAGGTGTATCAACCAGAATCAGAGTGTGTGTGAGAGACGAGTCAAGTAGAGAGTAGATGGCTGGGATAATTGATAAGGAAAAATAAACTGAATCAAGACCACACATGGACAGTCAAGGGACAATGCCATAAACTAGCTTGCAAACAAGCCAAAAAAGCCCTGGCAGTCTGTGGCTAAGCAATAACCCCCCATTAGAATGAATCACGCGAGTAAGCAATGAAAGTGCACATGAATGACTGAGCATCAGAGCATTAGATCAGAGGTGTCATAACACAGTGAGTCATCAGCACGAGCATGACTGAACAAGCAGAATCACAACACGATCCGTTATGACATGGTGGTAGTAGTACATGTCCAGATGAGGACAATCAAAGATTTGCTAGAAAGAGGGCAAAATCTGACAGGGCAGACGTACAGTCTTTAGCTGTATTATCAGATATTTCATGTCTCAACAGCTTTCTTTTTGGATTTGCATTCTTCTTGAAATATATCTTTAATGAACAAGTTTTTCTTCTGGAGCATCAGAGCATTTGAACCTTCTGTAATAGTTGCGTATGAGTCCCACAGTTGTCCTAAGTGTGAAAAGATGGATCTCAAAATAATAGTCATTGTTGGAAAGGGATTAAATACACAAAAGATGCTGGAAAACCAAAGAATTTGTGGAACCTGAAGGATTTTTCTGAAGAACAGTGGGCAGTTTAACTGTTCAGGACAAAAAAGGGGAACATTAATAACTATCACAAAACAAACAAACAAGCAAAAAACAGCTGTGGATCATCCTGGTAACATCGCAGTACTAAGAATCAAGCATATATAAACTTTAGAACGGGGTAATTTTTTATAAATTCAACTATTATTTTCTCTGGTCGACTATATGTAAATGTCTTTTATGTGAAATATCTTATTCAGGTCAGTGATCACTCTTATTTTGGTATGATAATTAACATTTTGCAGATACAGCAAAGTGTATGTAAAATTTTAGCACAACCGTGTGCGTATATGTATATATATGTATAAGTATACTGTGTATATATATATATATATATATATATATATATAGATACACACACACACACACACACACATTTAATCATCCCCATGTAATCTAAACCAGTTTAACTTTCTTTCTTCTGTGGAACATATAAACATTACATTATATTTGGATTTTTTTCCATACACAAAATCAATGGAGTCCAATGTTGTTTTGTCAGTTGACACTTTCAAAAACATTTGAAACATATTTCTAAATATTTTCACAGACGAAATAAAGCCATACAGGCTTGAAACAACATGAGGGTGAGTACATGATGGCAGAATTGTCTTTTTTGTGTGAACAAACAGTTTATTAATGATCTCGGATTTGCCAAATGTGAGACTAAGAGTTCAAAGTTTGGTTGCTCAGCATGACCCTCTAAGCTCCTGCTGGAAGAAAATGTAATTACGCCATTCTGCCAGCAAATGTGAATCTTGCCGTGTGTGTTTGCACAAAATAAATAAATACATATATAAATATATAAAACTTACTGCCTATGAGCAAAGACAATAGATTTAAAACCTCATATTTCCAGGGAGTCATGTGCCAGAAGAGAAAGTGGCATTGAAGCAAATGGAAAAAATAACAGACCTGTTTTCTCCAGGTATTATAGAAAACCCTTAAACGTAAAAAAACTTGAAAACATCCTAAACCAGTTTATGATCGTGTGCTTGTGATTGAGCCTGTGGCAGTTTGGATGAGACCTTGACACCTTGGCTCTACCTCACAATCACTACTGCACATGTCCACATGATACCACATGACGTCATCAGCACAAGTTGACAGCGGCCATTTCTGGGACATTTTAGCTTAATTTTTCTAAAATGGAAGGATATAGAGATGCAATGTCCATCTTTTTTTACAGTCTATGTTCTGAACACAACACAAAATCACTCTAATGATTAAAACTGACCTGTCACCCTGTTCCAGAACTCCTGCTGCTGTGACAGAGACAAGCATCTTTAGTAATCTTATCTATTTTACAGTATATACTCTGATGGAGAAACCTTACCTCACTGCATCAAACTTGTTTCGAAAAACCATTTATGGGATTCATGTTGTGTCCCCAGGTTTCAAAGTTAACTTGTTCAGTGGTCCAAAGACATACTGCAAATTTCATTATATAAACTGAGAGCTATACTGCATACTTCCCAGCAGGTAAAAATCACATAAAAAAAGCTAAATTGATTTTGGGGTTAACCAACCTCTCACAATGCAATAAGGCACTAAAGAAAGTTTTTGCAAGTATTACAAGTACTTACGTAGATGAAATTACTTTCATAGCACTGCTCTCTGTTTCTTCATTCCTCTGGCCATAGGGATAGGCTACTGCATCTGATTAATATTCTCAGCTAGATTCAAATGTCATACTTTTCACATTTTTTGAACTTCAACATGCTTATTCAAAATGTATGGATCTAATAAAAACAGAAAATATTAAATAAACAAATCAAGAAAAAGAGAGTTGGAGCTGCCATAAACAACTGGAAAGATAACTAACTTTCCATGTTTAAAGATTTCAATCAAAACAGATCAAATACCACATACTATAAACCTTACACTACTGTTCAAAAGTTTAGGGTCTGTACATTTAAAAAAAATAAAAAAATTCTGAAAAAAAAAAAGATTTCTGAAGCCTCATGTGACACTGAATCAGTAAAAATACAATACAATAAAAATAAAAATATTTCAAAATATTACTGCTTTTGCTATATTTGTGATCAATTAAATGCAGGCTTGATAAGCATCTTCTTCCACACACAAAACTTACAGACCTCAAACTTTTGAACTGTGGTGTACTGTATATACAATTTCTATTTTGCTAAATCATTAAAAAATGTCAGAAAATTATTATCATACACACACAAATCCATACAGCTTCCCTTTGGCTGCTTTGTTTAGTGAATTATAATTCAGCATAGAATGATAAAGCAGATTAAGTGTAAAAGTGGTCCTTCTCCCTAAAAGAATGGGAGGTTTCTCTCTTCTGAGTGATACATACAGTACAGACACACTTGAACGTGATATTATGTTAAGTCCCCCGCAACTGCGTTTTTGTGAACCATGCAGAAAGGGGTAAATTCAACCAAACATAAGGAATACCTAAAAAATCATTAAAGAACCAATCTTAAATAAACATCACAGTATGAATAATGTGCCAGGCGCCTCTGAGAGCTGGTGTGAGGTGAATAAACATCCCTAAATGAACATCAGAGCTGAATAACCTCTATTCATCGGCAGATCAAACCTTCTTCCTCTTTTCAGCAGCACTACCTCCCTGACTGTAGACTTTCTTTGGGCTTCATACCCGTCACAAGCCTCTAGACGACCCTTCTTTGATGAATTATTTCACTTAATGGAATAAAGACATCAACCATTATTAGGTTTAAGCTAGCTGACGCCAGAGTTTCACTTGCACACATGTGGCACACAGTCCAGGATGCCTAAATCAAGCTGATCCTATTCTCGCCGATGGCATTAGTGCCTCACTTTAAAACAAATTAAAACAATGTGAGCCAGTGAGGCCAGGCACAGAATGGGATTTGTCCTAAAAAAAACTTAGTGCTATCATGAGTATGAATCCTATTTGGAAAAAAAAAAAAGGGGAGGGGAGGGGGAAAATCAGGTAATGCTATTTATCTCGCCAAAGAAACTAATGTTCCTTCGCAAGCTGGGATAAAAATAACAGACTCATTGAGTGCCTATGTGCTCAGTGCCTTGGAGGGACTCTAATGCATTTTCATTTAGACCAAGCTCAGATGTTATTAGAACCGACTCTCTCCATCTTCATTTCACTGTGATCTCAAGGCCAAAGCAGACAAAGTGGGCCATTCTAGTAGTCCTCTTAAAAATCCTTTAGACAGAAAACAGCGAAAGGCAGATATACTGAAGCATAGTTGAAATCACTGTTATCATGGCATCAAAGTCTTGCATCTAATTTGTGTATTAGACGCATATTTGTTTCTACCTCATAAAGGCCATTGGTTTTAAAATTGTAAAAAAAACTGTAAAAAGATCTGGGAGGATTCAGACATAATTTTTAATTAAATTAGATTGCACAATTATTCTGTATCCAGTTGCTGGTTTTGATCAAAGTAGGGTTTCAGCAAGTGCTGTAGCTGCTCAATGAATGAAACACAGCATCAATATTTAAATACAGCAAAGAGTCTATTTTTCAGATACAGAAAAATAGAATCACTCACTCACAAAAATAAAAAAGCAGATTCAGGTCTTTTAACAGCAGGGTTTGTTTTATAAAATATGGTCCTGCTCTGATGTTTCCATATTCAAAACAATCTAAAGATCTGAAGTTAAATAGTGAAAGTTGGTCAAAATCTTCAGTGAACCCGATCATAGGACTGTGCAGTATGACGATTTATACCACGTGACGCACGGCTATGAATGACAACTGACTGCATCCAATATTTCTAGATTCTTCTATAGTGTGATGTATAATCGAATGAATAGATTACTGAAAAAAACAAAACAGAAAAAACATCTGCCCATTGGACAACCTTATTGCTTTGCCCACACACAGTTATACACATCATCAGAGAAGAGATGTCATTGTGAAGGGAAGCATATGTTAATATGTTTAAAGGGATGGTTGACTGGTTTTGTTCTAGGCTTGATTGTGTTTATGGGATGCAGTCTAACATGAGTTCATGCTTCGTTTTTTAAAAAACGATTTTATTTTTCTCATTATACTCATTATTTTTCACATAATTTACCTTTATTCTTCACCGCTCTGTGCTTTCTCTGATAAACGCGCTGATCATTTCCTGCTTTTATGAAGCCCCTCCCTCAGAAATACGCTATGGACTCTGACTGGTTAGCTAGTCCAGTGTGTTGTGATTGGCTAAACCGCATCTGGTGCGCGTCTAATTGTCCCGCCCCTCACCTCAGCGGCATGTGCTCCGGTTGTATTGTAAACAATGGCAACGTCTATTTCGCTTATCAATTTGAGCCCGATTGAGACGCAGATGATATTAGTGAAGAGGATCATGCAGAACCTGTGCAAGCGCAGCTTTTAATGGTATGCTTGTTTGTTGTTGTCTCATACTTTTAGATATGCTGTTATTTGTAAATGCTACTGCTTCTGTTAGATTTTAATATACAGTACGGCAACTGCACACGCTTCCATGTATAACGCTTCTCATAGCTATGTGAAAATAAGTGTATAAATGGAACAGAGCTGAGCTGATGATCTGAATGAGAGAGAGAGAGAGAGAGAGAAAGATGCAGAGCGTGTGCAGAGCACGGGATGCGAGGAACATTATTAAGAACCGCTGCTTTAGAACATTGATTTTGAAACTTGTGAATCCATTAGAATCACTAGAAGACAGAATCGTGATTCATATATGAATAGATTTTTACGTGCACCTCTAGTTTTCTCTTCCTCTTCTCTAAAGCAGCGCAGCATGGCCTCACCCCCTTCGTTGCGTGTTCCCGGGAGCAGGGTTTATCAGGGTTTGTGACATCACGAACCCCGGAAAGTAACTCGTTGTAGTCCCTACCAGCTGTTTTTGTAGGCATTAAACTGCCATAATTTTAAAAGACGATATCTCCGTTTGCATTGAACTTTCAACTTCGTAACTTTGCAGATATTGTTTATGCTCAAACAGCAACATTACACACAAACTAACGTTAAAAAAGTGAAATCGCAATCAACCACCCCTTTAATTAAAGACTATGGGGGCATGTGTTCAAAAAATATATCATAAAATGATGATCACGGACAAATCATTAATAATAAACACTGCAACATAAGTTAAGAAAATCAGAAATATCTATTTTGATTTCATGCTGACTGAGACTGCTTTACATTATTTCGAATGAGGGCAACAAAGAAACATGGGAGTCCCAAAGAAATCAAGAAGAAGAGGTACTGCTTTGTGTGGCTCATCCAGTCAGAACTATACATTTATTATTATTAGTTTTATAGTTTTGAGTGTTTCTATTTTACATGAAGTGAAATGTTGAAATGAAAGATAGGTCTTGGAAAATTATGAAGAGCCTTATATTTTGGTCTGCGCCCAAGTCCCAAGTCCCAAATACAAAAACAAAAACAAAAAAAGTAATTTTGTGAAGTATTTAATTTACCGAATTGTCCAATAATAGGGATTATCAAATGGTTTTGTATTGCATCAACCATCAGGTACTGATGTAACCTGTAACCTTGATTAGCAATGCTGGTTCATAAGGGAAGTGTTCTTACCTTGAAGTTGCATATACATGTTATTATGTCCCCAATTCTGAGACACTCGCCATCAAACTTGCAAGTGTTGGTGTCACAAAGGAAGAGATCTGTGTCCCGGTCATCATCCCCTGCAACAACAAGAGCCAAAAAACATAATGAATTTCAGCATAAACACAGAAGTCTCAAGACACAACCAGCACAAGCAGGATAATGTTTTTTTTAAACACTTCGGATAAAACAAATTCAGCAGAACTAATGGAACAAACACATGATCCAGCAGGCAGGCTGGCAGGGCCTCTGAAGGGTTCATCAAGTTCTCACCTACCTTCTCACCTCCTCTCCAAGACCATATTTTGCTCTTGAGACATTTTCTTATTGGGAATAAAACAAGTGCTCATGGAGGAATAATGATTCAGCACATGGTGAACTTCTTGGAATCACCGCATGAGAACCTTATTCAGCTTTCAAAATAAGCTGAGTACAGGCTCTGATAAATATTCCTATTTTGCTGAGGAGCCGGACAAACTCAGAAAAATCACACTTCATCAAAAATCAAGAGCTTGCAGACAGTTTAAGTCCACAAGGATTCCTTAAGATGATTACAATTAAGATGACTTGTTTCCAAAAACAGGCCACCGCTGAGTCAAAACCTCATTTTACTATTCAGCGTACAAAAGCTGACTGCTGTACATTTAACAATTATTCTTCCAAAATAATGAGTTTACCCATTAGGCACTACATCATTCATCCCTTATCTTATACCTTTTATAATTATGCAAGAAATAAGCAACTCTATCATTTGCTTAATATTATACAAATGACACAAACTTTACACAAAGAATAATATCTCATGTTACATTCCATATTACCCGCATATATTTCGACTCAAAGCGCCATATATCATCATAATAAGACTACACGACACAAAACAGTGGGTCTGCTCATGTGTCCTGGGATTTTTGCTGTCAAAGCAAATAAGCTTCTCGCAAGTGCTACACAGTATTTTTACCCTGTGTTATCCGGTGAGGCCCGGAAGCTAGAATGAACCAGAGCATTGCTCATTGTAACGACAACACCAGAGGACATGGAGCTACTTTAGGCCCATGCTAAAGGGCCACATACAGCGCAGAAATATGTCTTACATAACCTTGTGGCTTATTTGTATTTCAGCTAAAAATTATCAATGGACCTTAAAAGCTACAGGGGGGCAAAAAAAAAAAAAACAGTAGTCTTGCGGGACAGTTGTAATATTCACATTGTGATCCTCAGTTCTGGAGACCTTGAGAAATTATGCTGGCTCTTGGTTTGTGCATAAATCCCTCGTGTAAAATTAGTAGCTGTTCACGCTTTGCAGCAGGAATATTTCATTAAAATTCATCTTGTTCACAATCTGTTCTTAAGGAGCTGTGATAAACTGACATTCAATCAATTCAGCCTAAAGCAACAAATGCTAGTCAGAGTATTTGCCAAAGCTAATTAGTCAAAACCATTGTCAATCCCTTGGCTTACTGATAAAATAAGAATGCATGCCTTAAGTTAAGTCTAATACTTCTTACACAAATAATTTTCCTTGCATTCATTCTTCCCATATTTTGAGGCAGCATCAGTAGAAGTCCTAGCTCACTTTGTGCCTTAAAGGCATAGTTCACAAAAAAAAAATTGTGATCCTTTACTCACACTTATGTTGTTAATGTATGACTTACTTTCTTCTGTGGAACACAAAAGAAGATATTCTGAAGAATGTTTTTGTACAAACATCCTTAGACCCCAATGACTTTCACTGTATATAGACTAAAAACACTGAGAAATGGAATTCTTCTTTTTACCAACAACGATTATTTAAAATCCACTTGGCTCACAAATCTAATGTGACACATTGCTCTTTGGTTAGAGCGGGCATGATGCATCTGCTTGCATTATTGATGCAAGCACTCCCTCTGCGAAGGCATACAGATGCAAAGCATTTTGTCACACCTCTACTGCTTGGCTGCCCTTTCATAGCTGTGTCATAATACAGTTTGACCTCGCGACACAGGTAGATGCATTTGAGTGCATGTCTGAAACGTGCAGTATTGAACAAGGCACTTGGCAACAGGAGCAGGAGGGGGAAATTATATAATGGATCAGAGAGGAACATGGATATCTGAGTCACAGGAGCTTTTCTCTCACCAGACACAAAATCCCTCTATTCAGTCTAATTAATCTGAAGAAGTGGCACCCTGTAGTGACACTGAAAAAACACATTCCATTAAAAAAACAACACATGAGGTGCCACCATTTCAGAAACTGTAAGATAAACACCAACCGACCTTGAAAAGATATATTCTAACACACACACACACACACACACACACACACACACAGAGAGGTATTCCTATCATTATGGTGACATTCTATAGGCATAATGGTTTTTCTACTCATAAACCGTATTTTCTATCCCCTTACTCTAACCCTACCCCAAGACAATACATTATTCAACAGTCAGGACCAGTGTTTACCAACCTTTTTTATCTCCCGAACCTTCACAGCCACACAAGTAATTTCAATTACCCTTTCATCAACAACAAACCAGAAATGTGTTCCCTTTACCACATATTGTAGTTTATATTATTATTATTATTATACAAAACTGGTTTCACACAAAATAAGGTCTCAGTGTTTTTGTCCATACAATGTAAGTTGTTTTGGACCCCACTGACATTCATTGTATGGACAGTTATCTTTTTATGTTCCACAAAAGAAGTAGTCATAGCAGTTTTGGAATTATTATTATTTAGTTTTTTTAGGTGGTGAACTACGTATCCCTTACGTAACCCTTAAGAAACTTCTGATGTACTCGTTGAGGTCCACATTCTCCTGGTCTAGACCATCAAATAAAGTTCAAAGCCATATAAGGTTAGGACAGGAAAGCAAAAACAGAGATTGAGGAAAGTTATCAGGTCACGCTAGAGGAAATGAGTTCTGGAAACAGGCAGCGGCATCCTTGCAATTTTATTACGGTAATTTCTTCATCAAGGACACTGAAAGCCCTCTAAATGCTTAACAAGATTTTAAACTTAACCAAAACATCAGTCAGATAATTCGATTAACTGTAAATACGCTTTTAGAAGTCTGTTAAAAATGCTTTTTGAGCAGGGCTGAGTTACCATGAGCGGAAAGGAATTTTGTTCTGCTCTCTTTAAAGTCTCTCTGGTAGGACAATCTTTCAGTAGCTGTCTACATGGAGAGATACGATCTGTTTTCCTTTTCTTTGTGAAGAAAGCACTGTATGTGTATGGACAACAAGGGAGTAAAAAAAAAAAACATCCTGAAAATTTCAATAAGAATTCCTCAAAGTCATTCCTTGAAGTCACAAAGCAATGATTAGAGCAGCCAAACAGGAAATTACATCTTTCATCCTAAGATGCTCTACTATCTGACGGCCCACAAAAACAAGTTAAAGCAAACTCTTCCTGAATCCAAAATAGACTTTCTCTAAGTACGAACACAGTTCAGTTTAAACACAGGACTCTTATGAACTTCAAGGTATGTGTATATGAAAAAGTGATGTGCAAACAGTCTGCACGGCCATAAATAAGATAACAGTTGATGCATAACTATCCACAACAATGATTTGCAGAGTCGATTCTTTTGGAGCTGTCACTAGCCAGGCAAACACTATATTTCACCTCCCAACAAACATCCTTATACTGACATCAAAACATACTGGAACACATTACATTTAGTACAAAACATAATACAGATGTAAAGGAAGGTTATAGAATTTATTGTATTCCTGAAGCATTAAACAAATACTAGAATCCTCTTTCAAAAATAAGATTCAAATTAAAGGTGCACTGAAAAACGCTTCTGACCACAGTGTCATACCGAGTCCCAAAACACTTGCTGCCAATCAGCAGTAAGGGGCGTGTCTAGTGATGATAGGGAGAAGAGAGTGCTCAGTGAGAGCACAGGATGGATATTAGCAGATCGAGAGATGGCAGATAATAAAAAATAAAACGGGAAATTTCAGAGGAACAAAACATTAAAAAGAAGGGTAGGACCCACATAAATATTGGAGCAGCTTTCCAGTGGTGGAGAGGACTCAAGGAGTTGGAAGGCCTGGAATCAGATGCCGAGGTTGCTTTGTTTCTTCTTGATAGGTGAGTTACGTTGATTTTGCTTTGTTTCACACAACTAATCTGTGTTGGCTTTTGCTTGAATACGCTTAGCTGGCAGGCATAGCAGATTCCGCCATCTCTGCTGCCAGGGTTGTGTACGTACATGTGGGGCGGAGTTATCAAAATAGGGGTGAGGTCCTGTTGGGCTATGGGCGTGTGTGTTTTGGTGCTTTCAAATATCAACATAACTTGGCAAAATTTGCTTAGCGCACCTTTAAATATAGAATTCTTTAATATTTTAAAATACAATTTAAAGGATATGTCTAATATATGTGCCACTAACATTACAAAATAAATAAATAAATAATAAAAATAAAAATGATTTCAATATTTTCTTCATCTGCCAATGGTCACAAAAACAGATAGTCTTGCTCCAACTCATGCCATTACTCTTTTTAGGAATAAGTTTGGAAAACAGTTGTCTGTGAACAATGATCCTCTTTAGGCAAAAATATTTTTAATCTAAAAAAATGCACACTTTAAAGTCTTTAAATTTACATCTATTTTGTAAATGCATGTTATGGATTTTTTTTTGTGAATGAGTGATTTGTGTATACTGTATGTTTCATTTTTATATTACTATACTGTATGATATATTAATAATATTATATATTTTTTACCTTATAATATTTAATAAAAATGTCATAATTCTATCTTCCAGTGAAATCAACAGAGTTCTCCCTGGTGATGTACAACAGACTTCTCCAGTCATTTAGGTTGCTTAAACTCTGCCTCAAAATCCAACCATCAACTGATGGATAGAACCAAGTCACACACATTTTTTTGTTGTTGATAATTTGTTGCACACAGATGTACGGTAAAATATGGAAGAAAATATCTGTTGCTACTTCTGTCTCATTGCAACTTTAAGACATCCTATATAAGGCCAAATATTTACATACTGCCTCGTATTCCCACCAAACAAGTCCGTTTAAGATTCTAAAGCAACAAATTCTATAAAGAACTTCATAATCAGTATAACCTTGGTAACCGCTTGTTTTTGGAGCAGCATAATTTGTCCTATGGCTTGGCCACTTTTGCATAATAGCTATTTAGTAGCTAATGGAAGGCAATTTAAAACAAATAGGTTAGTTACAGCTGTAGCTTTACAGTGACAAGGTGAAGGGCAGATTTAGTATAGAGAATGTGTGCAGAACTTCATAACTTACAAATACATATGAAGAACACAAGATTGTACTAATTAATAATTCCACCTCAAATATTATAATTAGCCAACAACATCCACTTCATCAGTTCTAACAGTCCTAATTAAGGGTATTGCTACCTCCAGCTGCATGTTTCTTCCTTCTGCAGTGAAATAGGAGACTTTGTTTGGCTCACACACCTGGTATTGCAGGTCTCCTAGCTCCTCAAGAGTGTCGTAATTTTAACAAAACAAACGAGAAGTGTGAGCCAATGTTATGTCTCACAGTGTGCCAAACAAGAGAGTATCGGGGGAGATGCAGATTGTTATTTCTGCCTTGCCAGCGAGGTGAATAATTGAAAGAAGCAAGCTGGCAGAGACACAAATATTCTAAAGGTGAAGTGCAGACAGCTCCAGTGAGTGAGACATCAGACCACTTGTCTGGCCATTAAAGAGCTGGATTTCAAACCTCAGGACATTGTTATCAGTTGAAAATGTTTTAGCTTTTGCTTGAGGTGTAATACAAAGCATCTGTTCAGAATTCTCTGCTCTTTAGAGACAGAGGAGTAGAACAAGTGCGTTTTGAAAAATCTGGATACTTTGTAACTAATGGCGCTTTTCCACTGCATGGTACAGCACGATACGGCTCGGTACGGTTCACTTTTGGGGGTTTTCCACTGGATACAGTACCTGGTACCTGATACTTTTTTTAGTACCAGCTCGGTTGAGGTTCCAAGTGAATCGCACCGTTACCAAAATATGACGTGTAAACTCTGCTGATCACGGATTGGCCGGAGAGAATCGTCACTACCTGTGTCATTGAACTTGAATGAACCGCTAGATTTAAATCAGCACAGCCAGCGAAGGATCGAACGCAACTGTTTTGAACAAGCGCACCTTTTTTAACAACCAAAAAGTGGCTGTTTTGTTGTCTTTTGAGGAAGTACAGATGTTCCTCTCGTTGACAGCAGAGGAGCGGATCCAGCGAGCTTGATGGGGCGACGCGGAATGAAAAAGTTTTTCAGGAGTCGCGGCAATAGAGGCGGCGCAACTATAACAACATGTGAATAATCCCGCCCACTCTAAAGCGGTACTGAACTGCACTCTTAAAAATAAAGGTGCTTCAAAAGGTTCTTCACAGGGATGCCATAGAAGAACCATTTTTGGTTCCATAAAGAACCATTCAGTCAAAGGTTCTTTAAAGAACCATCTCTTTCTTACCTTTTTATAATCTGAAGAACCTTCTTTCACCACAAAGAACCTTTTGTGAATCAGAAAGGTTCTTCAGATATTAAAGGTTCTTTATGGAACCATTTAGACAAAAAGGTTCTTCTATAGCATCGTGAAGCACCTTTAATTTTAAGAGTGTGCAGTGGAAACGTATTAAAGGTTCTTTATGGAACCATTTAGACAAAAATGTTCTTCTATAGCATCGTGAAGCACCTTTAATTTTAAGAGTGTGCAGTGGAAACACGAGCCGAGCCGTGCCCTGTTGTACCGTACTGAGCCGTGCCGAGCCGAGTCGTACCACGCAGTGGAAAAATGCCATTATTTGAAAATACTCTAACAAACATCTAACAGACAGCAAAGGTTCAAAGAGATAGTTCACCAAAAAATGAAAATTCTATCATTTACTATCCTTTTGCTGCTCCAAACCAGTATAACTTTTGTGAAACACTACGCTATGGTCTAAACAACATTGACTTTCATTGTACACTCTCAGAAAAAAAGGTACAAAAGTTGTCACTGGGGCGGTACCTTTTCAAAAGGCACACCTTTGTACCTAAAGAGCCCTTATTGGTACCTTAAAGGTACATATTAGTGCCTAAAAGGTACATATTAGTACCTAAAAGGTACAAAAGTGCACCTTTTGAAAAGGTACCGCCCCAGTGACAGCTGTTGTACCTTTTTTTCTGAGAGTTTACGGACAAAAAACACTGACATTAAAAAAAATAATAATAATAATAAAAAAACAAACAAATGAAATATCCCTTTAAGACTTTAATTGAACAACCAAAAACTGGCAGTTTATGTTGTTGTCTCTTCACATTCAAAAAGTCTGCTGTCCCCTCTCGCCTCCTTTGCAGCTGATATGCAAAAGTCCACAGTGAGCCAGCAGAGCAAAAACTCTCCAAAGGAAAGCTATTGACAATGAACAATACAAATAAAAGCTTATGGCCCTTTGGGCAGTGACTTACTTTTGAGGCAGTAGCTACATAAAATTGATACAAAAAAGCTTACAGAGTTGACTCTGAATTCTAATAATGAACAGAGAAGATACTTCAGTAATAAGGCATTTACTTTGTCCACTGCCAATGCCCTTAGTTTAGGATTGTTGACTAAACAGCTGGTTTGCATTTGTTTTGCTGTGTTCAGCACATAATTCTGTGCTGGGGATTTAAACGATATTCAGTCAGTAGGAAATTCAGGTTTTATACCATAACGCTGCAGGTTCCTCTCTTATGTTTAAAAAAATTTTTTTTTTAACTTCAGACCTAATAAATGCAATGCAATGTCCAAATGTATAGCCATTCTGTTTGCTGTGTGCACTAATTCAGCAATAATGTAAAGGAACTGTTAACCTAAAAAATTTAAATCCTGTAAATGAGTTCCAAAACAACATGACACCACTGACTTTCATAAAACAAACCAAATAAAAAACTTTTTCAATATATATATATATATATATATATATATATATATATATATATATATATATATATATATATATATATCACAATTGGTGGCTGACTAAATACTTTTTTCCCCCACTGTATATATATATATATATATATATATATATATATATATATACAGAAGAAAGAATTGTTTGTCAATGTGCTAACAGCTGTTTGAATAACTGTCACTAAGTGCTTTTAAATGGCACCCCTGACAATCTGATTATAAGCTATTAAAAACTCACTTTATAATAATTCCAAACACTGGCCACACCTGTTTGAATAGATCATTAGCTGTAAACCTGTTTGATTCTGGCAATTAGTGTTATGTTTTTTTAGTCTGCACTGGTTGTATGACTGCATTTGTCAGGATTTACTAGGAAAATTCATCATATATTATCAACACCTTTTTGTAAATCATCTAAAGTGGCCTTCAGGCATGCCTGTGGTAGAGCTTCCCACGTCTCGTGCATGCCATTGCCATGAGTTGTATAACCAAAGTGCAAGCAAGAGGCAAGGATAGACGTTTTGGAACGACACCTAATTGCCCACGGTGACCTGCTGATTGATAGTGAGGCGCCACGGCGGGAAACTGAGCAGAAATATGCGGCGAGTTCCGAGCCTCTCTCGAGCCTCAGGGCGCGCATGATGATTATTTCACGTGCATCCGCCATCATCTGAACGGCGCTGTGACTGTGAGGGTGAGAGGACGCCGCAATCCAAATCAAAACCCGCTTAATATCCGAGTCTACAACGGACTGATGCT
This sequence comes from Sinocyclocheilus grahami, assembly GCF_001515645.1. Taxonomy (NCBI): domain Eukaryota; kingdom Metazoa; phylum Chordata; class Actinopteri; order Cypriniformes; family Cyprinidae; genus Sinocyclocheilus; species Sinocyclocheilus grahami. The sequence continues at coordinate 874,547 of NW_015505477.1, read as the reverse complement.
CGAGACTACTATGCCGGCTTGATGGAATTGTTGCCAAGAAAAGCATGGCTTCTAAAAGGATTCTTACACGTGCATTCTTCAAAACTGAAACCTTTTAAACTTGACCAAAATATCGCCACTTGTTCACTCGCTTAAGTGTAAAATATGTCCAATTCAAGGTAAAACGTATTTTTTTCAATATAAATTATGACGTTAAAATCAATTTATTTAACGATATCCTCTATTGATGTAGTATTAGAAGGGATGTGAGGGACCGTATGCTTGTCTTTTTTCAAAAAGAAAGATATAAATACGAGTTTTAGGTAAATGCGCAAAGTAGGCTACACATTGTTCCAAACATGAAAATAAAGAGCAAAAGTTAATTTCCTCAGAAACTTCACAGGTAATTTACACAGAATGACCACAAGAGCCGTTTTTCTGGCCACATATTTTCATATTTTGATAATCTTCCTGTTTCTTCAGGTCTCCAGCGGTGCAAGTCTTTCTTTTGAACGCACTGAACCTAGAAAAACAGGTCAATTGATGTAGGAAATGTGGTATCAGCGACAGTTCGTAGACTAAACACGGTTTCATAAGTGCGAACAAAAACGAGCCATTTAAGCAGCAAGAAAAACAATAATCTGAAAACAATAACAGTTGACAGTTTATTGCGGCGAATAATAACGATTATAGACCGACTGGCCTATGCTACTCTCATTTGAGGAGGCGAATAGCTAATTGAGTGGGAGAAAACTGTTCATTTTTGTTCCAATGAAAATATAATTATTTACATATCGCTTGAGAGTTAAAAAGACGGTTAGTAGGACAGAAATAAACTATTTACGCGGTAACGCAACAAAGCTCATAACTAAAACAGGTCTTCAGCATTTTTTCAGCAGCAGTGAACTGCTAAAGCTTTCATCACCACACATCCATAACTTATGCTACTTGTATGACAAACAGCCGTTTTCCGTTGCCAAGGGAACGTCAACCCTTATTCTCTTCAATGCAAGGAGCAGCGGACTTCTTGAACATCTTACCCGAGCAATTCCATCCAGTTGGAGTCTGACAGTCGCTGAGAGAGGACGGGAAAGCGCCAAGTTGTTGCACCGGGAAAGTGGCGAGAAAGGACAAGACTGCAATCCATACCCAGTGACCCACTATGCGGCTCCACTGGTGAGGACTTCGGGGCTCATGTAGGGCCGCCGTCACCGTGACACCCATCTCAGTTCCCCCGACACTGCTCACAGACGCGCAACGCCAGCCCTGGTCTTGATGTTGTCAACTTTGCCGGTGCGCTTAGAAGCCAAGAGAGGGACATTTTCCGACGGAAGGAGTGTGCCCCATGAAGCAGTTGTTTCTGGATGACCAGAGCGAAGATCCGCCCGAAGCGAGAGGGTGCAGATGCGGAATGAGAGAGGTCTGGGTGCGATGGACAGGGGAGGGATGGTATCGGGCGGGACGTGGGTAAGCGAGATGTTCAAAAAGCAAGGCAAAAATCAAAAGACGAGAGGGGTGTTTTTAAAAAACCGAAATGGGGCACAAAATCATATATCCCATTTGAGTGACATGCCGAAGTTACAACATCCACTGAAGCGCTGCTTAGAGAGATTGTCCTCCGTCCTCAGTCCGTGCGCTCGCGGGGAGCCGTGAGTTTGTCAGAGTCTCGCGAAGAGCCATTCTTCTGTAGCCTACCTGTGAACCACAATAACGCACTGAAGGCGAGCGGCAGGTTTCCAGACCGCTTCGGATCACGTGTTCTCAAGGAACCGGGAGGGGCGGGACGATGCCGCGGCTCTGATTGGTCGAGAGGGATGCAGGAGTGTCAGGAGCGAGGCGATGGTCCAGCTCGAGCATATCGACGGCCAGTGCACAATAGTGTACCCTGCAGTCAACTTTAGCAGGGCTTTGGTTTTTAAACGCGTGGGCGAAGGGCCATGCCGAGAAAGTCTTCTCAGTAATTGAGCACTGCTGCTCTGAGCACGATGGCAGCAGAAATCGATTGGAAACTTGCAGTGTTGTGAAATGATCCCCGTATCCTAAACAAAAGATTTACAGCATTAGATGAGAGAACCGAGGGACGAGTTCACGACTGTCTGCGTGTAAGACGCTAGTGGATAATCTCGGCGGTGGAAATGGATATGCAGAGACGCTTTAATGGATACAGGTCGCGAGCTGAGCATTAGAGATGGCTTTTTAACGACATTTAATGACGCAACATGTCTCAGAAAAGCTATTTTCGCAAGGTGTATCGACGATGATAAAAAAGCAAGCACATTTCATGTTATCGACTTACACAAAGTACAGCTGATCTCTTAATCAGTCCAATAACGTAGGCTACTATGCGTGTTGTTGCACCCTAATACAGGACTATACAAGAAACCTGAATACCTGAGCAAACTTGAACGGAGTGCAACAAATTGTTTTTTTAAATATAAGATCTACTGTGTCTTATTTATTTCTTGCTGATTCTTAGAGGTAAAGTTAAAGACTAACCCCCAGAGAGAGGCACAGGGAGAAAGGCACAACATATTTGTACCCTTATGCCTCATTTAAAATGTGACATTATATAACAAAACATCACAACAAACACATTTATCAAAAAAGAAACTTGAAGAAAGCATTTGTGACTGAGACGTGTGTTTGCAGCCAATTATTTGTAAAACGTTTTCTATTCTGAAATAGCCAGCTGAATAAAGGATTTTTAATAACTTTTGAAGTGTGCCTTGGATAGACGCCCACCACCCCATATAGTATTTCGTTTGAAGTGTGTCTGTACACAGGCAGTTTTTAAGCAAAAGATTTAAAAACGTTGATTGATCATAGATTTATAGATGCTATGTTTGATATTTTGTTATTTCATGCAATTACATGTGTTTATGGTGCTTAACCTAAACCTTCGTGGTTTAGGTTTGGTTACAAGACAAAGGAGAACCGGAGGCGTTTGATGTTACTGACGCCAAACCTATGGAAGGCAATTTCATGTAGAATGTTTTTTTTTGTGGTGTTTTTAGTCCTTACAGGTTTGGAGGTACAACATTTTCATCTTTGGGCGAATTCTTCTTTTCCCAGAGCTTTTTAACTCGCTGGCCTTTATGAAAACGAATACTCTATAATAATTTTTTTTTACTAATGTAATTCATTCTGAAAGCTGTTTTGAGTGCAGAATAAATGATGACAACATGCTGACATGACTCATCTATTCATCTAAATTCATGTCAGCAAATAAAAAAGATGAACAAACTCAAATCTTTATTTATTTATTTTTTAGAAATGTTGTCATACAGTATGTGTTTCCCAATAAGACGTCTTTAGTTACTTGCATGTTTTCTCTTTAAGTGAAGAGCACATTTGGAAAAAAGGTTTGAAACCTATTGCTTGAACAGTATAAAGTTGGACTTCTGGGCATGTCCTCGAGATAAATTACGATATACTCTCCACTGTTCATTTCACTACTACCTGATCATTCCCACATTTCTCCTGGAGTCTGGCTCCATACCAGCTCAGAATTATTAGCACGGTTCAGAGCTCCTCTGGAGAGCAGCTGGCTCTAGGCTATCACCGGCAGACACTCTTGACAGATAAAACAACACACCCTTGCCATAGGATTTCTGTAGTTTTCTCAATGCGGTATCGTGTATCACATGATGGATCTGACCTTGTAATTACCACGATGGAACATTAATTAATCATTCAGTTTTGTAGGAGACATGGGAAGGTTCATGTCCTTTATAGGACCTGTTCAGAAATAGGAAGAAAACTGATAAGAGATACTCAAACCAACAGCAATGTTAAAAAGGGGAGTTTTGAATGACTATATTGCACTTTTATGACAATTATTTCATTGGAGTTGAGACCTGACATCTTTATTGCTATTAGAGCCATATGACATTAAACACCTTTAAAAAGGCGTCTTGGCAAGTCTCCCTCAGCTACTTTTAGTAATTTGATATAGCAAAAAATATTCAGGATCAATGAACACCAAGAATTCAACATTTTCAAAGGAATATATACGGTATAATGTGGGTTTAATTAAGCGTATGAACAAGTAATGGTGTCAAAGATAAAACAATAAATTAAATTTAGACTAAGCTTTCTTTAACCTGGACTTATTTCACAGTCCCATCCTCAGTATATTCTTCCCGTCACAGGTAAAAGCACATTTACTGTATTTGTGGGCCACTGTTCAGTCCCAGCATTGGTTTCTGCATTACAACTGTCCCCATTCCACCCAGTTAGATCCATACCTTTTTTAAATCATTTACATCACATCAAACATGTCATCTCTCACCCGGACTGGAAAAATCCCCTGTGGAACATACTTGGAGAGTTGACATGGCAACTGGAGCCTCATGGTTTCATTATATGTAAGTCTTTGCTGGAGTATGGTGAGCAGGGTAATGAGGAAGGCTGCCTGGGGACCGGTGAGAAGGTCACATCTCTGGAGGGAGCATGTGGTGTTTGAGTCTTCTAGCAGCATGGGATCTGTTAATGATGCAGGAGTTTTAAAATGCTCCCTTAAGTTCTACTGGTGCTTTGGTAGACCTGCTGAAAAGCTCTTCTCTTTATCTGTGCATGTAAAAAAATTTCAAGCATATCATGTTAATAAATTATGGATATTGATCTTCTTTGCATGGGATCATTTAAGAATGTATTTTCTGATATTACTCTATAAAATGTTAAATTCTTAAATTCATACCCAAGATGCCTGTAGTTTGGTATTATTAATAATTCCCATTAGAACAATAGCTCAGTAAAGGAAAATTGTAAATCACTCATTACATAACAATTGTGCCACAGGCATGCGATCTATATTCCATAGACTCTAAGTGAATAATGTAGTCATTTGGAGATATTTCTGAATTAATTGATTCGTTTTCACAGTTGAACTCCTGCTTCCAAGCTGAACAGTTTAAAAAAAAAAAACGTATTCCCTCATAATACAGTCGACCAGATGTTTTTGTTCTCTGCTGCTGGATATTGCACACACATTTCAGTACAGCTGTGGATTTTCTCAGCAGTAACACATTGATTGCTATCCTCCTCCTTGGACAGTCCAGACAAATGCTAAGGAAATGATATGTCTGGTTGGGGATATTTATGAATTCACTGATTTACTTCCACTTTTGACCTGCTCAATGCAACAAGCAAAACCAACTGTTGCCAAATTATTCTAGGACAAAAAAATTCACAGGGTTGTTGAATAGAATACAAGTTTGATATTAACTCTTATTAGTGATGTAACTAATATAAGCAATTAATTGGCTCAAAACAAACATTATTTACTATTTTTTGAGAGACCATCTTTCTGAAATATAAAGGCAGCTAGCTATATACATTTTCTGTATAAATATTTTCCAGTTAAAATGTTTCTTTCTATTATTAGGGTGACACTGCTTTTTATTCACAAATAGAGTAGTGAGGAGAAACATAAAACTACAGCTGGCTGTCATTTACATGTACAGTGGGTACGGAAAGTATTCAGACCCCCTTAAATTTTTCACTCTTTGTTACATTGCAGCCATTTGCTAAAATCATTTAAGTTAATTTTTTTTCCTCATTAATGTACACACAGCACCCCATATTGACAGAAAAACACAGAATTGTTGACATTTATGCAGATTTATGAGGTTACGTTAGTAACCGAGTACGTTCCCTTTCGATACTACACTCGTACTGTGTTTTGCTAGACACATATGGGAACACAGAGAAGTTAACAACAACCCAAGGCTAAGACGGGCTGAGCTTCCTGAGGTTCAGAGTACTCCTGTAACTTCGACATCCAGGGGTCGAGAGCTAACAGGTGAACTAATGCCAGAGCGCTTGAGCGTGATACGGCCAAGGGCTCCCTGCCAGATCTGTTTATGCAGCACATGTCACTTCAAGCGGAAAGGACCCTGGCCTGCAAGGCCGGGACTTCCAGGTTATAAAACCTTGCGAATGTGGACGGCGAGGCCCAGCCGGCCGCCTCACAAATATCCGCAATGGACACACCACTGGACCATGCCCAAGACGAGGCGATGCCTCTAGTCGAGTGGGCCCGTACTTCAATGGGGCATGAAGGCCCAAAGGAGAGTACGCTAACGAGATGGAGTCTACTATCCATCTAGAGAGACTTTGCTTCGTGACCGGAAGCCCTTTGGTGTGGTTACCGAAGCTGACAAAGAGTTGTTCCGACCTCTCTGTCCTCTTCAGAGGGAGGAAGCACGGAGAGTGTAATGACCTGTGCTCTGAACGGAGTGGAGAGCACCTTACGTATGTAACCATGCCTTGGTTTCAGGATGACTTAGTGTTGTTAGGCCCGAATTCCAGGCAGGCAGGGCTAATAGAGAGCGCATGCAGGTCCCCTATTCGCTTTACTGATGCCAGTGCTAGAAGCAGAGCAGTCTTCAGCGATAGCAACCTAATGTTGGCAGACTGTAGAGGCTCAAAAGCGGGGCCCTTCAGGGTCCTCAGCACAGTGGGCAGATCCCATGAAGGGACGGTAGGGGGACGAGGCAGATTCAGCCTCCTGGCACCCTTTAGGAAGCGGATGACCACGCTGTTTCTGCCCACCGATTGGCCCTCAATAGGGGCATGAGAGGCCGCTATAGCCGCCACATATACTTTGAGCGTGGATGGGGAGCGTCCCTTATCCAGCAGCTCTTGCAGAAATGACAATACCTCTGTCAAATCGGAAGTATGAGGGTCTTTGCCACAGTTTAGACACCAAGCAGAGAAAAAAGACGTCTCGTAGACTGGGCTCTAGCCTCCGAAATTGTGTTTAAGACTCGCTCTGGGAGGCTCGAAGGCTCCCATCGAGTGGCCACAGATGCAGGGCCCATAGGTTGGGCTGAGGATGCCATATTGACCCGTTCGCTTGAGAGAGGAGATCCTGTCTTAGCGGAACAGTCCAAGGGGCCACTATCAACAGCTGAGTTAGCTCTGATAGCCATAGCTGGTTCATCCAAAGGGGGGCCACCAGGAGACCCTTGTGTTTTTGTTCCCTTACTCGCCTGAATACCTGTGGGATCAGAGCGATCGGGGGAAAAACATAAAGAAGGAGGTTGGGCCAATCGTGGGCCAACGCGTCCCTGGTCTTTGAGAAATAAATTGGGCAGTGAGAGTGGTCTTCTGAGGCGAAGAGGTCCACCTCGGCCTCGGCGAAGATCTCCCAGATCCTCTGAACCGTCTACGGATGGAGCGTCCACTCCCCTGAGGGGACATTGCTCCTTGATAGCATGTCCGCTCCTTGGTTCAATTTGCCCGGTATATGTACTGTGACAACTGTCCTTCTGCAAACCATCCCCATGGCCACACCCTGTTCCATCCAGCGGGAGTTCTTCCAGGGGGCCAGGGCTGTTACACAAGCCTGACTCACCCTGATCTGCAGGCATCCGTGATGCCACGCATTGGATGGAACCCGTGGTTTCAACCAGCGCTGAAGGGGGCACATACGAAGCAGACCCAACTGTAGCACTGGCGATGCCACCGCCATGAGGCCCAGCATCCTTTGAAAAGCTTTGAGAGGGCGAGTGGTACCAATCTCGAAGGAGGTCGCCAGCCTCTGTATGGCCAGAGCCCGTTCTGGCGTGACTACAGCTCTCATTTGGGCTGAGGCGAAAATTGTTTCCAGAAACCATATTCGCTGGCTGGGGAACAACGAGCTCTTGGCAAAATTGACCCTGAGTCCCAGGCACTCCATGTGACTGAGGAGGAGGGACCTGTGTGATATTAATTCTGCCTCTGACTGTGACAGAACGCGCCCTTAGCGGAACAGTCCAAGGGGCCACTATCAACAGCTGAGTTAGCTCTGATAGCCATAGCTGGTTCATCCAAAGGGGGGCCACCAGGAGACCCTTGTGTTTTTGTTCCCTTACTCGCCTGAATACCTGTGGGATCAGAGCGATCGGGGGAAAAACATAAAGAAGGAGGTTGGGCCAATCGTGGGCCAACGCGTCCCTGGTCTTTGAGAAATAAATTGGGCAGTGAGAGTGGTCTTCTGAGGCGAAGAGGTCCACCTCGGCCTCGGCGAAGATCTCCCAGATCCTCTGAACCGTCTACGGATGGAGCGTCCACTCCCCTGAGGGGACATTGCTCCTTGATAGCATGTCCGCTCCTTGGTTCAATTTGCCCGGTATATGTACTGTGACAACTGTCCTTCTGCAAACCATCCCCATGGCCACACCCTGTTCCATCCAGCGGGAGTTCTTCCAGGGGGCCAGGGCTGTTACACAAGCCTGACTCACCCTGATCTGCAGGCATCCGTGATGCCACGCATTGGATGGAACCCGTGGTTTCAACCAGCGCTGAAGGGGGCACATACGAAGCAGACCCAACTGTAGCACTGGCGATGCCACCGCCATGAGGCCCAGCATCCTTTGAAAAGCTATGAGAGGGCGAGTGGTACCAATCTCGAAGGAGGTCGCCAGCCTCTGTATGGCCAGAGCCCGTTCTGGCGTGACTACAGCTCTCATTTGGGCTGAGGCGAAAATTGTTTCCAGAAACCATATTCGCTGGCTGGGGAACAACGAGCTCTTGGCAAAATTGACCCTGAGTCCCAGGCACTCCATGTGACTGAGGAGGAGGGTCCTGTGTGATATTAATTCTGCCTCTGACTGGGCCAGAACGAGCCAGTCATCGAGATAGTTGAGAATGCGGATTCCCATCTGTCTCAGAGGGGAGAGAGCCGCATCCATGCACTTCGTAAAAGTCCAGGGGGCCAGAAAGTATGCATCCAGCGAAAAGAACCAGTCTCCTGAGCGAATTCGCGCAAGGATCTGTTTCAGCATAGTCATCCTGAATTACCTTTTCATGAGGGCGTGATTCAGGTGTCTGAGATTGAGAATGGGCCGGAGGCCACAATTCTTTTTGGGGACGAGGAAGTAGCGGGGAAAGAGAGCACGCAGGCACAGTGCCGGCATGAGATCGGTCAACCCAGTTGCTTATTCACTTCAGTTCAGGAGAAAAAAGGCTTTTTCCCATATGCGTCTAGCAAGACGCAGTACGAGTGTAGTATCGAAAGGGAACTTCAGTTTCACATGTGAATCAGCTTTAATTTTGTTCTGTGCAGCACCAAAACTAAATATTATGTTTCTTTATATACGTCTAAACTAGGACATATCTCAGAGTAATCATGGAGCATTTAAATAGCTTAATGTGAACAAAAGATTTCCACCTCTGCCTGCATTCAGTACAGCTCTATTATTGAGGCTCCGGTGTAAAAGCAGCAGTTAAAATGTCATACTACAAATAGGTGTTGTGGATTGTGCAATAAACAGCGAGCATTTCATGAGAACAAAGACTGATAAATATGAGGGCTGTTATAATACCTTTAACAGGGCTGTTTAGTAACACTTTATGGCTCCTTCTCAGTATCCAGCAGAGCCATGAAAACCACAGTATGCACATTTCTTCAACAGGATTTATGCTTTAAGATATAAAATATCCTAATAATATATATAATGTAATAAATATAATATATACTACATCTGAAAACATTTAGTGTCAGAAAAAGATCACATCATGTCTAAAATTTGGAGAAAAAATGGATTTTAATTTAAAAGAATGTGAGAAGAAGGGATTTCAGTGAAGTTCTTTCAAGTTGAGATTAAAAATAAATAAATAAGTCCATTCAGGCATGGATAAAATATTTCATAGCAGGTGATCACTAAACTATTAAACTCCAAAGTCCCTACCAAGCTCCTTCAGTTCCTCATTTTTGCAGACATTTAAATTAGTCTTGCGTCAAATACCAAACCCCTGGTGTGAAAAAGGTCCACTAAAGCTCTTTGTGTGGATTCAGTCAAATGTTGGACACGGACCTATACAGGCACGTTTCTTCGTGTTTCTTTACAACGGCCGTCTTGAAATGCAGCGGTGCAGCCTATCTCTAACTCACACACTCACTAGTAATTAAACACCTCAATGAACAGATTAAGAGTTTCCCCATTTGGAAATTTCATTACCATTGCTGTAATTGGATTCCAAATTTAATTAGCACTCCTCTGCGAAACAGCAGGTGATGCTGTGGCGGCAGTCAAAAGCTGTCCAAGTACAGAGAGGTCACAGAAAGAGTTTGGCCACGCTGTTATGACAAAGAATGAGGGACGTTACACCTGAGCTGAACATTTTTGACCTGTTGCTCTACATAGGTGTATATAAACATACCAATATTTGTAAAAGTAAAAAAGATTTGTGCAATGGAAATAAACTTCTACACAAACATTTGAATAACTGAAATATCTGTGACTATCTTATGTTGTATTAATGTATTACATATGTTTATTTAAATACAATTAAAAAGACCTCAGAATACAAATACATTACATATACACACATTGTCCAACAGCAATACCGGCAAGTAAAGTTACAGCGGGAGTCCGCGTCTCTCTCGCCTCCCCTGAGCCCATTGAGTTTTAACAGACTCCCTAAAGCATGCCGTGAGTTTGCTGGGGTAATGGAGAATGAATGGGGGAAAGTCACATGAGAGGAGGCAATGCCTTCATCGCGATACGATTGGATATGACTGGTTATGTTCGGCCATGATTGGTTAATGCGATAAATCCCGCCTCTTGTGTTTGTGCGCATTCGCGTATCAGTCTGGCTTTAATAAATAGAATATTGATTACATTGTTAATGTAAAAATATAAAATAGAATAGTTTTTTCCCCTTTCTCTGATAGTGTAAGTAATGGTTATATATATATATATATATATATATATATATATATATATATATATATATATATATATATATATTATATTTACACATATT
>NW_015505477.1:845620-856742 GCF_001515645.1 Sinocyclocheilus grahami | reverse complement strand
TATATATATATATATATATATATATATATATATATATATATATATATATATATATATATATTACATTTACCCAAATTTACATTTTTACCATTTAAGACTGAAAGTGTCTTTTTGTCTCCTGAAGTACATTTTGGTATATAAAGGTTTAAAAAAATCAGTTATACATTACATTAAGCTGTGCTTTTTACTAAATAAATACTTTGTTATACAGGTTGCAGGGACGCGGGAAGTAGGGGTGCTGAGGGGGCTGCAGCACCCCCTGTTTTCACATGGGGGTGTGTGTCCCCCAAACGGACACACACAGCACCCCCAAATGAAAACGCGTCTCCGCGCGCCTGACAGGTTGCGAAAAGTTGCGAAAAGCAAAGAAGCAACTTCGAGAATAGTGTAATTACTTCATCTACCAGCAGGGGTTAACTGGACCATGCTAACCTTGGTCTTGGCACAGTCAACCCTAATTTAATATGTCCTTTTCCCAAGAAACATTCTAAGGATTTCCAAGAAACAAGCTTCTCCTCAAAATAACATTGACTTTTCTGTGAGATTTTTTATTATTATTATTACTGAGTGCCAGGAGTAATTTACAAAGCCCCTCAAGAAAATCTTATATTGGTGATGGCCCTTTGTGATCAGGGTAATAAATTAAGTCTAAAACTTATTGGGAAACATTGTCAATGTAAATCCAAAGCAGATTGAGGCAGGATGACAGAGATAAAAGAACTATCATGAGGCAGCAACCGGTATAAACCTTAATGGCAGACATCGTGGGATCTGTAATTAATTTAAAAGGAAACAGAAAAACCTCCTGAAGACGTCTCATGGGCGCCTTATGTTGGAGGTCAAGATCCTCAAAGCAATAATTAATCATAATTTATTAGCCAGGAAACTTTATGGTGACTTTGTGAGTCTGTTGTCTTTGTGAGTCTTAAAGGGTTATTTCACCTCAAAATGAAATTTTGCTATTAATTACTCACTCTCATGTTGTTCCAAACGCGTAAGATTAGAAATTAAGATATTTTTGATGAAATCCGAGAGCTTTCTGACCCTGCATAGACAGCAATGCAACTGACACGTTCAAGGCCCAGAAAGGTAGTATGGACATTGATAAAATTGTCAGTGACATCACTGGTTCAACCGTAATTTTATGAAGCTACGAGAATAAATTTTGTGCACAAAGAAAACAAAAATAACGACTTTATTCAACAATTTCTTCTCTTCTGTGTCAGTCGACGCATGTTCAAAAGAGTACCAGGCCGTATGTGTGTGGTGCTGCTAACGCAGGAGCCGGCGTTCTGATGTAGAACCCGGATGCACTGTGCATTGTTTTCAAGCAGAGGAATGCACACGAGGTTTGCATATGTATATTATACCCTCATTGGGGGCGGAGCCCCCCTAAAATTAAAATCCTAGAATCACCCCTGGTGAAACCGATATTTTTTGAAACCGGGTCCCAGAGTGGATAAATCTAAAAACATCGCCCTTGTGTTTTCGTGTGGACAGCGAATCCATATATTTTCTGAAACGATGACGTCATCAGCCCACGTCTCGCCCCTAGTCAGACACCGCTACATCACGTAACAGCAACAAAAACATGAACAAACACTGAACGATTGTTTTTTTATTAACTAACGTTAACACAGATTAATAAATGTATTGTTCCATGTTCGTTTGTATACCGTGCGCAAGGTTTATGCGCATCGTCCAAGTCTTCTTCTCCATTTTTAGTGTATCTCTGTGGCAGAATTCCAGCACCACATGCAGGTCTGGCATGTATAATACATCGTTTTGTGTCGGTTTCGTGGGGACACAGATATTTCTTGAGACGAGGGGAAAAAAAGATCGGATAGGGAAAGCTCTGGCTTCGTGTGGACGTAGCCTAAGAAGAGTTCTTATGTTGGCTCAACGTAAAAGGACTATAAATGGTTGTCTTTATTTGCAAGGCTTAAATTCTGTACTATGTGCTTCATCTCAAGTTTTCAATAAGAAATGATAAGAACAAACTGCTTAACTAATGACAACATTGCGTGAACACTTTTCACGTGACCACTCATAACACAACAAACACTTAAAGTCTTGATTCTCTACACTCAGACCACAACACCAGAGGACAATTTAGCGGTCCTTAAGTAGAGGAACAAACACATGACAAGACAAGAAGTTGATAAACATAACAGCAAAATCAACAACTACACTGTTAATAAAACTAGCAAACAAGGCATCCATATTATTTATGCATTCCCTAGTGCATGCTGGGAACGCCAACATTCAAACAAATAATTAACTTTTATATCTCTTTATCTAACATTATTGACTATTTTTTACTGTGCAGGTAAAGATTTGAACGTAATATATGAACTGTGTCTGGCATCATCCTCATCAACTTTCCATAAAACACACACACTCCTTGTCTGGTCTCGTCTATGGCTAAGACTGCATCCGTTTGGATTGTTACTCACCAGAAAGAATACTTTCCTCCTTGATCCTCTCCTCGTCCTTAGTCTCAAACTCCTCTTTTCCTTCCAGTCTCCTCGTGATCTTCCTACAAGACAACAGGAAAGTGTTTGAGACTGTTTAATAGTGTGTGAGCGTGGCTACTCACCATTCATCTCCCAGCTCAGTCATATCCTCTGTTTTGCTGTCTAAGATTTGCATTCAGTTCTGTTAATAAAGTGTTTCAGATTGTGAACAGTGTGTGATTCCCTGAAAATAAGTGATATTATATTTATAGCATTTGATATTCCATATATTCCAGCTGACAAAATTGAGGTGCAAACTAAATTCTTGGGGAATATCCATTGAGATTCACACTCATAATTACAATTCATTCAGTGTCTCACTTACTTACACTTGTAAAGAAAATGTAAACTTTACTGTCAAACTAAGCAATCTCTGGTTGAAAATGTTTCAAGTTACTTTTCAGTGCTGTTATCTTCTTAAACCTATGTGAATTTCACACAAGCTGCAAGGAATGAAGAGCTATTGATCAGACAGGCTCATTTCACAGGCCCTGGAGGTGTGTGCTGGAGACCACCAGGGATATCAATGAAAGCCCCAGCAAATGACATGGAGATAAAAATGTGTCCATGAAAGCCATCTGAACACATATGGAGGATCAGTGAGCGATAACATGAAAAACAAACAGTCATTCTAAGCTGTTCAGTTTCTGGGGGGAATTCACTAAGAATATATACAGGTAGAGCAGTTCAGTTTGTAGTCCAAAAACTTGAAAGATAATTATTGTTGTATAAGTATAATTACCACAAGAATATGAGTTTACATGCTTTACAAAACAGGCAACCTTTGTAGTCCTATATAGACACATCTTAGCAGCTTTAAAATTAATGTTTGAGGCATGACTGTGTATCATACCTTTCAAAGACTTTATTTTACACAGTAAAAGAGATATTCTAAAAAACCTTTAGAAATTCATTCACTGATGGCTTGCTTGTGCTGTGTGTTATTTTAGCATGCAATTCACTAAATAAATCATGCAAATTATCTCTGCTATCCACCTTACTTTTCAATGCAGAAGTAAGCTATTTCCTGTGAATGTACAATACTTCTGACTCATTATTCACTACAGGTAAATAACTACAAGAATAACAAAGTGCAGTAAACAGTAAACGTATTTGTGCTAAAACCAGTGCATTTATGATTATGATAATAAATTAAAATAATATTATAATGAATACCAGTTTTCAATATCAACAAGCAGTATAACGTCTCAGGTTACGTATGTAACCCTAGTTCCTCGAGGGAACGAGACACTGCGTCAAAAACGCTAGGGGAACGCCTTCTGCGACCCACTCTCTGAATCACATGTGAAATCAGTCCAATAGCTGAACGGGACGTAACGGCGGATGACGTCATGACCAGGAAGCTATAAAAGCATGTGTGGCGGAGCCAGCGTCAGCTTCTAGGAATGAAGCAAGCGCCGGCAGGGACACCGGAAGTATGGCACCGAGACGCAGCGTCTCGTTCCCTCGAGGAACTAGGGTTACATACGTAACTTGAGATGTTTCTCTTCAGGAACTCAAGCTGCGTCGAAAACGCTAGGGGAACAAGAATGCCCACACCGCCAGACTTCCAAGTCTCTGCCTAGTGTGGAAGACTGCACAACTAGGGCGAGAGAACGGAAGAGCCGGGAGTGGCTCGCATGTCTAACTCATAAAACCTAACAAAGGTAAGGGGCATGGACCAACCCGCACCGCTGCAGATGTCCTGCATAGGCACACCCGCTAAGAAAACCTTAGAGGCTGCCACACTTCGAATCGAGTGAGCCTTGACCCCTAACGGCGAGGGGAGATCAGAGGACTCATTCCCCAACTCTCTTGAGAGAAGATATTGCCAGAAGAAAGGTAGTCTTAATTGAAAGATGGCGATCAGAGATATCTTCGATAGGCTCGAATGGAGGCTTACAGAGAGCCTCTAGCACCACTGCTAGGTCCCAAGAAGGGACACGAGATCGTACCGGAGGCCTCAGCCTCAGCGCCCCGCGGAGGAAACGTGTAACCAGGGGGTGCCTCCCCACTGAAAAGCCACCAAGAGGGGCGTGGTAGGCCGCAATGGCCGCCACGTAGACCTTCAGGGTGGAGTGGGTTAACCCTGTAGAAAACCGGGCCTGCAGGAACTCCAGTACTGTACCAACTGGGCAGCTAGCTGGGTCGAGCTGGCGGTGTCTACACCAGGAAGTGAAAAGCTTCCACTTCCAGGCGTACAGTTTCCTCGTGGAGGGAGCTCTGGATTGGAGGATGGTCTCAACAACCTCAGTCGAGAGACCGGAAGCTACTAGCTGTGCCCCCTCAGGGGCCACAGCCATAACTTCCACAGCTCCGGGCGGGGGTGAAATATCGTGCCCTCCGCCTGCGAGAGGAGGTCCCTCCTGACGGGAATCTCCCATGGAGAGCCGTCGAGAAGAGAAATCAGGTCCGAGAACCATACTCGGCCTGGCCAGAACGGGGCTACTAACAGTAGACGGACTCCATCGTGGCGCACTCTCTCCAGAACTCCTGGGAGCAGAGCGATCGGGGGAAAAGCGTACAGGCGAAGCCTCGGCCACGCCTGCACCATGGCATCCAGCCCCAACGGAGCTGGATGAGTCAGAGAGCACCAGAGGGGACATTGCGATGTCTTCTGAGTCGCAAACAAGTCCACCTGAGCCTGTCCAAAAATACTCCATATCTGCCTCACCACCTCGGGGTGAAGCATCCATTCCCCAGGCCTCGGTCCCTGCCTCGACAGGATGTCTGCTACCACATTGAGGTGCCCAGGAATGTGCATCGCTCTCAGCGAGAGGAGCCTCTCCTGGGACCACACAAGGATCTGGTGTGCCAATTTGTATAAACGGCGCGAGCTCAGACCTCCCTGGTGGTTTATGTATGAGACCACTGCTGTGTTGTCGGTTTCAATGCCTGCAATACGGCCAGCATCTCCAGACAATTGATATGCCACGTCAGATGGCGACCACTCCACAGACCGCGGGCAGGGTGGCCACTCATGACCGCACCCCAACCGGTGAGGGATGCATCTGTCGCTAGCGTCACGCGGCGACAAAGAGCTCCCAGCACCGGGCCCTGAGACAAGAACCAAGGCTTCCTCCACATGTCTAAGGCACGTAGGCATCTCCGCGTGACCTTGAACATGCGAAGCGGGTTTCCCCTCGAGGAGAACCCCCTGGTCTTGAGCCACCACTGCAGGGGTCTCATGTACAGCAGGCCAAGAGTAATCACGTTGGACGCAGCTGCCATCAGACCCAGCAGTCTTTGAAACTGCTTGACAGTGAGTGACTGGCCTTCTTTCACTCTCTTGACTGTAGTGAGGATCAACTCGATCTGAGCAGGAGACAAATGTGCCTGCATCGTGGTCGAATCCCAAACCACGCCCAAATAGGTGGTTCTCTGTAATGGAGAAAGCACACTCTTCTTTAATATCAACCAATCGTCGATGTGGTTGAGTCGTGAAAGTGTGGGGTGAGAGTGCAAGGCCTAAGGAAGAACCAGTATTGGTAGGCTTTTTGCCCCCAAAAACGAACCTCAGGAACTTCCTGTGATGAGGAAGGATGGAAATATGGAAATACGCGTCTTTCAGATTGATCGTGACAAACCAGTCCTCGGACCTGATCTGAGACACGACTCGTTTGAGTGTGAGCATTCTGAACTTCAGTCGCATGACTGAGCGGTTCAATAGGCACAGATCTAAAATGGGACGCAACCCCCCATACTTCTTCGGAAACAATGAAGTAACGGCTGTAGAACCCGGAGCCTATCTCGTGCGGAGGGACCACCTTCCTTAAGAGAGTAACTACCTCTTGTTCTAATACCAGAGCCTGCTCGGGACCCACTAGCGTGGGGGTGACCCCGTTGAATCGAGGCGGACGAGAACCGAACTGGATTCCGTAGCCTCTTTCTACAGTACGCAGAACCCATTGAAATACATTTGTAGCTTCCACGCTGCTAAATAATCTACTAAGGGAATCAGTCTCTCGAGACTGATTTTTGGTGTGCCCAGAATGGCCTTGAAGCGTCTGCACGCCGACAGGGGACGACCGAACTAGCTGCTCTGGGGACCTCCACAGAGGCCGCGATCCTCTCAGTCTCGCTATGTTGCTGGGCGGTAACTGACAGATATGCTCGCTGGAGACCGCTGCGCCCTGGAACACCGGCAGGGTTGGCAGAACGATCTCCCGAGGGCACTGGGGGGAGATGGGCACCGTGTAATGCGGTTTGACCCTCTCTGCCCCAGAAGAGTCTGCCCTCGCTAATCCTACACTGAAATAGTCAGGACCGTTTGGTCGAGGACCTCTTTGCCTCAAGGACGGTCCGCAGATCCGGCTTAGGCTTCGAGGCCCCCAACCCAGAGCGCTGCTTCTGCCTCCGGTCCCGATGCGGGGGCACACGCGCTCTGTTTTTGTGTCTCCCTATGTGAGGAGCTGGTACGCGGTGGGGACGGCTGCTGCCCAGCAGCCCCCTGAGCTGAAATACGGCGAGGAAGGAACCGCTGAAATGCCGCCGCTTGTTTTCGAGCCTCCTGGTCCCTGTCGACGACTGAATTGACAGCGTCGCCTAACAGGCCAGAAGGCGCAAGCGGGGCGTCGAGGATGAAGGGGCTTTCTCTTTCATATCAGACAGGGTCAACCACAAATGCCTCTCTGCTGCCACCATAGCTGCCATGGACCGCCCAATGGCGCGGGCGGTCTCTTTGGTGGCACGGAGAGAGAGATCAGCGGTTCTCCTTAACTCTGCGATATTATCAGAGCTAAGCTCCTCGCCCTCATCCAGCTCTTTCAGCAGGTCGGCCTGGTATGCTTGTAACACAGACATTGTGTGCAGACACGCACCGGCCTGACCCGCTGCCACGTACCCCTTGCCTACCAGTGCTGATGTCATGAGGGGGGGGGGGGGGTGCGGCAGGCTCCGGCATGGAGGTGGCGGCCTCGCGCGCAGGAAGCGTTCATCAAGCTTGATTCGCTGCGGCTCGGCCTGCTTCTCGGCGGCCCAATCAATTTTTAGCTTGGCCACGGCACGAGTAAGCACCTCCACTAGCTCCTCATTTTGGGGCGATTGAGGGGGCGAAACCTCTTCGACATCCTCCACGTCAACGACGGAAGCGAGGCCAGCACTGCGAGGAACGCTGGCGAAGGCTCCCTCCTCAAAGAGAGCACTCCGGGAGCGAAAGGTACGCAGTGGGAGGCGCTCGCAATGTGGGCAGATGGCCCCCTCAAGAGCCGACTCTGCGTGCTTCGCTCCCAAGCAAACCACGCACAGGCTGTGTGTATCCCCACTCGTAATATAACGTGGGCAGGGAGGAACACACAACCTATAACGTGGCTTGCACTCGCCCTTTGCATGCTTTGTCTTAGCGTGAGCTTTAGACATAGCTGCTTATTAGACTTTTTCTCACAATAGACAGTCAACAATAAATATGACTGACACACACAGAGCGCTTCGCTGAATGACAGAAAGCTGACGTGCTTTTATAGCTTCCTGGTCATGACGTCATCCGCCGTGACGTCCCGTTCAGCTATTGGACTGATTTCACATGTGATTCAGAGCATGGGTCGCAGAAGGCGTTCCCCTAGCGTTTTCGACGCAGCTCGAGTTCCTGAAGAGGAACGAACTGTTCTGGTACTGCTAAAATGACAATGGATGCCTCGCACATTCAAGTTAAAAATGTCCACGTCGGCTCTTACATTGTGAATATACAAAGTGAATATAAATACGGTCTTCTAAGGATAACATATTTCTGTGCTATGCGCAGAAATCAAAACATAATAAACTACAGGTTTTCTTTCCATCTTTAGCTCATTTTAAGATGCAGTTTTCAATGACACATTTTGGTAAAGCATTCATGTGCTCATAGTAAAAATATCCTGCCATTAGATTTAATGAAAAAAAAAAAGATAACTTGTCAAGACAGAGTTGAACCTTTTTCTTCATATTATCTGTTTTGTCTCTTCTGTAAATTCTGCATTTACAATCTAATAGGATCAGAGCCACATACCAAGTCAGAGGTTTAACTAGCGTTTAGCCACAAAATTCAGTCTGGCAGTTCAATCTCGAACCGTTAAAAACAATTCAAGCGCTAACAAATTAAAAAAGGAAGTGACCTGTGCTCCTGCATTTAACTGAGAATGTCAAGTCAAGCCCGACTAGCTTATCACCATAGACAGATGAAAGGGAAGTGGACAACAGCTGACATTTATGAAAGATGTGCTTCATAAATCAAAGCTGATACAAATGACCAAACTGCATATTATTGGTTGGCATTCAGTTAAAAAGAAGAAGTGGTGTTGAGTGAAACTGAATGCCTCTTGTTGATCATTTCCAATTTAACTGCTAGAAGAAGTGCTTCGGGTAGTTTGTTGGCTATAAATAACATTATTACAGTATATCAGTTATCAAAGGGACTGGAGAATAACACACTCAAGCACTCAAAAGTATGTGTTTACAGGCGCTGCATTGTTTACCATTTGCCGTTCTCCCTGTCAGGAAACTGTAGTCACAATTTCTGCAAGCCCATCATGATACGGAGATTCATGTCTTGTCTTTGAAGCATAATTAATAAGAGAAAAGCCACGCTGTGGTTAATTAAATTTTCAATCCATTTCATGTAACAGGCACATTGTTTGCATGCCCAGCAGTTGCACGTCACTCAAAGCGGTGCTCGATCAAAGGGGGGCTCACTTTGAGCAAAGTGACAGATGAGTTTCAGTGAGCAGCAGCAGGAGGGACGCCCATCGCCATCAGCACTTTTAAAGCAAGTTTCTCCCAAAATGTAACATCACCAATGATTCTTGTGACATGAGACAAAACATGTCTCACAACTTTAGCTGCCATCTGTAAGAAACAAACAAACATATAAATCAATCACAGACGATCTCTAGAATGTTCTTAACACAAAAAAATACAATTTATTTTCTCTAAATAATGACATTCCATCACTCACTCTAAAACTTCCTGTCCTCGGGCTCAATATTTCATATAATCAATACTGTGTTTATGATTACGATAATAAATAACATAAACAACATTTATAACATTTTACGATAATAAAATAACTGGAAGCGGCTGACACTGGAAGCCTCGCACATTCGAGTTAAAAATGCCCACATCGGCTCTTACGTTAAAAATAAGGTGTATATAAATATGCTCTTTTAAGGAAATACTATTTCTGTGCAGTACAAAGAAATCAAGACAAAATAAACTACAGATTTCCTTTCCATCTTTTGCTTATTTCAAGAAGAGGTTTTCAATAATACACTTTGGTGTGTTACCTTTGGTAAAGCCTACTCAACTACTATGAAACTTCCTGTCCTCAGACCATAGCTCAATATTTCATATAAATTCAAAGATATATACTACCATTCAGAGTGACAAAATGATGCAATTTTGATGTGCGCATGCACAGTTAGCCCTGGTAGGAAAATCTGATGGGTAGAATGAAATGTCAGGACAGCGGAACTCAACCTTGGGACCAAAGCACTGTTGCACTATATGCTGGAATGCCGTCCACATGGCCACTACTCTGATTACGGTACACTACTTTCTATCTGACACATAAGTTACAGCAAGGGAATTTTGTGAGAATGCAAAAGCAGAAAATTGTACATGAATGCCCTAAACATTAATACAAAATAATTCATAATTTGTCAGCCTGATTTGTCTCATGTCACAAGAATCAGTAAGCCATGTTATGGAAAAAAAAGTCGTCTTGAATACTCAACAGAGCATTAACACTAACAATGACTGGTTCAGGGAGTGTGATACCCAAACAACATAAATCTACATGATTTCATTTCAAGTGTGTAAGGATATCCAGTTCTGCACATACGTTTACATACCCCTTGCAGAATATGCAAACTGTTCATAATTTTAACAAAATAAGAAGGATCATCAAATTGCATGTTATATTTTATTTAGTACTGTCTTGAATAAGCTATTTCACATAACAGATGTTTATATATACTCCACAAGACAAAATAACTGAATTTGTAAAAATGACCCCGTTCAAAAGTTTGCATACCCTTAAATCTTAATACTGTGTGTCATTTCCTGGATGATTCATGACTATTGTTATGTTTTGTGATAGTTGTTCATGAGTCCCTTGTTTGTCCTGAACAGTTAAACTGCCTGCTGTTCTTCAGAAAAATCCTCCAGCTCCTGCACATTCTTTGGTTTTCCAGCAGCATTTGCATATTTGACCGCTTTCCAGCAGTGACTGTATGATTTTGAGATCCATCTTTTCACTCTGAGGACAATTGAGGGACTCATACAAAACAATTACAAAAGGTGAAAACATTTACTCATGCTCAAGAAGGCAACACGATGCATTAAGAGCCGAGGGGTGTAAACTTATTGAATTGGATGATCAGGGTCAATTCTGCTTATTTTGTCTTCTGGGAAACATGTATGTATTTATATAGCTTCTGAAGTGCAGTACTAAATGAAAGAGAAAAAAAAAAAAGATCTTCAGTCAAAATAAGAAAAATTGACACATCATCATCCTGTTCAAAAGTTTACACCCCCCGGCTCTTAATGCATCGTGTTGCCTTCTTGAGCAATTGTTTTGTATGAGTCACTCAATTGTCCTCAGAGTGAAAAGATGGATCTCAAAATCATACAGT
>NW_015505477.1:827651-844686 GCF_001515645.1 Sinocyclocheilus grahami | reverse complement strand
TCCAGCATCTTCTGCATATTTGACCGCTTTCCAGCAGTGACTGTATGATTTTGAGATCCATCTTTTCACTCTGAGGACAATTGAGGGACTCATACAAAACAATTACAAAAGGTGAAAACATTTACTCATGCTCAAGAAGGCAACACGATGCATTAAGAGCCGAGGGGTGTAAACTTATTGAATTGGATGATCAGGGTCAATTCTGCTTATTTTGTCTTCTGGGAAACATGTATGTATTTATATAGCTTCTGAAGTGCAGTACTAAATGAAAGAGAAAAAAAAAAAAGATCTTCAGTCAAAATAAGAAAAATTGACACATCATCATCCTGTTCAAAAGTTTACACCCCCCGGCTCTTAATGCATCGTGTTGCCTTCTTGAGCAATTGTTTTGTATGAGTCACTCAATTGTCCTCAGAGTGAAAAGATGGATCTCAAAATCATACAGTCACTGCTGGAAAGCGGTCAAATATGCAGAAGATGCTGGAAAACCTAAGAATGTGCAGGAGCTGGAGGATTTTTCTGAAGAACAACAGGCAGTTGAACTGCTCAGGACCAACAAGGAACTCATGAACAACTATCACAAAACATAAAAACAGTCGCGGATCATCCAGGAAATGACACACAGTATTAATTTTCAAGGGTATATAAACTTTTGAACAGGGTCATTTTTATAAATTCAGTTATTATTTTGTCTTGTGGAGTATATACAGTATAAACATCCGTTATGTGAAATAGCTTATTCAAGACAGTACTAAATAAAAGATAACATGCAATTTTCATGATCCCTCTTATTTTGTGAAAATTATTAACATTTTGCATATTCTTCAAATAAACTAAACTTATGAGCACAACTGTATATTGTCTTACAGTATTTGTATATAACTACACTATCTATGAATACAGGGATCTTTTTACTTTTACCAAATTAACATCGACTGTCCTAACAATTCTCATTAGCACTCTTTATTGATTTGGATACCTTAAGCCAGAAAAAAAGGCTTTGCTTTCAAGACTTTATATCAGTCTGACAGGCTCAGTGAGGGTCTTAACTTTACACTGAACGTGAGTGAGATTCACTATTGGGGAGCATGACACATTAGTACACATTAGCCAGCATGCTAATCGCCGTTCTGGAAGGTAGGAGGGCGAGACTCTGGGAGATGAACCGGAGGCTTAGCTCCCCTTCTAATGCATGCTAATGCTGGCTAATGTGCTGGGGAGATGTAATTTGGCTCCAGCGGTGAGAGCTCTGTGGGCGTGTGTCCTCTCTCCGAGGGTTGCGATTTAAAAGACATGTCCACATAACTAAAAATGTGTCTGTTTATGTGATTATGTAATATGGAACGATTAGCAAGTTACATAGGCAGAAATTAGATATGTACATATCCTGAACTTCTGTGCATTAGCTTGTATTAAAACTAAAGCATCCCAGGGGACAGGTGTTTAAAGCTCTGATTCATTAATAGAAAAATCCCACGTTCAAAACCAGCCACCTGCACCCTCTCTATTTATCCATCCATCCATCCATCCGACAAAGCACAGAAATCTACCCAACACTGTTCAGAAAAAAAAACAGGTAGAAATGACAAAAATCAATGCACATTTCTTGCTTTAAAGAGCCACTCTTTTACTTTGACTTACACTATGATTATTCAGTGGAGCTACAGGGTGTAAGTCAAGCAGCAAATTAACATTTCATTACTTGCTTAACGACAGTACTAACCTGTGATTCAACCTACTGACTCTCGGGTCCCGATCTTTAAGCTGCTGCAGGAGCGAAGCGGCTGGAATGCACTGCCATCCATTTTACTGTGTAACATTTTTTTACCTAGATATACAGTAGGGCACAAATCTTTGGTCATTCTAGTTGAACAGACTCTGCAGTTAAAGCTTTAGAGGAGGCAGATTTATACACTTCTAAAACTTAGGAGCTTCAGTTTCCTCTCAAAAAGCCTCTCAACTGTGCTGTGGATATATCTGAGGCACTGGCATTCTCAAATGACCTGTCGAGATATGTTACTTAGTTGTACACTAAAATGACCAATCGGTATGGCTTGCATAGGGACCGTTCACACAGAACATGTTTTTGTATTGCACCGTGCTAATTTCTATTGTTTTTCAATGTAAACTTGGAAGATTGACGCGTTTTGACGTAATTGACCACTCACATCTCTTGCATTATCGTGTGTGTGGAGAACTCAAGATAAAAGGGGTTCAAAAAAATTGTTAATGGCCCCTAAAGGTCTGGTCACAATTACCATTGTTTGGTCAATTTTCATGCACGAAATCCAGTCCTTTTAATAAGAATCCTCATAAAGGACAAATTATTTTCCTACGCTGATTTCACAACAGGTTCAAGCTGGTCATGCGAATTTGCCACACTGACCAACAGAAAACTACTTGGTTTGAATGAGATTTCTGTGTGATCTATTATTTATACATTGCTACACTATTGACAATAGACAGCTTTTCCCAGGAAAATGTCACTAATGTGACCGCACCTAAGGAATAGATAATTGATGCCTAGGTTACAACCTGATATATAGGGTTTACGTCAAATCATTCTAAGAATTTCTTTGTTAAAATCGTATTATAAAATACATGAATATTTAGCAACTAAGTGTTCTTCACACTTATTTACTGTAAAATTCTGGATAAGCAGGGCCAGATCAACCAGGTAGAAAAGACAGAAAAACTCTTGTTGAATCTCAAAAACAAACTCTGTGTCTTGAGTTTAACATCACACTTACAGATACTGCTTATATTAGCCAGTGCTAGGCATCTACAAGGAAGTAGAAGTAGAATGACTTCTTGTGATCAGAAGCAAGCAAACTGAAATAAGAGCATGTGGTCCAGTAAAGGTAACTTACAATCAGCAGTAATTTGCCTCTATGGAGAATTTAAAGTGTCTAGTGTTTATAGTTAAATTACACATGTGTTTGGAACATTAATTTATTTTTAAATCTGCAGTCCGTAACTTTTTTTGGTTAAAAATGATCCAAAAATCAATATTTGAGCAAGTACATAACCAGCCGGTGTTCAAAACGATCGCCTTACTTTAGCCCGATTCACAACGGTTAGCTTATAATAATGTTTTGTAATTTGAGTGGTATGGGTAGGTTTTCGTGGGAAATTCGAGCATGCTGTCGCGCCATTATGTCACGTCTGTAAACATAAAGAAGTTGTCCCGGCTACTAGGCTATCATATGTGAGGATCCTGCAGGTAGCCGATCGTTTATAGCATTTTCTCACAGCAGCCAGAATAATTAAATGGATTATTTTGATGGCGGATTGTAATACAGAAAGGACTATGTTCATGAAACACATGTGAATTAAATTAAATTATATTCCAGTATATAAATGTGCTTCTGTTTACAGCCTGGGATTACACAAGATTTGTATTTTAAAACCCTCTGGGGTCGAGGGTGTTTTGGGGCCTGGAAAATTTTGACATGCCCTGACATTTGTGCTTTTTTCAGTTGCTTACAAACATTTGAATGTCTAAAGTTTAATAACACTGTAATCAGCACAAACTGGGCTACAATAATATGTGAGCAGCATGTATGTACGCGATTGTGTTTTTGAGAAAACAACATTTATGCGTGTTTAGTGAAAAACTACAATTTTAAAGTCACTGAAATAAGGCCATACAACACATACAGAACATTTGATCACAAGACTTGAGAACTGGATCTTGAAGTCTATAGTTTTTGCTTCAAACTTATGTGAAAATCATCTTATTCTATCAACCACAAATAATATTGCCATATAGTCTAGGCATAATAAAAGTACAATTACTATACTGTGCACTTACTCAGTATGATTTTCCAGCGAACTCAAAACTGAACGACACGTGTGCCTTTCTTGTGAAAATTATGCCAGTGATGCAGCCACAGTCCTAAACGAAAATGTAAATAGTTGTTAGCAATTACCAGAAGATGCATAGCTGATAAATAAATTGCATCACTGATAAGAAAGGACACGCGTATATGTCTGTCGATGCATCACTTATTTACAGCTTACTTGATACGTTTACACATCAGACGATCGCGAACGCCAATGACTGCCAATGACACCCTGTTTATTTTCTTTATTTTGCAAAAGCACAATGTTTTGTTGATATTGTGAGTGTACACAAATAAAAGTAGACCCTTTACAGATTCGAATGGTGTATTACTCTTATGTGTACAAACAAAAATGAACGAGCATTTAAAGTTGAACTTTTTGCTCTTATCAGTAAAACATGCCCTGGTGGCGCCGGCGCCACCGTCGACCCCAGGAGGAGCATAATTAGCTTTTTGGGTTAAAATAATTTCTTTATATGAAATTCGAATGGTATGACAATTAGAGATTTGACTGTACAGAAATTGAAATCTACACGCTAATACACACTATAAGCAATGCTGATGTTGTTAACATTAATAATTTGATAATAAATTATAACAATAATAATAATTTGCATGGTTTGATGTGATATGAGCTAAGTGATTGTTAGATTACTGTAAATCACCATTGGTAGCACAATTTATTGTACTGCTTTTTTCCTCAGTTGGTCAGAACAAACGTGGCAGACTTGTTACTTACTTGTTCAGATGACAATGTATGGTGAACATTCTTATTTGGGTCATATATTCCACAACGTAGGCTAGAATCTGTAATTCCTAAATACAGAATCCACACCGATGCGGTGACTGACTGCCACACACTCCTCAAAACATTAGATTCATCCGCGCTGGAGTCGTGCCGGAGCACAACCCACGCAAGGAAGATAATTCCGCAAACAGCAGCAATTGCAGGTTTTCAAACAGAGATGGCGACAAAGAGGCAATTTACGGACTGCAGCTTTAATTAATTTAATGAATTTGAATACATATTCACGATAATACAAAAAAGGAGGATGATATTTAATTACTTCTAATTGACCTAGTTTGCCAATCATAAAAGAACACAAATTTTACATAACCTATAATTTGTGGATAACATTAAATATATTACACATGAAAACATTTGCAAATACTTAGTAAGATACCTGTTAGGCTTCGTTTTCTAATGTTTCAGTTTTTGTTGCATTTACACCATTTTGACTAGCAGGTGTGGCCAGTCTGTGTTTCCAGCATTTTGAAACATTGAATCATTTTGCGAAGCAATTGGTTCAGTGATTCAGTTTCATTCAAGTTGATTCAAGTTCAGAAAAGTTCAGTTTCTTCAATAAACAACAACACCAACACTGCAGTCGTCACCACAACAGTCCAAAAGTAAAATCCTAATAAACCTATATACCAGACTACAAAACTGAACGGTTCCATTCACACAGCAGGTGTTCGCCTATAATGCGGTTGTGACTCCTGATAATTTACCGGTTTGAGTTCGCTTATGAAATGCCAGTGTCTGTCTCATAAATATCCGAACTGCGTAACCATGAAATACAGCACTGATGCCCATATTCTGCTGCTGAGTGAACGCAGCCATGGCCAGGTGAAGTTCTGAAGAGAAGTGCGGGGTCATGTTAATTTAATCCAGGGGTTTTCAACCTTTTCGGACACGCGAACATTAATAATGATTAACATTATTAACATAAGAAATGCACCGATCTCACGGATCTGAGACGGCTTTGTTTGTGCACTTCAGTTGTGTGCACGTTGCACAGAGAAATGATCTATCACAGCGCGTGAGTACCGCTTTGAGATGTCTTGTGCTTAAATGGCTTAAAATTACTTTAATGTTTAAACTGAAAAGACTTAAAACAGGTGAGAATGATAAAACTTTCTTGAGGAAGCAGCACTGGCCTGTTCAGACAGTTTTGAGGGGCTAAGATGACACAGTGGGGCTGAAGCCTAAAAAGGTTTTAGGACTGCCCCTAGTATAGTGTGCGTAATTATAATGAAAAAAATAAATTACCTGATAATAAATATATTACCTGATTCAATGTAATGGCTGAGCCTGTTTCTGATAGCAACATGCCAATACGTGGCTGGATTCCCAAGTAAGCGTGACTGATACTCGAGCCAACTCTGTTCTAACTGTCGACTGATTAGCAGTGGGTCTAATCAGATTGCCCCCTAGTGGATGGCTAAAGATTTGCTAGCTCGTATTCATAAATAGGCTACTCGAGGGTATGCCTCTGAAATAACAGATGCTCGCGCCCCCCTGGAAAGTATATTCATGACGCTGCTTACTTCTCCATGAAATCAAATACCCAAGCCTGGATAGTAAGCCAAAACATTTATCATCTTTTACATTCAAGGATTGTGTTAATGTGTACTCCTGAGACGATAATTACTAATTTAAAAATGACTAAAGGTAGTTCCAGTACTCAAATTCAATTGGCTGAGCGACGTTCTACATGCGCTGATACAGTGGGGTTTTCACTGTTTGTATCACTCCGCTTGTTCGAGCGGTCAATGGTGGCAACTGTTACATCATGACGCCAGTAGGGCAGCGTTCCAGTTCACCAAATGGAACACTTCATGTGCACTTTCGGTCTTGCGGACTTACAATGGCCGCTGCGTGCGAGTGTCCGTTAAGTCCACGAGACCGTAGAGTGTTCCATTCGTCATTTTAGCATTCAAAAGGGTGCTCGTGAGCACCCCATTTGCGACCGCTATGTGCCCTCGATGCACACTTCTACTGAGCCCGCACTGGGGCGAGCTCCGCAGCAGACTTCTACCCGACAGTCAAAGCGGCATTACTTCACGAAAGTGCGGACTCAGAGGAAGACCGCAAGGGTTTAGGGTGCGATTTGGGAAAGGGCCTTGGACACGCACTCGCGAACTTCCCTAAGCACTTACCCTTCGTCAAGTGGACGAGGGACATTTACATGGACATACCCTCGAACCCTCGATTTTGACAGAGGGAGCAAATCTGCTTCATATGCACACTTCAGGCCGCTCTGTAGACCACAATGCAATACGACTCGGTTCGGTTCGCTTGGAACCTCAACCGAGGTGGTACTGAAAAAAGTACCAGGGACCAGGTACTGTACCTAGTGGAAAACCCCCCCAAAAGTGAACCGTACAGAACCGTACCGTGCAGTGGAAAAGCGCCATTAGTGATCAAGGGCTTAGGACATTCCAATTCAGCCAATTCCAAGGGTTCCCCCAGTAGTGGGCACTCATGCAACGTAATCAATGACGTGATAATAAATATATTACCTGATTCAATGTAATGGCTGAGCCTGTTTCTGATAGCAACATGCCAATACGTGGCTGGATTCCCAAGTAAGCGTGACTGATACTCGAGCCAACTCTGTTCTAACTGTCGACTGATTAGCAGTGGGTCTAATCAGATTGCCCCCTAGTGGATGGCTAAAGATTTGCTAGCTCGTATTCATAAATAGGCTACTCGAGGGTATGCCTCTGAAATAACAGATGCTCGCGCCCCCCTGGAAAGTATATTCATGACGCTGCTTACTTCTCCATGAAATCAAATACCCAAGCCTGGATAGTAAGCCAAAACATTTATCATCTTTTACATTCAAGGATTGTGTTAATGTGTACTCCTGAGACGATAATTACTAATTTAAAAATGACTAAAGGTAGTTCCAGTACTCAAATTCAATTGGCTGAGCGACGTTCTACATGCGCTGATACAGTGGGGTTTTCACTGTTTGTATCACTCCGCTTGTTCGAGCGGTCAATGGTGGCAACTGTTACATCATGACGCCAGTAGGGCAGCGTTCCAGTTCACCAAATGGAACACTTCATGTGCACTTTCGGTCTTGCGGACTTACAATGGCCGCTGCGTGCGAGTGTCCGTTAAGTCCACGAGACCGTAGAGTGTTCCATTCGTCATTTTAGCATTCAAAAGGGTGCTCGTGAGCACCCCATTTGCGACCGCTATGTGCCCTCGATGCACACTTCTACTGAGCCCGCACTGGGGCGAGCTCCGCAGCAGACTTCTACCCGACAGTCAAAGCGGCATTACTTCACGAAAGTGCGGACTCAGAGGAAGACCGCAAGGGTTTAGGGTGCGATTTGGGAAAGGGCCTTGGACACGCACTCGCGAACTTCCCTAAGCACTTACCCTTCGTCAAGTGGACGAGGGACATTTACATGGACATACCCTCGAACCCTCGATTTTGACAGAGGGAGCAAATCTGCTTCATATGCACACTTCAGGCCGCTCTGTAGACCACAATGCAATACGACTCGGTTCGGTTCGCTTGGAACCTCAACCGAGGTGGTACTGAAAAAAGTACCAGGGACCAGGTACTGTACCTAGTGGAAAACCCCCCCAAAAGTGAACCGTACAGAACCGTACCGTGCAGTGGAAAAGCGCCATTAGTGATCAAGGGTTTAGGACATTCCAATTCAGCCAATTCCAAGGGTTCCCCCAGTAGTGGGCACTCATGCAACGTAATCAATGACGTACATCCGAGTAAACGAGACGGAGGGAAGTTAGCGAGTGAAGGGCATAAAAAAGTGAACTGGAATGCAGCCTAGGTGACTGTCTAGGTCAGGGGTGGCGAACGTCGGTCCTGGAGAGCCGCAGCCCTGCAGAGTTCAGCTCCAACCCTAATGAAAACTCACCTGCCTGTAGCTTCCTAGTAACCGTTCAGACCTTAATTAACTTGTTCAGGTGTGTTTGATTAGGGTTGAAGCTAAACTCTGCAGGGCTGCGGCTCTCCAGGACCGACGTTCGCCACCCCTGGTCTAGGTGATTAGAACCGATTCGAAACACTGATTCACTCAGAAACGAATACAAGTGACTGTCTTTATTGAATCATTTACCATTCCTTAAAACATGAATTCATTTAGGAAATAATCACCACTATGGTTTATTTTTGTGTTTAGTTCCTAATTAATTTAGGAACCAAACACCACTACGGTTGCAGCTTTTGGAAATATTTTCACTGGTGCATAAATGTAAATTTGTAATATTGTGTCTAAAATGTAAATTACTTGACTTCTTGTTTATTGATCTGTTATATTAAAGCAATATTACACAAGTAATTGTTTTGTTGGTCTTTTCCCAAAACAAATAATAATAATAATATGTAAGCATATTTTTATTTTTGTTCCATAATTATGTGCTAAAATACTCAAATTTACACAGGATTTGTCATATGCCAGTTTGTTTGCACATTAAAATGATATGCCACAAATCTCTCAGTCGTAGTAATTCCAGGTCTGTCTGTGAAAATATTGCCTGTTGTCCCAAATGTAGTCTGTTGTTCAAGTTCAATGATCTTTAATGTCCCTTTGTAAGAGTAACTGTACTCAAGGTCTGCCAGTTGCTGTAAGATCACACCGACATATTTAGTTTGTTGAGGTATCAGTTGCTTGGCTAATGGGGCCATATATAAGCATGGATTCTCTGGCTCCTGCTGGCTGCTTTGAGATAGATGATGTGCATTAACTTTCCTGTGGCAAGAATAGAGAAATTTTCAAGGGGCCCGATGAAAAATTGCCCATTTGAAAGTGGGGCAGACAGTCTCTGCTCGAGAGATGGAGGGTTTGTCTGAGAGAGAGATTGTATGTTTGTGTGTGTGAGAGAGAGAGTGAGTGGGATTTTCTTCTTGTGCTGGTTAATAAATTGCATGGCTATAATCAACATATTTATATTTAGAATATGTGTGCATGCAAGTGCGTCATTGCTTGTGTGCAAGACCTCAATTATTATTATTTTTTGTTACATTGGAGAAGTTGTCTATATATATATATATATCATGCTCAGTAGTGCATGTATGGTTCTAATCAGGCCAACATTCGCTTGCAGAAACTGCAGAAAAGAGATGAGATAGTGGAGAGTTTGTGTGTGATGGCAGCAGGTGTTTTTTATATGAAGGTAATCAGGCTGGCTGACAGCTCTTACGCTGGCCTGTTTTAAGGCCCTCACCCTCCAGCAAGCCAATATATTTCCCTGGTGGACCAGAAGGTCAATTTCAGGATAGTTGTGGTACAGATGATAAGAACAGAGAAACCTCTTTTATCTTTCACAGAGTAAAAGGGGAAACAAAGCAGCACACAAACAACACACAAATAAATAAATAAAATGAACTGACTCACATCTGCATATCTGAGTTATTGCTGTCTTGCGAATTAAAATGATTCCTTGTTCTTGAGTCATATATCTGCTTTAGTTTGTGTGAAGTGTTAGGTCCAATTATGTATTTACTTTTATGTTAACTGCATTGTGTATTGTGGTATGGTTTCTTTTGTTGTTGTTGTTTCTCTCGGTCTATCTCCTGCTCCTCTGGCTCCTTCCACTCTGGCAGGTAGCTGATTGCCCTTTCCAGCTGCACCTGCTTACTAGCCGAGAGAGTAGCATAATTTCTCTCCAGAGCATGTTCTGTGTCCAGCCCTGCCTGTTGAAGCCTTTTGTGGTTCTGTATGATAGCTTTTTCTTCATTCATTTAAAGAATTGTTGACTAACTGCCTATTATTGCCAGAAGCTCTAGCTAAACTTTGTGCGCTGTTTTCTGCAGGATACCCAGCCTACAGCTTTGCTGTTTTACAGCTAGTCTGTCTTTTCCTGTGTTACCAACTGCTTAAGCAGTTACTCTCCTTATTGATTGTTTGTTACCCTGTTGGAAGCTGTAGGTAGGTGGGCACCACTCTTTATTGTTGTACTTTACCGTTTTCTCCTGTTCTGAGGATTAGATAGGGAGTGAGTGTATCATTTTGTTGTTGATTTCTTGTCTTAGAAAGAAGTTAACTCACAGAGTAGAAACATTTTTGTTTGTTATACAGGCATTGTTCCCCCTTTCTAAAGTGTGTGTGTGTTTTTTTTTTTGTTTCCCTCTTAATTTGCTCTTTTTGTTTAAAAATCATGTATACTGTGAGCCGTTAAAACCTGTTAATGGGATTTTGTTATGCTGTGGCAGGTGCTCAGAGATGCTCTTTCTTTTAAACCCTTAATATTGTTACGCTTTCTTCAAACCCCTAGATGCTTCTAAGACATAACAGAAGTGTTCCAAACTTTTGCATGTTTCTCTGGGAAATGAGCCAAAAATTGGTTCAAATGAGTGACACATCATATGTTGCACACACTTAATTGTAATTCACCATTACATAATAAAAAGAGGGAAAAAAGAGACAGTAAATAGATGAAAAGAAGCATAGTATAATAGTAAGAAGGTGCAATGGAGTCTGTAGCTGTGCAAAAATAATATTCTAATATTCATACATTTTCATTTTGTCTCCAAATTTGGGATTGTCACATATTATGATAACTAAAGGTTCCAGTAATCCAAAATTTGTGTACTAGTCACACCTAATACATACAAATTCATTGACAGTGCTCTGCAGTGGGTCATAGTAGTCAACATGTGAACTGGGATCTGAATCTTAAAACACCGAGAGAGACCAATTCCAGATCCCCCTTTTTTAATTGCTGCTGTGGTTCTTTTTTTTACTGCAAAGTCTTGAGAATTTCCCGCAAAGCTGCTGTCTATTTTGAAACAGAAATTAAGTATAATAAAATAATCTATATTATTTACTTTTCAACTGATGCCACAAGAAAAACTAAGCACAGTCTGACTTCCACAGCCCTGAGAAACATAAGCCACATCACTGTCCTCCTTTTAATTAGTTCTCTGAGTTCATCTGTGAACAGTTTCGGCTATTGAAGCAGTAATTTCTGCATTCATAAATCTGAAACTCACTCACTCTGAAGTCTGACAGAATCACAATCAGTTCTAGCCAATTTCATCCAATCTCTTGCATTTGGAGAGCGCTATAGTTTGCAGAGCCAGATTAGAGTGCTGTTTTTGGCCCTGGTTGGTGTATATTTCCATTATAAACGACCACAAAGGTCTTCAGCCACAGTCGGTGTCCAATCCGTGTGGATTAACAATGCTGGAAATCTGCATTCAAAGTCAAAAATCTTTCAACGGGATGATCCACACTCAGTTTTGGCATCTGGCTTTCTTACATCTGCCAGATCGGCTCAGATGCACCTCTAGAAATCTGTAATGGGATCAAAAGATGTGGGCGGCTTTGATAGAGAGTTTGTGTTGCCCTGGGCAAGAGGCTGATAATGCCACTATTTTCTGGGTTCCTGGTGTAATTGCTGTAAAATAGCTTCTTGAGCACATTTGACTCAAGTGGTCCCTTGAATAATAATGGCCTCTTGTCTAATAATTCACATTATCATGCATGGTGTTCATTTGTCTAACAGTTTTTCTCCTGATAATTATAAAAATTAGTCAAATGAAATACCTGATCTGTTTATGTAATTGATAGACTTGTACTAGATCTGAGTTTATTTATATATGCTTTCCGCATGGATTCTCTCTGTGAAATAATACCTTTTTTCTGTTGCTTGCTGAGCTCTTCTCGTGTGCACTAGTTTGAGAAGCTCTTTCTCTGTCATCCATATTCGCCATGCTAGGTGTCTCAGAAAGGACCCCTTTGATATACTCAGGCGCTTGTAGGGCAGCTCTCCAGCTGGCATTTGGGCTAGAAAAGATGAATGCCTCCCCACCTGGGCAGCACGCCTAATCCATCTCTTTCATCCAGAAGAGAAGGAATAAGGATAGGAAAAAAGAGAAGGTAAAGAATGTAGGAAAAGAAGAATTTGGAATGAGAAGAGAGAGATAATGATATTAGTGTAGTTGTTTTCAAAATGTATTGTACAAAGTCAACACAATATTCTTACAGTCAAATACTGAGTTATTAATATTACATGTATTATAAAACCTTTATATATATCAGTAGCGAACCGTGACTCTTGAGCCTAGGCCATCTCCCCGACCCTTGTCGGGGGAAAAAACTACCAGCCTAGCTTACAGTGTCCTCTTCTAAAAGTCATCTTTGACAATTCCACCTCTGAAACAAGAGGCTATGCGGCTAAGGTGCCGCACCACGTCTTTAAAGGGGTCATAGGATGCTACATGCACTTTTACAAGTTGTTTGAACTGAAATGTGTGTTGGCAGTGTGTGTACACAACCACCCTATAATGATAAAAATGTTTTTTTTTTTATCTCGTTAAATGTTTTCCCCCTTTCTCAAATCGAGCCAATCTCAGATGCCTGTCTGTGTGATGTCACACAGACAGGCCCCTCCCACGATAGTTTGATTGACAGTAGAGTTTCAGCACAGACTGGACTGGTGTCTTACCTCAGACCCGCCCTGAGTGAGCTGTCATCAGTCCGCAACAAAACAGGACAGCGAGAGTGACTGATATTACCAAAATAAAACAGCTAAATTTAAGTCAAATGCAAATCCTCACTACAAATATCTGCACTTCAGCCGGCAAAACGTACAGACACTCCCTCCCATCACACAAAACCAACAAATGTAATGTGTTTAAGACAACACATCATGACAGAGCTGACACAAAACATATTAGCGACAGACACTTCATGATAAACAAGCAGTGTTTACAATAAATATTATTATAAACAAACAAAACAAAAATTTCCAGACAGATCCCCACAGTGGGCGGAACTTGCCATAAATTTAGTGATAACAAGGCCCGCCCATTTAGAGGAAAGATATGATTGGACAATTTTTCCAGTAGCCCCTCACTGCAGAACAAAGATCCAGGGGGCGGGGTTGGATCCACATCTAGGGGGTGGAGATGGTAGGTTTAGGGGTGGAGATGGGTGGGTTTAGGGATTAGGGGGTGGAGATGGGTAGGTTTAGGTATATGTAAGGTGGGAGGAGTTGGATCTGGATCCAACCTCGCCCCCTGGATCTTGTGTTCTGCAGTGAGGACCATCTCAATTTTTCTGTCATTTGAAATTACTCCCCCATTGATTTGCTTGGCCCTCTGTAATTTCATAGCTGGAACACGAATCACAGAGCCGCAAACGCTAGGCGGAAACATTCAAATATGGAGAAAATGGGGGGTGTTAATTAAGTCCATTCATTGAATATGCGTATTTTTTCAAGAGGTTATTTTTTTTACACAGTTGTATTTATTTTATTTAGATGATGTTTGTCAAATTCTGAATTGCTTAAATAAAAATAGTAATAATTTTTTTTTTTATATAAAAAATATTATGTTTTAAAACATTTATTTAAAAATTGTAAATATTGTTTTACAATAAGTTAGGCCCTCTCTGAAGGCCTAGAGGGCCCTGACGGTTCCCCACTGAGATATATATATAATTGTTTTTCATATTTAATATTGTCAATATTACAGCCTTTGGTGTCACTCTTGATGTCTCCACATCCTTTTTTAAAGTTGATAAGACTATTTATTTTCTAACTGGCAGCCAAAAGTTTGGAGAAATTAAGATTTTGCTAAATTTTTTGAAATAAGTGTCTTATGCTCACCAAGGCTGTGTTTATTTGATCAAAAATACAGTAAAAACAGTAATACTGTAAAATATGTTTACAATTTAAAATAAGTGTTTTAATGTAGAATGTAATTTATTCCTGTGATGTCAAAGATGAATTTTCAGCAGAGTTCAAATGTAATATTTCACAATATTATTGTTTTTACTGTATTTTTGATCAAATGCAGCTTTAATGAGCATAATAGACATCTTTCAAAAAACATAAAAAATCTTGGTGTGACTATATAGTTAGTAACTTTTATTATTCACATTCATCTTTGCTTTTCCCCTCCTGTCCATGACCCTACATTCATGGATTCAAATTGCTATTTATACAGCTTAGTATGAAATACATTTGAAATAATATTAATTAAAAAAAATTAGCAATACAGTAAATTTGAGCTCATAATTTGATTTTACTGGTTGCACTGTTTAACATTAACACTGGATTGTTTGCACTCAGAGGCTCTTAAGCTTGTCTAAATAACTTTAATATTGACCCAATTTGTACTATTTGAAAAACTCAAAATTGCAGTATTATAGTTTAATCCAAACATTAAACATCACAGCTTGACTAAATCTGCCACACTGCTGTTCATCATTAATTAATCTAACTATAGTTTAGCAGTGGCTCTCTAAAGCAAAAAAACTTTGAGACATGTCCTCATTCTTGACTATTTATATACTTGTCATTAAAAAGAACCAGAATTGGCATAGAATTACTTTAGATGAATGTGAGCCTGAAAAGGCACAGAAATAACCAACACAAGAGCCAATGCAATCAATCTTTAACACTCAGAAGGTTATAGAAACTGTACGTGTGAACTTTAATTTTCATTTACAGGTGATGATTACTTCCTTATATACTTATTAAATAAAAGGCACCGACAAGGACAGTATGACTTTCAATTTGTTAAACAGCTCAAAAATCAATTAATCTACAACTATGAGCAATGAGGTTGAATGATGAACACACATTCTTTCTACTATCGTCTGCAGAATAGCTTATACAGTATATAATACAGATTTCTGTCCTTTGCATTTGTTGCTTGTCAGATTGTGATACGTGCCGGGGAGATCTTGCCAAGAATGTATGACATCAACAGTCTTCAATGTCAGACTGTATGACAAGCATCTTATCTTAGATGAGACATTGGTCATTATTGACAGCATTAGCAAGATGTTGTAAATCACTGGTTCATGTTTTTTCTGACTGACATCCTCATTTACATTAAAAATGAAAATGAAACTGCACAAGCCTAAGCAAAACCTTGTGCTAATGTCAGTAATGTTCAGCCTGAAAACAGTATTTGTGGACTGTTCATTTTTTAAAACAAATGAAAAGTAATTTTGGTAGTATGAATTGTACATGAGATATTAACGTTGCATATCATATAGACAAGATAAGCAATGTCTCTCATTCTCACACACGTGCACACATCTACATGATGACAGAGTCTAGGATTTATCACACAGGCAATTAAGTTAACATATCACAAAGAAAGCAAAGACTGACGATTTCCTCCTATGTCGAAAGAAACTTTGTTTCAGATGGCACAACTGTGCGGATCTGGCACAATTGTAGCTGGGACACTTGTCAATCTGTTTCAAAAAGAGAGTATTATAGATTTGTCGTCCCTTTAAGCATGTGTCTCAACAGAAACAAAGAGAGAGAAGAAAAATATTAAAATTTTTCTTCATACTGTCATAAATTTAACATTTGTCATTGTATTTGGGAGATGGTTATTTATTGATCTCAGAGGTGAAATAAAACAACAGGAAACAGATATAATATAACAGAGATTTGTTTATGTTGTTCGTTGGTGATTTCATTCAAACTCAAGTCTGGTTCACACTGCCTCTACAAACACCAGCAGAGTAAACATACTGATCCAACAACATATTCAACAACCACTGGGGTTTTGGGGTTATTTTGATAGTCCACTTTAGACATTCTGCTAACTAAATAGCAACTACATGTCAACTAACGCTCAGTAATTTGCAACTATGTCAACTAACTCTCATTAGAGTATTAGTAGACTGTTTGTTGGGGCAGTTTGAACTATCTTTTAAACTTGTATTGTATAGCATAAAAAAAAAACTTGTCTCATTGAACTGTCATCAAAGAGAAGCCTTTCTTCTTCTTGTGATGTAGCCAACAATAATGCTTCTCGAAGAATGTTATGAGGCACATGAAGAATAAAGGAAGCAATGTGCTGTATGAGAAAGGTCATGACATAGCCGGGCAACCACCAAGACAATAAATGCCTGCCTCTAACATCAAGGACACTTATGAGGCTGTTTTCCCTTTTATCCCCTTTGAATTGTATCTGTATTTAAAATGAAACCACTTTAGGATGCACATCATCATCAACCGTACTGTGGCTGTCTATACTCCCCAGCACATAATAAAATAAGACTTTGAACATCCGATGGGTGCAGCAAATCTGAGACAGAGGAGAGGCACATCTCAAAGAGGTCTATTATACCTGGAGAAAGTTAACTGTTAGCATTTCTATTCACCTTCATGGAGGGTTGTGATTAGAAATTTTAGTAGTTACTAATAATATTAGTGAAATGTAACAAGTCTTGATAATAATTTTGATACTGACGATTAAAAAAATCTTGAAAACAAACAAGCAATCCACTTGTTAAGTTGAGATGTATCCAATACTCTTTCCAGGTATTAATTAGTATACTGTACCTTTAAATAATTCTGAAGGATCATGTGATGCTGCAGATTGGAGTAATGGCTGCTAAAAACACTCATGCTCATAAATTTTAAAATATATGAAATTATAAAACGG
>NW_015505477.1:794862-827603 GCF_001515645.1 Sinocyclocheilus grahami | reverse complement strand
AAAAAAAAAAAAAAAATAAAATAGGGGGGGGGGGGGGGGGGGGCTCCACAATTAGAACTACTTTTGACTTCACGTGTTGGAACATCTCCTTTTATATACCATAACCATCCATTCGTTCTCATTCTTAGTACATACTATAGAGTCATGAATTTTTGTTTTCTCATCTCTCATCCTCATCATATTTGGGAAACAGCTGGATGGTGAAGGAATGTGAAGCCTTGTGCTCTGAGGCGTAACTCTGGGTTCATGCTCACACGGAGTCCCAGAATCCCAGCCCTGTTGTTAGCCACTTAGCTTCAGCATCACACAGGAGTGCAAGAGTTCACTCTGCCATGTAAAAAAAAACCTTGGGCATCTTTCTCCCAGGGATATCTCCAGCCTGATTCACACTCAGAGTCAAATGCTTATGGAAGTATTTCTGGTTGTACCACCCTCACACTTTTAGAAGACCTTGACCATCTGTTGAGGACTATTATTACACTATTATATAACAGCTACTATTTGCCATGAGGTCCAATATAGCACTCACACAAAACTATGCTTAAAGTTGCAATGAAACGTCGGCTCTTACAGGTAGAGTCAGATCTTTTCTTATGTATTGTGACTAAATGACTGGAGAAGTACCGCATACGTTACCAGAGGAGTCTGTCATTTTCACCGGAGTGTATAATTTCAGTGTGTCATTTCTTTGCCAATAACAACTGATTTTTTTCTTAAATCGCTTCCCCAAACAGTCCCTCCATCTGCCATTGGTCACACAAAATGGGTAGCCCCGCCCCAAACTCATGCCATTGGATGAGCCACTATTGCTGATCAGGATCCAATGAGCACGAGTTTTGATAGCACTCTTGTTTTGATGCACTTTTCATCAGAGCCAGCCTACAAATAGCGTATAGTCTTTGCATATTAAGCTGGGATAGAAGAAGTATTTACACATTGGAAAAAATACACACTTCACCTTTAATGATTCAGTTTATAGCTGAATAAACCAGAAGAACTGCAAGCAGGCCATCTTTCACAGGGAATGAGCAAAAGTAAAGTTAAATGTTAAGTAAATGTCATTTAACTATGTACTCCTAGTTCATGTGTTCACTGGGACTTTTCACAACTGATAAATCCTGATGCGCTCTATTATACACAAATATTATACATTATTCTCACTGTCTATTTCCAGAAAACACCAAGTAAGCATTTACACAAGAATAAAAAATACTTCTGGTAGCCTATTACAATTTCATCTTGTTTTCTCATTGCAACTTGCTACAAATTCAGAATGAGTCTTGTCCTTTAATTGAAACTAACTCAGGTTTTTGAATGAGTCAGATCTCAGGCACCTTCACTGTGACCCACAATACAGTGTGGTCATTGTGAAAATGCACCAGGATGAAATAAAGGTAGAATAAGAGCAAACTCCTTCCTTCTGTCCTCTGCCAAAAGCTGATATTCATCAGACATTTAAAAACATGTGTCTTTTATGTTACAGTTTATTATGCCGGGAAGGTAACGGTCCATGATGTTCCTTCATCTGTCATTTTTATTGATGCACATGTGGTCTGAATTACTTTCTGGAGACACGGTGATATTTCGACTGGGAGTACATT
Source organism: Sinocyclocheilus grahami (assembly GCF_001515645.1). Taxonomy (NCBI): domain Eukaryota; kingdom Metazoa; phylum Chordata; class Actinopteri; order Cypriniformes; family Cyprinidae; genus Sinocyclocheilus; species Sinocyclocheilus grahami. The sequence goes on along the minus strand of NW_015505477.1, from coordinate 826,002 downwards.
TACCACTGTCTAAAACACTCTGTATTTCTCTCTATTGACTGTCTTCTCTATTCTTATAAGCTATGCCATACGATTTTCTTCTGTTATGCAGTTTCATCATCGTGCAAAGACATGCAAACTGCAAAGCAATGGCATTTTTTGCCTTGCTTTTGCTCTGCTGCTTTTCAGCACTCAAAAGCCTCTCGATGAACACAGAGAATGAAGCTCTCAATGTTCAACATTCAATAGATTCTCTTGCAGCTGAAAAGGAAACCACAGAAATCAAAAGGTGCTCTAATAACTGTTACATCACTTTAACCATGTGCTCTGAAATAAAGAGCTTGAAAACTCAAAGAAACCAGTGAAAGGTTTAGGCATCAATCTTTCTCTCAGTTCATGTTTGATCTGAAATAGAGAGAAAAATATCAGCAGACCCTGTATCTTCAAGTGCCAATTCTTCTCTCAGTATTTATCATGTACAGATTGAATAAATAATAATTAAGTAAGTAACAGACAAATTAATACTATTTGGTTATCCATTTTTTGATAGCCATTGCCTTTCTGCTGGTAATCTGTGTCTACAGTATCCTTCAAAGGGATTTGATTCCTATTGATTTGATTTGATTTGTGAAATTTTACCCATGAAAAGTATTTCTCTGATTTCCTCATGATTTTGAAAAATCTCTAGACATGGAAGTATCCTGATTCTAATCGTGTCTCAGGAACAAAGCCATAGAGCCTTTGGAGACCAAAGCAAAGGACTGGAACTGGCACAATGGCCTAGATAACAGTCTGAGCTCAAAATCAAAGGGACATCAAAAGGAGTTCCTCACGGCCCAAGTGTTGATCCTGTGCTAATTTTGTGGCCTGTAACTAACACTGCCCTTTCTTTACACAGATTGACACTTGTTTACCCATAGGTCTGGCCAAATGAGCACCAAGAAACTTTAAGAAAGCTGCTGCTTGCTGTGCTGCATTGTGCTTAGTGTAAAACTCAAAGGGCCATATTTGAACGATCTAAGCACATGGTCTAAAGCACACGGCGCAAGTGCACTTAGGGTGTGTCCGAATCAACTTTTGCTAGTTTAACGACAGGAAATATGGTCGGTGCGCCAGGCGCATGGTTCAAAAGGGTTGTACCTATTCGGCACAATGGCCTAGATAACAGTCTGAGCTCAAAATCAAAGGGACATCAAAAGGAGTTCCTCACGGCCCAAGTGTTGATCCTGTGCTAATTTTGTGGCCTGTAACTAACACTGCCCTTTCTTTACACAGATTGACACTTGTTTACCCATAGGTCTGGCCAAATGAGCACCAAGAAACTTTAAGAAAGCTGCTGCTTGCTGTGCTGCATTGTGCTTAGTGTAAAACTCAAAGGGCCATATTTGAACGATCTAAGCACATGGTCTAAAGCACACGGCGCAAGTGCACTTAGGGTGTGTCCAAATCAACTTTTGCTAGTTTAACGACAGGAAATATGGTCGGTGCGCCAGGCGCATGGTTCAAAAGGGTTGTACCTATTCTCTTAATTAGTCATGGGTGTGCTTTGGGTGTAACGTGCAATAAACCAATCAGAGTCTCATCTCCCATTCCCTTTAAAAGCCAGTTGCGATTGCGCTATTTACATAGCAGAATTTTCAAGAGCAAAGACTGAACGCTTTTTCAGAGAGGAAAGGTTCTGTTCATGCGCAAGATTAAAGCGCGTAAGCAGACCATCTACGTGGTACATTAATAATCTTTTACATTGTAATCCTTTCATTTTTAATATTTTGAATGTTTGTGTGCTGCTGCGCGTCCCTGTGTGTGTAATAAGTAGAGTGTATGCGTGTTGTTCACCTGCTTACAGGCGCATATTACTAACATGCTCTTTAATTAAAAATATATATATATTGCTCCATATATTGCTCCAGGAGAACTGGCCCCCCGACTGAGCCTGGTTTCTCCCAAGGTTTTTTCTCCATTCTGTCACTGATGGAGTTTTGGTTCCTTGCCGCTGTCGCCTCTGGCTTGCTTAGTTGGGGACACTTCATTTCCAGCGTTATCGTTGACATAATTGCAAAGATATTATTTAAACTGAGCTGGATGTTGACATCACTGAATTCAATGATGAACTGTCTTTAACTGAAAAATGAGTGTTTACTATTGTCATTTTGCATTATTGACACTATTTTCCTAATTAATGCTGTTCAGTTGCTTTGTCACAATCTGTATTGTTAAAAGCGCTATATAAATAAAGGTGACTTGACTTGACTCCATTGACTTTAGACCAGGTTTCAGTTGGTCAGTGGTGCAGTCTATTTCAGTTGCCTCAAAATAGCAATGCACCAACAATGCGCCTGAACACACCTTGCTTTCAGACCAGCACGCCCATGGGCGCACAAATGGGCATAAATGTATTTGCTATTTAAACAACGTGGCATAGGAAGTGAAAAGGATAACTGCGTGGGGCTGAAACTAGCAAAAAACACTTGCGTTATGCCTGGCGCCTCATTGCGCTGGGTGTATGATAGGGCCCTAGTTCTGCTTTAAAACAGGGATTGTGACAACATCTGTTGAACTATTAACATGGCTTATAATTGTTTCGTGATTTACAGTCTCTCTGAATTTGCTCCACCTCCCAATCCTTCACATGTTGATTCAGATGATACACACAGACAGACTGAGACTCTTTAAGGCTAGTGCAGTGTCTTTACAGTCAGTGGGCACCATGAGAGCTCGGTTAACTCTGCTAAAACTCCCGTTAAAAAAAGTGAAGCCTCAGGGCCAAAGACACCGCTGAATGGATGCGCAGAGACAGTGCACTAACCCGCTGAAAACCCTGTCTGTGGTCCATCTGACTGAAAACCGGGCATGTAGAGCTATTGGTATAGTGTTGTGTGTATGCCAGTGTTTGTTTATGTGTGTGCCAGTGAAATTATGTGAGTAATGTGAGACCCCCAAGGCAAGCGTAAGATGGTAATGGCTTCTCTCAATATTTCTGAAACTCAAAGAGACTCCCAGAGGGCCCTGGATCAAGAACAGACTACTGTCATAACAAGTGCAGACGTCAGAGCCTTGGGTATTTTTAATATCTATGTTTTTATAAAGTTTTATAACTACAATCAGAAGAGATATTTGAGTAGAAGTGCTGGGGGAATGAGTATCTGAAAGTTCAATACATAAACTTTTCATTAGCATAAACATTTTATCAGAATTCAGCATAAAGGCTTTATCTAACAATATGCAATGTGCACACTCAGTTCATTAAGTTACACACTTACAAAACCTGAAACCTAGAGGAAAAATAAAACATATACTGTGGTCACATTTACTTTATTTCACACTCATTTTGTGGTATACGGCAGTTTTTTATCTTTCAGGTACTTTTCAGGTATGTCCCACTGCATCCCTGTCACAGTTTGAAAGCAGTGATAAGGTGTTCTGTAAGTAAACTACAAACAACCTATGATCAGCCTATATTCAGGCTACACTTTGGGAATAAACATATCCTTAATGAAGAATTAGAACATTTGGATCTGACAGCTGGTAAATTACATGAAGTAAATATTCTGTCATCATTTATTCACCTTATGGAAGAACATAGGGTGAATAAATGATTGATTATTTTGAAAAATTATCAAATTTGTTCTTTTTCATGAAATTAGCCCCCATGAAATTTGCTTTAAAAAAAATTCTCTTAAAGTGTGGTCACTTTTTGTCAAAATTTCATGAGCAAAAAGATCCATTGTCTAATTTGTCAATAGTGTGATATATGAAGGACAGCTTACACAGAAGCCACTTTCAAACCAGCTAGCTTTTTGTTGGTCAATGCGTCAAATCCACATGACTTATTAACTTGAACCTGTTGAAAAATCTGCATTGGGATTATTACTATTTTTGCTCTCACATGAAATTCCTGATTGCATCGATTGCATTTGAAATTACTTCTGTGTGAGATTTCACAAGTGAAAATTCAAACAATGGCATATGTGACTACATATTTATAGAATATTCCAGGTCTTTTGATGCCTAATTTAGCTAGTGTGAGGAACAGACTGAATTTTAAGTCGCTATACTGATACTATTTCCCTTCCAGTAAGATGTTAAACACTGCAACCAGATTGAGTCACTGAGTTGTTCCTTTAAGTTGCATCTTTTCAATGAATTAGTTGATCCAGTTCACAAATCCCAGATTGTTCGCATGGAGCGTAAGTGCAGGGAAAAGAGCGATCAGTATAATTCTTTAAAATTTCTTCTTTTGTGTTCCAGGAAATAAGAAAGTGAAATGTACTTTTTTTCATGTATTACATTAAATACTGTATGTACGACAACAAACAAACCAAATTGTTCTTAAGCTCATGAGTTTTTCAGATAATCGTGACTGATTGTCATGATCACAGTCTCTTGCTTTGCTGATTAATCTCTAGCGTGTTATTTTTCTAATTTCACATGTATAACACCCTATAATTTTGTTGATGCAAACAGCAGAATCCTGGGGACTTGTCAACATCAATATCTCTGAGCAGATATTACTCATCCATGTTGCAGCACTCAGTGCATTAATTGAAGGATGTTATGTAGGCATGCACTCCTACGACTTCAGCTCGTTAGTTTTTCAGATAATAGTGACTGATTATTGTCATGATCACAGTCTCTTGCTTTGCTGATTAATCTCTAGCGTGTTATTTTTCTAATTTCACATGTATAACACCCTATAATTTTGTTGATGCAAACAGCAGAATCCTGGGGACTTGTCAACATCAATATCTCTGAGCAGATATTACTCATCCATGTTGCAGCACTCAGTGCATTAATTGAAGGATGTTATGTAGGCATGCACTCCTACGAGTTTGTGTTATTCACCCATGCTAAATGCTGTTACACCATCCTCACTCACATGTGTTCAATGAGTCAAATCCATCACCGCCCGAATGACTCCACTAATAACGTAAAGACATCTGTTATATTTACAACATTTTAAACTAATTTGCCAAACTATGCAAAGCTGTTGAAGTAATTCTTAATATAACCCACTTTGACTAAATTTAGTTAGGGAAAAGTATCTATTAGCAGCTTAGTTTATCCATTTACATTTATGTCAACGTGTCAGGACCTACTCATTGTCATGATCATACTTTAGATTTAATATTATCACACAGAATTGATGTTAATGGCATTGAAATTCTGCAGCATCTCAGATCATTATCTAGTCTTGTGTATACTCCATATAACTAAAGCTGCAAATTCAACTCCTTGTTACAAATATGGTAGAACCATCACTTCTACCTCAAAAGACTGCTTAGAAAATAATCCTCATAACTTGTCTCAATTCCTCAGCATATTCAACAGCTCATAAAAACTTGATGTTGTACCAGAAACTATGGACTCACTCTTTTCTAGACACGGTTTCTCCTTTATGCTTAAAGAAGATTAAGGAAAACAGTCCAACACTGTGGTATAACGAGGACACTCACGCACCAAAGAGAGCAGCCTGGAAAATGGAGCGCAGCTGGAGTAAAACAAAACTAGAGGCATTTCGTATTGCATGGAGTTAAAGTACTTCTACCTACAGAAAAGCCTTAAGAACTGCTTACTTTTTGTCTTTATTAAAAGAGAACAAACACAACCCCAGGTATTTATATTTTATTCAATACGGGCTAAATTTACGAAAAATAATGCATCCACAGGCACAGACATTTCCCAACAGCACAGCAGTAATGACTTTATGAATTTCTTTACTTCCAAGATTGATGCTATCAGAGAGAAAAGTATAATGTGTAGCCATCAGCTACATTATTGCATCAGATGCGAAACAATTCCACTAATTTTCTGCTTTAGGAGAGGAAGAATTGTATAAATTTGTTAAATCATCTAAACCAACATGTATGTTAGACCCTATAACATCTAAGCTACTAAAATAGGTGCTTCCAGAAGTCATAGATCCTCTTCTGAATATTATTAATTTGTCATTGTCATTACGATATGTCCCACAATCCTTCAAACTGGCTGTTATTAAGCCACTCATTAAAAAAACACAACTTGATCCTAGAGAATTAGTTAATTACAGACCAATCTCAAATCTCCCTTTTCTGTCAAAGATATTAGAAAAGGCAATATCCTCACAATTACATTCTTTCTTTGAGAAAAATGGTATATTGTGAGGACTTCCAGGCAGGATTTAGACCATATCATAGTACTGAGAATGCTCTCATTAGAGTTACAAATGACCTGCTCTTATCATCCAATCGTGGTTGTATCTCTCTATTAGTGCTAATGGATCTTAGCGCTGCATTTGACACTATCGACCACAACATTCTTTTGAGACTAGAAAATTATGTTGGAATTGCATTGACATGGTTCAAATCATGCAGTGAATAAAGGGGTATCATATCGATCACAAGTACAGTATGGATTACCACAAGGCTCGGTACTAGGACCTTTGCTTTTTACCCTGTACATGTTACCTCTGGGAGATATCATCAGGAAACATGGACTTAGCTTCCATTGTTATGCTGATGATACTCTTCGTGGCATGACAAAACCAATTCACAAAACTAACAGAATGCATAGCTGATATAAAAAACTGGATGACTAGTAATTTCCTAATGCTAAATTCTGAAAAAACAGAGGTGTTAATTATCGGACCAAACATTTTTGCATGTAATAACCTAGAACATTGTATAACACTTGATGGCTGCTCTATCAGTTCTTCATCATCAGTTAGGAACCTAGGTGTGCTATTTGATAGCAATCTTTCCTTTGAAAGCCATGTTTCTAGCATTTGTAAAACTGCATTTTTCCATCTTAAAGTGCCCCTATTATGCCATTTCCAATATTGCCTTTCATGCAGTGTGTAATGTAGCTGTATGTGAATGTAAACGATCTGCAAAGTTGTAAAGCTGAAAGCGCACGATGCCATCAGTTATCTTTGTTATTGTCTGTTTTGGAGTATGTACCTGTAAATAATTGCATAAATTTAGTGCTATAAAAATATAGAAAGGAACGTGCCAGTGTGATTTGTATTTGTCAGTTTGTTCCATTTCTCAATTTTGGTAAATTATTACTTAAGATGGGCATTTGTTTTCACAGTATTTCAAAGGGAGCGAGGTATGTTCTGACCTGAAGCACAAGAAAAGCTAAAATGGTGAGGTTAAACACAGAAAATACTTTTTGAGAAGATTTAATTTACATAAGCGTGAGCTTTTGTAATTCCTTATTAAATAAATTTAACTATCGAGATTTTAAGTATCTGGATTTTTTTTGTACGCCACGTAGATCATAAACCACTGATATCAGTTGATAAAAACAAACGTTGTCATATTTTTATACAGAAAAACCGCAGCTCTCCCTGTTCGTTGCATTTGTTCACAGGGAACTCTTGCCCGCACCAATATGGCGGACGCGTTGACGTATCGCAGCAACGGACCGAGACGGCCAATGAGGCGTCTAGGTATTTATATGTCTATGGTCCATCCTATGCATGCTACGGAATTCGGGCGGAAGTAGTAGGTCATCCGGGTACTTCTCGCCTACTGTTTTTCGAATACTATGAATTCGGACATACTACTCGCCTCGCATACTGTTTTTCGCCTGCTATATAGTATGGAAGTATGCGATTTCGGACGCAGCGTGAATCTTTGAACTGCTTCGAACGAATTGTTTGAGAATCACTGGAAAATGAGGTGATATTAAATGCGTATTTTGAGAAAAAAACGAAAGCGTTTTTTGACCTTGCATGCATGTAATCCTATTGTAGGAGACTCCAAAAACAATATTAAGAACCGTAAAAATGGCCTAATAGGGACACTTTAAATAAACAAACTTCAGCTGGTCCAAATATGCAGCAGCTAGAGTTCTTACTAGAACCAGGAAGTATGACCAAATTAGTCCGGTTCTGTCAACACTGCACTGGCTCCCTTTTGAACATTGTCTACATTTAAAAAATATTGTTAATTACTTATAAAGCACTGAATGGTTAGCTCCTCAGTACCTGAAGGAGCTCTTATTGCATTATAGTCCTTCATGTCTGCTGCAAACTCAAATGTCTGGCCATCGGATAATACCTAGAATATCAAAATTTGATTATCATCACAGCTGTTCATTATTTGGTCATCATCACTGTGAATTTAAGTTCCTCCTCGTGTACTCTTTATTTGTCCAGTATTGTTTGTGCTATGCACACAGTTTCAAATGTGGATTACCTTCTGAGTAGGGTTGGGTATGAAAACCGGTTCCATATTAGAACCGGTCCCAAATGTCCAAGAACCGGTTATTCGATAAGACGCGTGCATTTCGATTCTGCTTAACGATTCCTGCGTTCACATTTTAATGTGATTAAAAACGATTTAAGTGCAGGAACGGAAAGAACTTGCGCCCTGTTTGCGTACAGCGAGCACAGAGAACAGAGGTCGCGGACTCGCGGTACAGGTTCCCGGTTTGTGTCCGTTCTCGAACCGTTCCGTGTATTTCCACTGTAGAAAAGGTTGTTCCGGGCCGAAACTGACTTCTTTCATATTTGTCGACCAATATGCAGAAAACTACGTCAGTATATCATCATAAACACAGCCGTTTTTGTCTTACGTGAACTTAAACAGATGATAAAGAAAACACACATGTACAGTATTTTTAGATCTGCGTGCGTTCGGTGTTAAAGAGACAGCAGCCTAATAAACGCACTGCCTGTCATTAATGTTAATCAAAGAACAAAATAAAATCATTCACTGATCTTGACTGAATATATTTAATAACTTTAATTGATTAATCTATATTTTATTTATGAAAAGAAAACTATGCAGTGTTTTTAAACTTTTAATTACAGTTTCTGTACTTGAAATTTTGTTCAGTTGTATTTATTTATGATATTGCTAATTGATTTGTTTGTTCCCATCTTATTACTGACGGTTTACTTTAACACTTTCATATTTGAAATTTATATTAATCTAGTTGTTTTTGCTGTGGTATTTTTTTTAAAGCATAGGCAAAATTCCTCTTACAGTGTTCTGTAGGCTGCTGATTTTTGCCCGTGTTATTCAGCTGCAACAGAATGCTTTGTAAAAAGACAGAATACATGTTTGACATCTAAATGTTTGACTTAATTTTTTTTATATTGGATTTTTTAGCTTATTGGAATCGAAACTAGGAATCGATAAGAATCGGAATCGATAAAATTCAAACGATACCCAACCCTACTTCTGAGTTCTTAATTAAACTTCATTTTATTTAATCATCGTCTTCATCTGGACTATACGTGACAACCATAGCCACCCAGATCCAGTCTGTATCCAGATCAGAAGGTCACTGCAGTCACCCGGATCCAGTCTGTATCCAGACAAGTTGGTGGATCAGCACATAGAGACGACCTCTACAGCCCTGAATGTCTGTGGAGACCATGTCAACTAGATGAGCCCTAGAGACAAATATCCCATGCAAAGACCTGGTCAACTAGACGGCACATTGGCACAAGACCATGAGAACCAGACAAGTCCTCTGCACAATCTGACTCTCTACAGCCTGGAATTAAATTAATTTTTATAAATTAAACTCATTTTATAGCAGAATTGAATTTTGTTTGTATTATTGACACTATTTTTGATTTTGATTTATGATGGAATAAAGAAACGACTTTCCCCCCTGTCCTGCTCAAGGTGTTCCACTCCATCTCCACTCTGGGTTTTCTATTTCACACTCTTCATCATTCATTTCCAATAAAATTGCATATTTGATGGCTGCTTTTCCTATAAAATTGATTAAATTCCATCTTTTTTTATTTTGGCTGCTAACAGTCTATTAACACTGTCTATTAACACTGTTCCACATGGTGGATTCTTGCTGGCATGCAGCTGCAAGTGTTATGCTCATGATGGAGTGGTATCATAGTAATCTTGGAACTAGAGAGAACACATACACACACACACACACACACAAAACCCCTCCACGCTCCAGGCAAAATCATGCAATTCTGCTTCCACTCCACACTGTTCACATATTCTGCCTCCGCCTGTGTAACACTGAAATATAGACAAGAAAAATGGATCATCCTAGATAATTATACCTAATTTTAAGTGTAATGTGTGCTTCCCGAGTAATGTCTTGGGTTGAGGATGTGTGGGAATGTAGTGATTTTCTTCCTGCTAAATCCTCAGTGGGTGTGCCAGACTGTATGATACAAAAAAAAGCACAGAATTCAGTTCTGTTTCACTATAATATCACATCTCTGAAATAACGTCACTGTAGGAACAGTCACTGATTGTAGAAGGTCAGATAGTATTTTTACAATCTGCCTGTCATTCACACAGGCAAAGGAAATGAATAGTCCTTCCTGTTTTCTAACAATAACTTAATTTGTTTGTTAATGGCACAAGATGACTAGCAAGTAGAACATAATACAAACACGCTGTGTAGGGGAAATAGACTACCCAGGGTATCTTTCCGCCATCTAACATTTGATCTATATATTGCAAAATAACATGGAAGTCAGTCCTAACAAGGTATATGTATGTGTGTCAGTTTGGGGATGCCTAGAAAGATGTCACTCACCTGTTTCCGATGAATTCGCTTTATCCGTCCCAGTGGATTTATCGCTGAGTTAGGTTTGGAACAGAGTTGGTGTATTTGAGATATAAGCTTGCTTAACCTTCATATTCTATTTAGACTGACTTGACGCCCCTATAAGAAACAATAACACAGGACAGTTAAAGCATGTCAAGCAAGTTGAAATTTAGTTTTTAAATTCAGTTCCATAAGTTTAGCAAACATCCTGAAGTTTCAGTGTTATACTTTAATGTTAAAGTGTGCAGTCAAAAATTTAAATTTTGTTATCATTCATTCATCTTCATGTTGTTCCAAACCTATATGACTTTATTTTTGTCCATATAATAAAAGTCAATACAATCTGATGTTCATTGGACCCCAGCCTGCTGCAAAATATCTAAAAGAAAGTCATACAAGTTTGGAATCACATGAGGGCATTACGCGGGAAGTAAGGGTGCTGCAATCATTTTTGCTCATAAAGGTAAGAGTATACCTCATTCGGAACTGCAAAGTCTACTTTTATGTGTGTGCACTCACAATATCAACAAAACATTGTGCTTTTGTAAAATAAGGAATACAAATGCTTTCTGATGCGCTTTCGGTCGTCTCTGTCTTGAGCAGGAGCGGCTCACAATGATGAACTGAAACTCAGCGAATACTTGCCTTACCAACAACTATTTAATCATATTTTTAAGATTCCACTGTTATAAAAAAAAGAGCAAATGATCGCGCTGGCGCCACACACACAACATCAGCAATGCTACAATGACAAAGTCGCCCCCTATACCCTTAAATAGGGCACTATTTGAGGGAACAGCCATTTTTAGTGGTGTCCGAAACCATAGTGGACGTTCTCGAGTGCACTCATTCAATCCCACAATGCACTGCAAAAACGAGTGTACAACTGGTGCACGCTCAACGGCTAGAGAATGCCCATAATGCACCATGAGAGTCACGCGCCGAATTAATTCCCGCATCTCGCCAGAAGATGGCGCCTGCAGCTGAATAATCAATCCGTTCATTTTTACAAAGCGCTCATCCATGGCGTACAGCATAATGTACAACACGGGTATAAATTCATTGTAAATTGATTATTAAATTATTTGATTAGGGTTTATACATAATTTCCGTGACAGAGTTCAAGATAAATCCTTTAATCTTACTACTGGAGCTGCTAGTTTGCTAGTTTCAAATGATTAATAAACAGCAAGCACAAACTATGCAAAAGCGGCATTCCTTCCGGTGCACTCAGTGTCCGAATTCACTACTCATTCACTCCTTCTAGTGAACTGAATCAGTGACCTAATGAACTGAATCAGTGACCTAATGTAGGGAATAGTGAATGAGGGTATAGGGGGCGATTTCGGACACAGCCTGAGTGTGCACATACACATTATCTGAGCTCTGTCAGTAATCATCCTTAACTACATGTCATTCTAACAGTCAGACCCTCATGTAAGCAATTGTCCTTTAATTGTATATCATTGAAGAGTAGTACAGATCAATTAGTATCTAAGTATCCTATTTTAAAGTTTTTTGCTTTAATGTTTTCCATAGACATTCTTCAAGGGCTTACTGTTCTTAGATGAATGAAACAAAGTTCTTGAGATGCGATTTAGCTCAATAAAACTGCCCATTTGATAAATTAACCCAGGAAATAATATTTTTATATCAAGGCCCATGCAGATTCACCCTGCTGTGCTGAGTAATGGCAGTCAAGCAACGGCACAATGCTCTCCACCCCTCCAGCTCGTGCTCAGAAACGACCCATAATCCTCATTAGGGTCTGCGTAATGACTACTTACAATTCAATGGGGATCTATTATCAGTCATTAAACACAAGGTCTTGTGTGTGACTAATTGGATTAATTTCTGTGATAAATAGGAAAACGAAATTTGGTAGCAGTATTTATTGTATAACTGTAAACAAGAGAAGAAGCTGATTCAACAGCTGCATCTATTCCACAATTAAAATGCTTTGGATAGCTGGATTGCTTACAATTCTATTATGCATTTAACAATGAACCTAAAATGGTGTCATATACTTATTCTTTGTGTGTAATTGGATGTTAATATGGCACAATGGAAAACATAAAAAATAGATAGAGTCAAAACCAATATTATGCTGGTCTCACAAGAACGGACCCATGTACATTGGATTACTCATAACAAAGGAATTGCCACCCACTCTGTTTTACTAATTCTCACTTTGTTCTTTGTTCCCTATCATTTTATTAGGTTTCTTGTTTGTTAGGTGCAAATTTAGCATGGTAATTCAACTATTAAGCTGTAAATAGCAGTTTCATTAACACTACATCCGACACACTTTTGACACTTTCTTCAAAGATCATAAGGTGTAATTTCATAAATCAGTCTGTTTTCATAACACCACATACACAGGTCATCAGAAACATTTTAATATTAATTATAAACTTCAACTTGTTAAAGTCAACATGAAATAGAAATTCACCCTGTCTATTTTCTAAATGCATGATATAGATCGTATTGTGGATGATTCATCCATGCAACAACAGATGGACAGAACCGAGTCGCCAAATGTATTTATTTATCGACAATCTGTTTCGCTCGCATGCACGTCACAATACAGAGTCTGTTGATACTTCTCTTATGTCATGACTTTAAAGGCAAACAAAAAACACTTTGCTCCTGATTTAGAATAAATGTTACAGTGCAAATTTCCAGACATTTTTTTCTGATACTTTAGAGATAATTTGGAGGGTTAGGTCTAGGAAAACTTAATCTATGGTCGAATCTAAAAATAATCCAAAATCTAAACAGAGTGTATGCCCCTTCCCATTTTATACTCAAATAGTAGCAATAGCATCAGTTATATTGCTAGTAGTTAATGCAGAAGGGTTCTGAATGCAAGTCTTTTCCCCAACTCCTGCCAGATCGTAATTGGGGGCATAAGTAAACCCCATCTGAGCACAGAGTGTTAATCTCCCTCTGCCAGTGTTAATTGCCCGTTTTATGAAAAACCAAGCCAAAATGCAGGAGAACACATGCTTGGATTTACATGCTGTTTACAAACAGATGTCTGAGCACAGACTAAATAAAAGCATATTTTGTCCTATGGAAATGGCTCAAAAATTTTAGGCAGTTTTAATCTAAAAAAAACAAAGGTCTTTAAGATCACTGTTTTGAGCAGTGTTTTGTAGCAGACATGGATTAATTTTGCATAGAATTTTACTAAATTCATAAAATGCATTATATGGCTAGATTTCTGAATTTATTTATTTATTTTTTTGATTTTAATCATGGGTTTAATATGCCACCAGATGGGCTTTGTGTTAAGTTTGCATCCACATATGAAGAGTGTGATTAGATTTCCATATACTGTAAGCTTATGGCTTCCTGTTGCATCTCAATCCAAGAAGAATGATTAAAATGTCTGAAATCTATGAGGCCAGTTTAGATTTACCGTGAAAGACCTTGATTGTCTGATTAAGGTAATCTAAATTATATGGTGAGCTTCCATGTTGTACCTGTTATACGTTTGTCAGCTGATTGAAAATCTACACTGATTACAAATGTCCAAAACAAAACCAAATGAAACGTTAGAGATACAAATCAAAATCTTTTCATCCAAATAATGCCTTATGTGCAATCTGCCTGTCTTTACCTGCCTCCACATCCAGGATTGTGGTATTAATGTAGATTTACAAACTGTAAAGTTAAAAACAGATGCCTGATAGTCCGACTCACCCTTCTGACTATGCAAAATACGCAGAACACGCAATGTTAAATGATAGCTGTGTACAGCTCTTGGCACAACTGTGTATGCCACTTACTTAGCTAATGCTTAGCGAAACAGTTCACCCAAAAATGAAAACTTATTTAAAAAACTAGATGCCATTATTTACTCACCATAATTTCACTCCGAACCTGTATGCTGTTATTTTGTTCTGAGAAACAAAGAGGTAGAAACGGAAGAAATTGAATCATTCATCAATCAATTACAATTCCTCGTAACTGTCCAAGAATGGTACATCAGAGTCATTAATACCAAATACAGTATGCAACACTATTTCGATAGTACACTTTAGACATTTTACTAACTACAAGCAACTTTGAAACTATATGTCAATTAACTCCCATAGAGAGCTATTATAGTATTAGTAGACTGTTTGGTCATAGTTAGGGTTAGAGTTAGTAGAATAAGTTGGCATGTACTTGCAAAGTTACTTATAGTCAGTAGAATGTGGATACTAAGCGGACAGTCTATTAATACTCTAACGACTGGTATTGACATGTAGTTAATACCAGTCATTAGCCCCATCCCTTTCCGCCACTGCACTAGTTGTCTTCTTTTTTCAATATGTATTTCCACAGCAAGAAGGTAAGGTCATACTAATTTATGAATGAATTGCTCATTTTAAAATCTGCCTTGTCTATAGACATTTGTTATAACATCCGCTTTAAACATTACAATGCACATGATAATTTTCGTCAACTCTACAATCAGTAAATCCATTTCACCAGCTAATTACTCTTTAACAGCGATGTTATAGAGCTACAGCAAACAAGGACGTTAAAAGATAAAATTCTTAAGATGGTCTATAGTTAGTAGAATTTCTAAAGTGGAAAATCAGAATAAAGTGTTACCAATAATTCACTTTTAAAAATAAAGTTTTGTTTTGGAAAGAACATTTTAAATTTTTATTCACTTCAAATAATAATAATAATAATAATTCAAAAAAATAATAATTTAAACTAATACAGGATGCTACCATACTGTACCACTACACTGTTGTCACAGGTGAGTTCCCACAGTTATCAGGACATGAAGCTCTTGTATTGAATTTGTAACTGAGGGGTCAGGCCATCGGCAGCAGGGTAATCCATGTCTTGCTGATGCTGGCAGCCAGTGAAGAGACCTGAGCAGAGGTGCAATGGGAGAGAATTTCCTGAGGTTAAAAACAAGTCAAGCAGCAACATTTTGGATGCACTCTGGGGGATGTTTGGCAGATGCTGGTAAGCCTGAATGAAGGAAGTTGCAATAGGCTGGCCGTGAAATGACTAGGGCGTGGATAGGAATTAGTATTCAAGGAAGGGCTTTATTTTTTCTTATATACTTTTCTTTCCTGCTAACACCGATTGCAGGCGAGGCCACATAGGAGTAGTCTGAGGTTAAGTGCCTTGCTCAAGGGTTCAATCCAGAGAGGGGCTCCCATACCTGAGCTCAAGCTATCAACCTGCATGTCAGCCCAGATAAACAGATAAATGGTTTATCAGAAGGTGAGAACACAATAAAAAATATTTACATTTTGTAATAAGAGATTTCTATTTCAACTAAATAAACTTCAAATCAAAGAAGCCTAAAAAAAAGTATACACAAATATTAAGGAGCACAAATGTTTTCAATATTGATAACAATAATAGATGTTTCTTGAGCACAAAACCAGCAGTAACACTTTAGATATGGGAAAAAAAAATATATATTTTTACATTAACAATGTAATCAATATTCTATTAATTATTCTCTTTATTAAAGCCAAGTATGAATATCATCAAGTTAGTGTTTTTAAGCATTTTACATTTATTCCAACATAACATAGTTTAAATAGAAATCTATTTGATCTTGATGAATCTGTGATATCTTCTTTAGGGCGAAAAAGGAAAATAAAAGCTGAAACGTTTTCACGGAACCTTGCAAAAGCAGCGCGTTACAATGGTGAGGGAAAAGCTCCGTGTAGTGAAGTGAAGTGACGTGTGGCCAAGTATGGTTACCCATACTAGGAATTAATGCTCTGCAATTATCCCATCCTAAGTGCACACACACAGCAGTGAACACACACACACACACACACACACACACACCGTGAACACACACCCGGAGCAGTGGGCAGCCATTTATGCTGCGGCGCCCGGGGAGCAGTTGGTGGTTCGGTGGGAGGGCACCTCAGTCGTGGTATTGAAGGTGGAAGAGAGCGCTGTACATTCACTCCCCCCACCTACAATTCCTGCTGGACCTGAGACCAAAGGTTGCGAGTTCGACTCTCTAACCATTAGGCCACGACTTCCCTGTGTATTGTGTGTAATCACATCCATACAGTTTATGATCACAACAACGTTTGTCAGGCATCTACATTGTCATCTGAGGAGATTACAAAGTGTTTTTTTAAACTCTAAAACATGAAATGTGGAATTATCTGCTTTTGCCAAAAAACGACTGTTGGAGTTATCTGCTTTTGCAATTAAACAAACTTTTAATATGTAAAAAAACATACTTTCAATGAACTTTAATTTTGTAAATTACCTGTATTTGTTTAAGTTATTATTACTTAATCAAAACAACCCAACTGCAGTTTGATTGATATTACTTGGAATGCGCAATAAAAAAACGTGGTTTCTGAAAAAAAGTTATCGGTTTTTGCAAATTAACTCCTCATATATTGTCGCAATCGTGTGTTTGTTGTCTTCACGTTTCATCAGTCAAAACGTTTCTTTGGGAAGCCAAATACACGAAAGTGGGACGAAACGGTGTGATGGAGCTCGCGCCGTGCTGACCTGTCAAAGGTGCAGCTCGGTCCAACCGACTCGACAGCACAGGGAGGACGTGTTTTCTAGCGCCACCAAAAGGACAGCGCGGAGCTGATCAATTAAAACCGAGCCACGCGAACATTATAGGCTACTCTAATAGCCTGTGTTTTTCCCTGCAAATAAAACAATGAAGATACGCATTAACTTTCATACTACAACATGTAAACAATGTTAGCTACTTTGAAGAACTGGACATATATAGTAGCCAGTAAAGAGCTGTTCAAAGCAGAAACCTTTTTGATTTACAATATCATAGTCCTCATAGAAATTAAAGTTTTATGATTTCATTCATCAAGGCCTATTTTGGGTAAATTTTACATTTATATTTGTGTAACTGTATATGAAGAGTTCGGTTCCAAAACGCAATAAACGCTATTTAAAAAAAATTGAGTTTCCGCCAAAATCGGTATTGTATCTGGTCGGTATTGAAAAGTCAATTTTTAATTTTACACAAAATGCGATATCCGCCAAGTTATTCTGTCATATTTTCTCCCTTTTTTTCCAAACCGCGACAAAAAGCCAGTCTCCCTTCTCTGGAGAATACGATATATCCGCTCAACCAATCACAGCGCACCATTCCACACACTCTAGACAGTAATGACGGTGCTTTGAATACACCCAGCATTCTAGATTTCCTCATCTATTTTGAACTTTGTGATCAACAAACAAACTTAGGGCTGCACGATAAATCGCATGTGATTGTCATGCGCATCTCGTCAGTAGTAGTCAGGAGCGGAACGATGTGATCGCTCGGCTCCGAAGCGAAAAGCTGAATATGCGCTGCACCTGCTGCCTACTTATACTCACGCTGTGATCAGCAGCAGCTGGATGCAATAATCGCATGCCAATGTGCATTGGCTCGTTTAGTTTACACTCGAAGTAGATTGGTCCCTCTAAGCGAGATCCCAATTTCGTCGGTCCTCCGACGTGACGTCGAGAGTGACCGACTGAAAGGGAACAGTGGTTTTCATCTTGCCACTTTCTTGGTAAAGAAAACACATTTTTACTCAAATTAATCAAAATGGATTTATAGTGTTTTTGAACCAAACTCTTCATATGTTTAAATTGAAAATGCATGAGAGTGTTGAGCGCTCCGTAATGTTTGCATTTTGGATACGAATAAAACGTCAGGTCATGCAAAGACTTATCTTATCTTTTTGCATTTAAATCTAGCCCGAAAAAAAGTATTCTATGCCCATGCTGCCAAAGATCATGTTTTAAGTCTTATTTTGATGTAACAAAGTGTTTATAAGTATTTGAGTTGTTTACTTACTTTTTCAAATTAGTCTTCCCATTAACGCCAAAGCCACTAGAAGGCAAGCCTGCAACCTTTAGCCAAAAAAAGCGTAACAGCTAATGCTAACGCTTCTGGTTTGCCAGTATATGTGGGAAAGAGACCAGAGGCCGTTTTTTTATGGATGTCAATGGAGGAGAGGTTTCACTACGCTGAATAAACAGCTTTTTAGAGGAAACAGCTTATCATTTAATGAATCGACAGCCTATCGGCTAATCTCCAACATGTTTTACACTTAAGAAATACTTTTGGATTGAACTATTTTTAGAGTTTACACTGGGAAAAAAAATGCCGTTTTATAAGAGAAGTCACTGACTTTTTGCGACAACTGGAATACAGCTTACGGCGCATCTCATCCATTCCTATGGTATCCGTAAACGGCGATTGAGTGTCGCACAACTCTGACTGAAATTCAATGACATCAAGGCTGTAATGTGATTGTTATAAAGGCACACATGATCCGAGTTGACCGTTACGCTTACGCTTTCTCCAATAGTAAGTAATACACACCCTCTCATCTCCTTATAGCAAGACAATCTCTGTTAAGGCCATTATGATTCACGAACGCGCACAAACACAAGAGGCGGGATTTATCGCATGAACCAATCACAGCCGAACATAAGCTGTAATGACAAATGGTGCTCCTACATGGGAAGAACCTGATGTCTGATGTCATACAGCAGGTAAAAAGGTTAAGTGTCTTCATCCTGGTGCTGACGAAAGCAATTATATTTCTTTAATTGAGTGACATCCAGTCTTAAATGTTTCTTGCCCTCTTTGAAGAGCTCTTGAACTCTGTCTGGTTATTCATTCCCATTACTGCCTCCCTCTGTCCTCCCGCCTGCACGATGATCCATTTTTCTCTCCCTCCTTCATTTTCTCTTGATCTCGATTTCTTTGTGGTACACTTTTTCACAATGTCTGAGCATGAATGAAAACTTCCACCTGCCCTATGTAACAGCGAACTGGCAGCTCATTATATCCACAGCAATGGAGTTTAATCCTGTGCGATCTATTAATCTATTCCAGTACTCTGGCCCCTCCATAGCCGCCCCCTTTTTCATTAGCTAGAACAAAAGCCTGCAGAACAGAATTAATTAAGGACAATCAAACACGGCTCCTCTGAGGCCATTTAATGCGACTTCCATTATTAACATTATCATTATTATTAATATGCAATAGCAGAAAGCATCTGTGTAATGTGCGCCAACGACAATATTGAATCCTTAATCATGTGGTGGAGGTCGACTGTGGCGATGTGACTCCAGGTGGATGGTCTGGGTGGAGGTCTACTCTCTCGAGGAAGCCACACATCTACGGCAGATTAAAAAGAATAATGAGCACTTTGGAAGTCTTGGAATAATACTAGAAGAGAACAAGCCAAGTATGAGCAGTAAGTATAACAGAGCAGTATTGGTGAAATAACTTTAGCGGGATGCTGTGGGTTTGAGGACATGACAGCAGAGTTCAGTCTTCCCAATGTAGACACAGTTTTGTTGTGAAGAGTGAAGTCGTAAAGAGTAGAAAAGTAGTATAGAGTACCTCAGAGCTGTCTGACTGATTTTCAGGTCTCCACTCTACTGTCCTATAAAAAAATGGCAAAAAGAAAATAATAATAAAAAAACAGCAAAAAACAACAACAAAAGTGGCTCTGTGCAACTAAGATCCATATAATGAAATCAATAAATAAAATAATAAATATAAATAATTTTTACATTATTATTATTATTTAAGAATATAGTATATACAGTATTTTTGTCTATTTTTATTTTATGAGGAAAAAGTTATAATTTCATTTAGTCTTCTATTCCAATGCATTATCACAAAAAAAATTGTATACTGAAAATTGAATAAAATAAATTCAAATGAAAGAATTATCAACATGCTGAATGTTCTTTTTTTAATGTTTGTTATGATTATATATAGCGTACTACAAAAATGTATCTCAAAGTACTCCCTTATTTAGTACACCATGACAAATCAAGACAAGCCTAACAACAGATCTGGGTGTCTATTAGAACATTATCTCATTCTAGCATTTGAATCAACTCAAAGCAAGCGAGTCTCACTGTGTCACAGAAGATGGATTGCTCTGACACCTAAAGACAGGTCATTAAAATGATGGACAGCTCAGCCGGAAATTGAACTAAAAATGGAAAGACGATGGCAATAGGCACTCTGTGAACAGACATCTTGCACAGTTGAACTCAAAACTTTTTTTCTTCATAGCTAGTCAATTCGGTTTCTGATTTTTTTCTAAATAAAAAGCAGCAAAATGTATTCCTGTTTTTTTATTTTTTGTCTATTTAAATTCTATTTACTAACTCACCACACACAATAATGTACAATAACTGTAATTTCCTGAAAGCCAATCATTTTCTGAAAAAAATTACACCTTTCACTTGAAGATACAACATTGTGTTATTATTTTATGCTCAAAAAACCAAATTGAGTGAAGACGGCCTAATTTAGCTTTAGGTTCTAAAGGGTTAATAGATTCGCTTAGCTGGCTGAAATACAGCTGGTAGTATATACTAATAAAAATCTCGGATTTCACTGCATCCACTGTAAAACCCTGCCAAACACTGTGATTGATAAGATCTGTTGATGGATGTTTATATGTGCAGCACGCTTGACCTGCATCTGAACTTGAGTCCATTTCACGAAAGTTTGAGAAATTGCCTTTCCCACTCGAAAACGCGTCAAATCCTGCTCATTACTGGGCTGCTCAAGTTTCACCTCCGTGATCTGCAGCTTTTGATGCCCTCAGGCCGCTTGTGAAATATATGTAAGCTATAAGACGGTGAGTGTGTGAGCACTAGTGCATGTTTCAGCGGCTGTTTCTGAACACTCAACTTGAGCATTACCTCTCCTACCATTTTCCAGGTTTGGTGAGTAGTTCAACATCCTATGGAGAAAGAAAAATCCCCAGTGTCGCAAATGTCTAGTCAGTGGAGTGTGATAATGGTCTCTGTAGATCTTCAGTGGTCGTACTTTAGTCACCAGTGAGGGTGCTTAGTTAGTGTGCAGTTGCATGACTGCAGGGGAGAGATGCTTTCTTGACAGGTGCGGCGCAAAATTGGCTTTTATTGGTGCTGAGGAAATGTTAGTCTGTGGAGAGAAGGAAAAATAATGAGAGCAGAGAGAAGACCAGAAAAGTGTGTCACTCTGATGGCCCGAGGG
This sequence comes from Sinocyclocheilus grahami, assembly GCF_001515645.1. NCBI lineage: Eukaryota > Metazoa > Chordata > Actinopteri > Cypriniformes > Cyprinidae > Sinocyclocheilus > Sinocyclocheilus grahami. The sequence goes on along the minus strand of NW_015505477.1, from coordinate 804,473 downwards.
GAGAGGAACCAGCACTCCATCTCTCCAGATCCGACTATCCATCTCTACCAAAAACCTACATGCTAAAGCTAAAACGGTTCTCGATGTCATTCATTCCCATCTGGAATTAACTGGAAAGCATTCAACCCAGTCCCATGATTTTCATCCTTCATTCCTGATTTCCTATTTGGAGCATATTAATTTAGATTTTTCTTTTTAAATATTGACTGCATCCCCAAACCATATCTTAGTATAATTAAATCTGTTCAAATGTTCAAACGAGTTCCACGTTTTTCTTTTCTCTTTCTTATTTCTTATTAGGAGTAAATAGATATTTAAAAAAATACCTATGCTAAACTATACTGTTTCACATTATCATTTGTTAAAGCTAACAATCAACAGAATTTATTCAACTGTTTCTCGACAGAATTAATTCACATTCTGAATTAACTGCAAATCATTCAGGCTGGTCCCACAATTTTATTTATTCTTTTCTAATGTCATATTCGGACTACATTAGCTTGTTATTACACATTTTTAAAATAATAACTATATCCCCAAATATTTCACTATGATTTGATAAAGCTGAGACCATGTTTGATGTAATTCATTCATATCCAGAATTAACTGAAAAGCGTTCAGCCCTGTCCCACGGCTTTCTTTCTTCCTTCCTGTTTATTTAGAATAAATCAACTTGTAGATATTTTTAACATATTGACTGTATTCCCGAACCATATCTCACAATCATTTGTTAAAGCTAAAACAGTTCCCAACATTATTCATTCACATTTGGAATTAATTGGAAAGCATTCAACCTAGACCACGTTTTTTTCTTCCTTCCTATCTTCATATTTAGAGTAAATGAACTTGCATTTAGATATTTTTAAAAAGATTTTCTATGTCCCTAAACCATATCACACTACTGGGGTTAATGGTGTGCTTGAAAATATCCTCTAATTATCTCAAACGTTCCCTCCACAAGTGCCGGCAAAAGCTGCATGGCTCATTATAATTCTTTACAGAAAACAAAATAAACATTATCAAGTGACTGCCAAAAGCTGCTCACAACCCAACAAGCTTCATACCTTCCGAGTCACTAAGTAAACTAATGAATTCATTCGGAGTGGTATAACTCTATTTTACAACCATTAACAGAGTTCCTCTGCAGCCAAAAACTCCATATCGGTTCATTGGATTGTTAAATGTAGTCGTGCATTATGCAGTGGGATTAATTGAAAATGGCCGCTCTGAGAAGAAATGGTGGGGGCCGGTACATTACGAGGGGGCCTGGGCAAATTCAAGAGCGGATTTTACTGAACGGCCCTTCAGGGTCATAACACTGTCGAATTAATTCATGGTGAGTATGTTTAGAGCAAATGCATTGCCTTGTTATTAGATGGAAAGCAAGGTGTGCTGTTCTGGGAAAGCGACTCTAAAAGGAAGTAGCGGCAGTTCCCAACAACCTCAAAAAGCTTTTTAAATGTGAGAGCCTCTTGCTGCAAAGCTGCACAGAGGAGAGAAAACCTCACCTGAATGCTTAACGATGAGCGAGCTTGTGTACTGATAGAAAAGGAAAGCCAAAGATCAAGTGCTCTTGAGTGAGAAGACAGATATTTGGATGATATCAGCAAGTAAATTGTTCACTTAGGTGACCTACAGTAAGCCTGTTGACAATGGTTAAAATAAATATAATTATTTGGCACTTTAGAGCTAAAGAAAATAGCAAAACAGAGAGAAGCATGTTGGGATGCTTCTCTGACAGTCAGTTGGTCATTATTACAAAATAAACTCCAGGCAGTGTTCAATTTTACAAGAAAACAGTCTTTACAAGAAAATACACCGTTCAAAATTTGAGGGCAGTAAGATTTGTTAATATTTAAAAGTAGTATCTTATGCTCAAACAGGGCTGCATTTATTTAATAAAAAAATTCAGTAAAACAGTATTATTGTGAAATATCATTACAATTTAAAATAACTTTTTTTTAAATATATATATATAGTTTAAATAGGCAGGTGGTTTAAAATCTAATTTATTCCTGTGACGGCAAGGCTGAATTTTCAGCATCATTACTCCAGTCTTCAGTGTCACACGATCCTTCAGAAACCATTCTAATATGCTGTTTTGCTGCTCAAGAAACATTTCTTATTATTATCAATGTTGAAAAAAGTTTTGCTGATTAATATTTGTTTGTGGAATTTTTTTTCAGCATTCGTTGACCAATAGAATGTTCAAAAGAAGAGCATTTATTTGAAATAGAAGTCATTATAAATGTCTTTATACTTTTGATCAGTTTAATGCATGCATAATTTCTTACTGAATTCAAACTTAATTAACCGTAAAATGCATGCTGACCAAACAAAAACAAGTATTCCAGAGTGTTGTGTAAGTCTCAAGATGTGTAAATAACACAAACGTAACAGACAATATAAGACAAAAAGCTCTTCATTCTACAGCACAGCACAATACAAATTAAAGGACAGCTCAACAACCTCAATAAAGTTAGCTGTAATAACTTCACAGAAACAAGTGATAATCTGGTTGTACTTCATATATCTATCCCTTCTGTTTCAAGCATCACTAAAGCACTAGAACCATCTTTGCACCATATCTCATCATAACAGTCCTTCTTTAGATTGTTTCACAAAATCATTATTTTTAAGTCTAGACAGAATAGAGAGCTGTCAATAGAGAGTTCCTAGAGATAGCACAGATATAAGGAAAAAGCAGAAGTCATTTCTAAGTGACCCTCTGCAGTTCTTCCCTTGAGTGCCATCTCACATTCCAGAGTCCCCTCTATTATCAGAAGAGAGGACATATTCTGCCCCGGGGTGACACTGGCCCTGCTGACTGCTGATGACATTTTCTCAAGCAATTAAGATGCGGAGATTAGTAGTGGTCAAAAACAAAACAAAACAAAAAACTAATGACACAACAAAAAAAGTTTAAGTATAAGAAAAAAGTATCGATAATAATGAAATCTTCAAAAATATTAATAAATAAATACAAAAAAACAAAAACAAAAAAAAACACGGTGACAGCAAATTCCAGTATGTTTTGGCCACATATTGTCAGTGTTCAATGTAATTCTGCTATAATAGTATGGAGAACATGTAGTCCTGTAGTGTAAATGATATGAGAGTAGACAGGATATATTGCTGCACTCTTTAATTAATAAACATTTCAGAAGTAACGTTTTTTTTTTCAATGTGTTTGTTGTTTGTAAATACATGAGACACGAATGTTTGGTCATTGATCATTTCTGCAAATTAAATGGAATGATCAAAACAGCAAAGCAAAGGTTTCACAGCAGGATATTGCATGCAGAATAAAATTATATCATATATAGTTTTTTTGTCTTTACATTCAAACCATAAATATGAAAGGTGGAAAAAGTGAAGGTTAAACTAAAAACCTTGGAAATGAAACATTAAATAAACTACATGCACATATGTACATAAAAAAAAAAAAACAGATAAATGTAGAGAAACATCAGATAATAATTGAAAATATGTAATGCATAAAATGGGCCAATCTGTTTGTAGAAAAGTTGTTTATAATAACCTAGTAGTTGATTAAAAGTGAACCAGATTAATGTTCATGCTTATATAACCCATTCTGTATTTCAGTATTACTGTAAAGCTCTGACTAATATGGTGTAATAAGAAATGAACAAAAAAAATCCGGAGTAATAATATCTGCATAATGTAGACAAACACAGATGCCTCTAGCTACGGTTTTTTTAAATGTAAGAGAATGAATTTAGACAGTAAGACTAGAAGTGTCACCCTCAAGTGTCACTAGAAGCAGTCTCTCCCTCCCAAGACTGAACGAACACAAATTCTGACGCCCAAATGATTATTTGCATCTGGTTAAATAGGCCCATTCAGGGAGAATCTTGAATAATAAATTCATGCATAAGTTAATTACTAAGGTTAAGGGCAAATAAAACAGAAGCCGGGGCCTTTGATTAGGATGATAGGATTAGATTAAAATGATTAATTTGTGCAGTTTGAGGGGCATGAGCATCATCGTACATTGTTAATGACGCTGCCTGAAAGTTTTCAGGGCCTGTTTATCATATAGAGGAAAACAACAAACAATTACTTTCTGTTGGAAGTTCCTGCAGAAGCGAGACTTTATAGGTTCTCAAGCAAAGTTTATCTGTAATATAAGTAAATTATAGATGCTACATATGAAATCAACTATTATTGCCTAAATTTAAGATTTAAGATAATTTAAAACAGGCACACATTAAATCACTTCTCAAATAATGACAATTTTCATAATATATAACAGAAATTGCTATAGGAAAAATTTATATTAAATCCTGTAGGTGCTGTGAATAACTGTACAGATAATAAAAAACATTAAATTGTACCTTTATTTTGTACTCAAGATCACACAAAGTTAGAATTAACTAGGAAAATTAGGAGGCTTGTCAGTATTATAGGGGTCATATGATGCTGCTAAAAAATAACATTATTTTGTGTATTTGGTGTAATGAAATGTGTTTATGCGGTTTAAGTTAAAAAAACCCCATTATTTTCCACATACTGTACATTATTGTTTCTCCTCTATGCTCCGCCTTTCTGAAACGCGTCGATTTTTACAAAACTCATCGGTCTGAAAAAGTGAGGTGTGCTATCCAGTGCGTTGTGATTGGCTGAATTCCTCAAGCGTGTGACGGAAATGTTACGTCCCTTACCATATTGTGATGCCTGCAGCAACCACATGTGACGACCCCGGGCTGGACTCCGCTTTGTCCACGGTGAAAGCCGATCCGGCGATCGATAGCGCGAAGTTGAAGTATTTCCTCAGCGACCAGCACGGATCAGCTCCAGGCATGACGAAGTGATATTGTCCTCTTTTGGAAGGCCAAACAAAGTAGTTTCGCTTTCACAACGAAACACACAGTGCCTTCATGACATGGCGGCGGCGGCAACAATACTACAGTGAGAATAAAAGCCTTCTTTTTTTGCATGAACATTTGGGCGGTGTTATGCAAATCTTCCCACATAGTGATGTAGACATGTGGGGGCGTGTTAGAATGAGCTGTTTTAGGTAGGTGTGGCTGACTCTTAAATTTTATAAAGAATATCTCTTTGGATTTGAGACTTTAGTCTTTGCAACTTTACAGATCTTCTTTATGCACCAAGAGCTTGTAACACTCCAAAGAGAAAGGAAAAATTAAAATCGCATCATATGACCCCTTTAAGACTTCAAAATACATGCATAATGTTACTAGAAACCAATACACAATTTTAATGCAATACTTTGTACTGTAGGTGTTGCTGAAATGTTGATCATATTACATCTAAATTTTTTCCCAGACAGTGTAATTTCAGGCTGTCAATGTGAAAAGTAGCTGACAGAGGAAAGGAGAAATCTTTGCTTTAAAATCTCTCACCTTTGCTCATTGCTTTAGTTAATGGTTTTGAATATATTGACAGAGCAAGAGATAAGCTCATCAATTTCTTCACTCATGCAGTTCTGTATCAGAGAGCTGGGCCTCTAACTACCATCACTATTTGTTTGCTTCAGCAACAGACGAAAGTTTAAAGCCGTATAAGGGAGCTGGACAAAAACAGCCATTTGACCTAAATGACAACCCTGACTGGACAATCAGGAGAGACACAGTGCAGTGCTTTGGTCCCTTAATAATGCAACTGACAGACTATTCTGACTGTCTAAACAGATGAAAGAAAACATTCATGCTTCACTTTGCCGACACTGGCTCACACAAATCTCTGCTTCTCTTATTCTTTTGTACACCGTTTACTTAGTTCTTGTTGTTGGTCAATGTCTGTAATAGCTGCTTCATCACTATGCTCACAATATGGTCACAGAGGGCTCTACTTATGTTACAATTAGGTTATTTTTCAATTTTAGGACATTACTGGTGACCTAAATAGTTTTATACAGTTTAAAGCATAAACCTATATGTTAATGCACAATGAACAGCTGGAATATAGGTCAGATAGAGTTTAGGGTTACAGAATTACAGTGTCACATTTTTTTTCCCTTTCAGCAATTCTCTGAAAATGTTTAATACTGTTGGATTTAACAAAGTCACTTTACAGCATATTTAATGGCAACTAACATTTTTCCATTTACAGACTGACAGACAGATTATATATATATATATATATGTCTGTCTGTCAGTCTGTAAATAAAATAGTCTGTAAACATAAATCAGCCTAATAGCTGTAATCAGTTGACAAAAATGTAATATAATGTTATGAAGCATTGAGTCATCTTGTGCATAAAGAATGAATATCAGTATTACATGTATTACAGACATGGTTTTATATTCTAGGTCATAACCATGAGTTAAAAATAATGAATACATTTACTTTGCAGAACCAAAGACGTACAGCATTCAGTGTCACAAAATGACTAAACTGAGACCAAATGAGCCACATGCTACTGCTATAAATATTTGAATGAACCCAATTCCGGTGAATATTTGTTAATTTCTTCAATTAATAATAATAATAAAAAATAAAAAAAAGCATAATGTAAATAGTTGATCTCGTGTCCAGTCATTGAAATGACTCAGCAGCTGAGTAAATTAACTTTGCTTTAAAATACCTCACTTCCATGTCTTCTCTCATTAAAAGAGCCAATTAGAGGAGCATCAATACAACATTAAAAGTGGAAAACTCTAAGTAATTTGGTTACCAGTCCAGGCAAAATAGAGGAAAAAGTAACAGGGTAAATTCATCACATGATAACACACTGAATCTTCTGAATCTCAAATCTAAATTTGCATGTACACACTGACATGCTGTAATGTAAAAGAGTAATAAAAACATTTTAAAATACCACATGCTCTATCTAGTGCCTTCATGGTCTCATTAGCGGTGCATTTGCTGTGTGTTGCTTTTTTCTCTGTTGCTTCTGTCACACATTTTTTTCAATCTGCACTGGCTCTGGGACGCATCTCAGGTTACAATAACTGTGTGCATTTGGGACCATATAACGAGATGAAGGTGGTACTGAAATGACCAAATTTCCCTCATTTGCAGTCATCACCCTCTTACAGTGGATGGTGAGCATGAAACATCACCCCACTATATCTGTTAAATCAGGCTACTGGAGATTGGGCTTTGTCAATGATTTTTCCTCTGTTGTCATTGGAAGTGCTCATTCGGGCCATAAATGCGCAGGGCCAGCTAGAAATAGGTTAATTAGACTGTATCTCGGCAACAGATGATCCCACAAAAGCAGTTATCATCCTAATTACACTGCTAGCGGCACACAAATTGTGAACCCCATAAAGACAGTATCCTTCATCTTAGTTGTGGCCTAAAGCTCAGATCAAATGATCAACTACATTTTTCCCCCAGTAAGACCACCAACTTGTGCTGCAGGACTCAAAATAAAAGTTTATTTTTAAAAACATCTGTTTGTCTGCTCTTACCAATCAACCAGTGCCATTAAATGTGGAAACAGCAGACATTATTTCAGCTTTGTTGCACTATTCATTTGTAATATTAATTTGCATTTTCTTAGCAGACACAACCTGACCAAGCAAGTTCTTTACAAATAACCGAACACATTTGGCACATGACTTTTGATAAAATCTTATGATAAGGTCTTACAATGTATGAAATGTGAAAGGACAGATACCATAACAACTATAAACGACTACAGGTTATTACAGGTAACTATAAACAAGTACAGGGTACTTCTGTACAATTATGATCCTTAGAATACTGACTAAATAGTAATAATTATTACTACTACTACTACTACTACTACAGTATAACGTTCCTATAAAGAATAGGTGAAAAAAATCCAATAGGTGAATAAAATCCAAACAAACTATTTTATTTTTAAGAATGACTCCTATTACTACTACTGCTACTACTATTACTAATTATTATTATTATTATATTTGATTATCTACTATTCATAAATTAGGAACACAAATAATGCAGGTAAGCACAGCGTTCTATTACAATGAGTTTAAAAAAAATAGTCCCTCTCCCTCCCCCAAAAGTAACATAGCGCTCGCTGCTTCATTGAACATACAGCACATGCACTGACAATCAAGAAGAGAAGCCCTCAGCAGGCCACTCCAAACAGAACTAAACTATAAATATGTTCATAGATGATCTTTGTGACACACACTGTATCTACCTGCATGTTCACTGGAAGCCAGTTCCCCTTAGACAGCAGCTGTTGTGTGTCTCTATTTTAGCTCTTATCAGAGACGTTCAGAGTCATGAGCTTTGGGAGCTCAGATTGTGACTCTGTAGGGTTTTTTCCCCCTCAAAAATCAATAGCTACTTAACTTCGCCAAATGTTCTGATAATGTGTAAGAATTATCACAGGTGCTTTTGCACTGGTAATGCATGAGCTTGAGTTCAGGGACATATTAATTTCTGGACATTGATTCTTTTCCTCAGAGAGACGGAGAACTGAGCAAGAGAACATAGAATGAGTCATGAAAATCTTCTATCTGAAATTTCTCAGCACATTCACTTGCCAACTTGCAAATAATCTTTTGGTCTGGTAGTGATGTATTGAACATGCAAATGAATAGCTAACTCAGAAGTTATAATTCTGGCATATTACTCACCCTCATGTCGATGTACACCTGTCTTTCTTCCAATGAACATATAACGAGACGATTTTGAATAACTGGTGTGGTCACTCTTTTACTTGTAATACAATGAATGAGAACAGTTTCAAAAAGAATGCAAAAGCACCCATAGCAAAACCACAGCATTTTAACATTTTACTATAAGTGGTGCAGTTTTGTATGTCATATATCAACGTGATCTCATGATAATTTGTATGTATTTTACGTAAAATGTGGTTCTATAAAACATACATTTACTTAAGTTTTTACAGGCACTAAAACGTAAATATTTACGTATTTTCAGCCTCTAAAAACAGACCCAAATCCAAGCCTTTATTTGGCGATCTGCTTGCTTCTTCATCCCGAGCAGCCAGCGAGTCCAGTGACCGTAAGCAGCAAAGCCCGCGCTGATTGACACACTCTTTACAAATTCAAATGTTGCCGCTTCAAACGACAGGTTTTACGGCAGGATAATTGAACGCTCATTGGCTCTCGCCTGTATTCGTCACAGATTGCGACATGCCGTGTTTCTGGTGAGGTGTGTTTGAATGATGCGCGCGCACCTTCACGAGTTCACGGAGTTGATCGGGAAAATTATCTGGATAATATTTTCAGCGATTAACAACATAAATTCTGCTCTGGATCACACAAACCTACTGTATTCCGCCAGAGAGGACTGCGGGTGCAACGCATCGTCATTTGGATTACTTTTAGTGCTGCTTTTGACATTTTTGCAATAAAAAAATGATTGTAACGTTAATTGCATTTATCTGTCTGTCATGTTTTTTATACTGTACAGAAATGTTTAGGCTTATAGGTAGGAGTGGAATTAGTGACTATAAATATGTTAATGCTATATTGTTACTAAAAGTTTTATTTTCCTGCGTATTTCGGTCATTTGCGTTTTATATCCTTTATATATATCGCTATAAAATGGGTAGGTTAAGGTTTGGGAGTAGGTTAAGGGGTCTAAAAATCTAAATCACTTATTGATAAAATTATAAAAATGCATTGATACGAATATCTAAATGATATAAAAGA
>NW_015505477.1:774260-792927 GCF_001515645.1 Sinocyclocheilus grahami | reverse complement strand
TATATATATATATATATATATATATACATATATACCTTCTTCGACATTTTATGGCACTTGGCAAACCAGCCTTTATTGCATATACCGCCACCTACTGGGATGGAGTGTGGAGCATTGACGTTGAGGGGAAAAGGGAAGAAAAACTATTTTACAAGTTCTTCTTTAAATGCGGTTTATTTATTTAACAAATTTTCCAGTAAAAGCTACTCTCCTATAGTTCTAGGGCCTCTATTAGTTGCTGTCTTTGCATTTTATTAAAATATGCTCGACTGTTTCAAGTTGCTCACATCTGACACAACATCCAGATTCATGTTTTCCAAAGATATGGAGTGACTGGTTAAGCACAGAGTGTCCAATTCTAAGACAGGATATTACACTCCTCTTCTACTTTCAAAACTTCTCCTCTCGCACCCAACTAATCTCTGAATATTGTATAGATGGTGTCTCACTATCTCACTATCCCATTTTCTTTGCCACATTTTATTTACAGCTCCTTTAATTAGCCCTTTTACGTTCTGGCTTGAACATGGAAACATGGAACTCTATCGCTGACTGACGCGCTCTTTACAAATTCAAATGTTGCCGCTTCAAACGACAGGTTTTACGGCAGGGTAATTGAACGCTCATTGGCTCTCGCCTGTATTCGTCACAGATTGCGACATGCCGTGTTTCTGGTGAGGTGTGTTTGAATGATGCGCGCGCACCTTCACGAGTTCACGGAGTTGATCGGGAAAATTATCTGGATAATATTTTCAGCGATTAACAACATAAATTCTGCTCTGGATCACACAAACCTACTGTATTCCGCCAGAGAGGACTGCGGGTGCAACGCATCGTCATTTGGATTACTTTTAGTGCTGCTTTTGACATTTTTGCAATAAAAAAATGATTGTAACGTTAATTGCATTTATCTGTCTGTCATGTTTTTTATACTGTACAGAAATGTTTAGGCTTATAGGTAGGAGTGGAATTAGTGACTATAAATATATTTTAATGCTATATTGTTACAAAATTTTTTATTTTCCTGCGTATTTCGGTCATTTGCGTGTTATATCCTTTATATATCGCTATAAAATGGGTAGGTTAAGGGGTCTAAAAATCGAAATCGCTTATTGATAAAATGATAAAAATGCATTGATATGAATATCTAAATGATATAAAAGATACGCAAATATTTTTACGTTTTTTAGCTAAAAATACATAGCGATTTGTAGCATGACTAAAAACGTACAAAAGTGTACGTTTTGTGCTTGTAAATGTTACGTATTAATACCTACATATAAACATGAGACCAGGCTGCATATATAATATCTTAGTGTGAGGTAAGTTGTAAAAAGTCATTCACTCCAGTGAGCTTTTAACCTTGCTTTGTAAGCAAGTTGAACTTGTGAAATGGATCAGTCAAATCTGAACAAACTAAGGCGTCTTTACACAGCCAAGTTAAGGCTGTTCTGTGCATGCTCAAAATTCAGAGTGAAGACACAATGCTACATCAAAGCCAGACTAAATTAAGCCTGTTCTCAGTATTAAACAGCAGCATTAAACAGTCTGTGTAAAGACACCTAAATGCCACTTCAGAAGTTCTTCTGTGCCAGCTTTGCAATGTAAATTTGGCACTGGAGTGAACAAATCATAGACTGAACTTCACCGACTGATTCAGTTGAAAAGAGAATGAATCTGACATCAATACTTTTGTGGATGCACGGAGAACAGTTATCGCAAGATTTCCAATAATCAGCAACTTTCAGATAAATTTTAGTCAGTTCCTCACATAATGCTATTGTATGGCTTGGAATGTAAGCAATGTCAACTACTTTTGATGATATGTTTATAGTGTTTTATGTTATTTTGGAGCTTGACAGCCCCAGTAATCATTTAATTTTATTGAAAAAAAAAGTAGCCAAGACAGACAGTCAGATAGATAGATACAAAGAGCATGAAGGTACACTGGGGAAAAAAGTATAGGATTTACGTTGATTACTGCAATTTTCACAAATAAATTGCTAGTAAATTTCACAAAGAAAAAGCATATTGAACATATTGAATTAAACATTCAATTTGAAAGTAGACAGACTGAAATAGTATTTTCTTGTAAAACACACTCCAATAATCTTTGTTGCATTTCCAACTTCACAACAATCTTTTTTACAGTGTATATAAAGAATGAGATAAGTTGTTTTTTTTTGTGCCTAAATCGTCCCTTTATGACCTCTCTATTTAAAATCAGTAAATACAGTAAAGACAGTAAATAGACAGCAGTTTAAATGAGTTGCGCTCTGAGATGTGAGGAACATCTTGATGCCATCATTCTTCATTTCAAGGGGTTTCATGCCATTCACTCATACTTTCTCTCATTTAATTGCTGTGCCATTTGAGGGCTATGGTCTATACTGCCACAAGTGAATGGTTCACGCCAGGGTGGATTTTAACAACACAAGTCATACTGTTAGTGAATGTATACACACTGGACTCTGTGAGGACATTGTAAAAACACTGTCAAAACATTTGTCATCAAGCCTCTTTCTCTGCGTTTACAGCACTGCAACGTTTCAGTGCCGTGACCCCGCTGACCCAAACACCACTGTCATTACTCTTGGCTGCCAGACGGTGGGACAGAATGAAACTTTTATAGCGCCCCAGAGAGCCCATTATCTCTCCGGGAGAAAAGGTAAATGCTATCCTTCACATAAGCCTTTCTGTTTCCCTTCCTTTCTTTCTCTCTGTCCACCATTCCGTATTCGCTACCTCGCCCCAGCCCACCTCTTTCTTCCCCAAACCGCTCCCATTTTCTTTTCTTTCTATGGCTTTTATACCTCTCATTTCCTATTCATTCTTCATCCTCCTCTCCAGTGCAGTAACCCATATCTCACCCTGCTCTTGTCCCTCTCCGCATCCATCTCTCCGGCTTTCAGAGGGAATTTAAAATGCAAGTGATTTAAACGTTTAGGGAGCACTCTGACATGAGAACCACAAAGCAGTCCGGGGTTCCGTGTTTCTCGCTCCCCTTAGAATGGGTGGATGTAGGAGGACAACCTTTCCTTCCTCCTGCTGTGCCTGCCCAGGAGGGCGCGGAAACATCTGCTAGTGTTTAACTTTGATCCCGTCATCCCAGAAAGCACATCTGGAGCACCGCAGCTGCCCACGGCATGACCCGCAATCTGTCAGGACCTGTCTGCTGTTTCGAAAATGTAACCGGTTTGGTCACGGCAATTTAGATCCATTTGTGACCTGCGACATCACAATCAATCAATCTCCCTGATTTAGATCGCACTGGGGACGAATTAAACTTGTTTTTGGAACTTTAAGTACAATCAGGCTTTGTACAGAGGCAATCATCAGTGATCATTTTTTTAAAAATGACACTGTTAGATGCACATAAATGCATACAAGGATGAAGAAATTACAGAGCTGAACTAAGTCAGAGGAGGGGTTTAAAAGTATACAATGATCAGCCACAATATTAAAACCACCTGCCAAATATCATGTAGATCCCCCTCATGCTGCTAAAACTGCTCTGATGCATCGAGACATGGACTCCACAAAATCTCTGAATGTGTCTTGTGGTGTCTGTTGGTCCAGCACATCATATAGATGCTCAGTCGGATTGAGATCTGGGCAATTTGAAGGCCAAGGCAACACCTTGAACTCATGTACCTCAAACCATACCTGAAATTTTTTTGCAGTGTGGCAGGGTGCATTATCCTTCTGAAAGAGGCTGCTGCAATCAGGGAACACCACTGCCATTAAGGGGTGTACTACATGGTCTGCAACAATCTTTAGGTATGTGGTATGTGGTGTGTTAAACAATGCACACGCAACCTGTCATCCACCTGATCTAAAAGAAAACTTGATTCATCAGACCAGGCAATCTTCCTCCATTGCTTCATGGACTAGTTCTTTCGGAGGTGGACAGGGCGATCATGGGAACTCGGGACCAGTCTGCAGCTACACAGCCCCAATGCACTGTGTGTTCTGACACCTTATAATGGCCAGCATTAAGTTTTTCACAAGACTTGCCATTTTGGAGATGTTTGGACCCAGACATCTAGCCATCACTATTGGCCCTTGACAAAGTCAATCACATCTTTTTGCATCCCCATTTTTCCTGATTCCAACACATGAAATTCAAGAACTGACTGTTCATTTGCTGCCTTATACAGTATATTGCTCCCCTTGATAGGTGCCATTGTAAAGATATAATAAATGTTATTCACTTCACCTGTCAGTGGTTTTATTAATGTTGTCTTATCGCGTTGTCGTAGCAGTGTACGGTATATGCATGATCAATCTGCTATTTAGTGTACACAGAAGTCACTGTAAATACAATAATGATAAACCCAGATATACGAAGGCTGCAGTAGGAGGTGGGGAAGAAGAGAGAATTTTATTCAGAAAGTTTTAGCCCCTTCAATACGGAGCCTGATTCTGATTTGCTGACTCACAGCCATATACTGTACATTTCTTATAATCAAAAGGCAAATCTTTTCTCCTGAGCATTCATAGAAATCTGCATAGGTTTCAAAATCTATTCCTGTTAGTGTACACAGAAGTCACTGTAAATACAATAATGATAAACCCAGATATACGAAGGCTGCAGTAGGAGGTGGGGAAGAAGAGAGAATTTTATTCAGAAAGTTTTAGCCCCTGCTGAGACCCAAGAGGAAGCCCTTCAATACGGAGCCTGATTCTGATTTGCTGACTCACAGCCATATACTGTACATTTCTTATAATCAAAAGGCAAATCTTTTCTCCTGAGCATTCATAGAAATCTGCATAGGTTTCAAAATCTATTCCTGTGGAAGTTGCATTGCATAACCTTTTCATAATCAATTAAATCTAGAGGAAATAAAAATCACTGTTCAAGCATTTAAAATGATAGCCCATCAATTTGAAAGTTCAATCTATCAAACCTTACAAAAGATTTACCACTGGTCTCTACATTTCAAAACCTCATCTTAAAGTATTCATGATTGAAAATTGTATTTATGTGCCTAGCTACGATGCAAAAGAAAATAGACCTAATAGAAACTGAGGTCAGAAGAGAGCTTCACTTTTCCACTTTTTCAGGTGAGTCAGATTGTGAACTGAATCTTTACTGTTATCTACTGATTCAAAATAATGGCAAAGCAAATGGCATAATTTCATGGCTGGGTTATCTCAAATGAGACAGTAATTGAAGTAAACAGCAATACACCAGGATGCTATTTGAGTATATAAATGAACGAAGATACATTCCACTTCCCATTGCTCACTGATTGCCTAATATCATGTTCTTCATAGCTGTTTCCAAGCTTCCTACCGCAATAGGATGAGAAAGACTTTATGTATATTGTACATTCAGAAGATTAAAAGAAAGATTAATTTAAAGTCCACATTTCATCCAGTATTTAGTGATGTCTTTGTGCAATGGGATTGATTTTGGTATACAAAATACAGAAAAGCACTGAAGGACATCCGGGCAAAGAAATAAATCAGCTGGAGCTCTGATCCAATGAGTAAAGCTCTCCAGGGGGAACATCTGCTGGAAAACCTTCAGAGCTACTCCATGGTGAGGTGGTTCTCACTCATAAAGGTGTCTCTAATCAATCACTTTCTGCATGTTCTTTGTGGAGTCAAACATCTGAGCTACAATTATGTCTAAAATACATGAACAGAGATCAAGCACTGCACAAGCTTACCCTGCTGGATGGCAAAAATCTCCTCACAACACTTGCTCAGGGACGTTGGCAGGTTTCTGCTCCAAGCATTAAAAACCATGAAATTATGAGGGGAAAAACTACTGACCGTTCTGCCAACAACAGCAGGAAATTAGTTTCAGATATTATTTTGCGTGAAACACAACAAAGACTTCTTGTGTCAAATTTTATGCTTGATAAGTTTAAGAATTGTCTAAATTTGATATGTCTGAAACACTTCATATTCACAGTTAGCTGGAGAGAAACTAACTACTGAACATTTTAATAAGGGCCCTCCATTAACTCTAAATGTTTGTCAGATTGTCACTGGAATTTGAATTTAACTGTTACCTCTT
Source organism: Sinocyclocheilus grahami (assembly GCF_001515645.1). Lineage (NCBI taxonomy): Eukaryota > Metazoa > Chordata > Actinopteri > Cypriniformes > Cyprinidae > Sinocyclocheilus > Sinocyclocheilus grahami. The sequence goes on along the minus strand of NW_015505477.1, from coordinate 786,896 downwards.
CTATCTTGCTATGTAGAATTTAAATATTATTTGATATTTAATTTAAACAATTTAAATATTCTGAGAGGAAATTTAGGTCCTTAAGAGCTTACAGGGTTAGTTCACTCATGTCGTTCCAAACCTGTATGTCACTCAGGTTAATGATGTTATTAATGAGTTAATGATGACAAAATTTCCATGTTCTATTCCTTAAAAACTGGTTCTCACAAACATTGTGACTGTCAAATCACTTCTTTATTCATGATTCAGTTTCCAATGCAGCGACGGACAGTGAAATAAGGTCTATGCAGCATAGAAATGCATTGATATGATATGATATATTATGCATAAGCTAGCACTGATGTTTGCATATGCCAGTTTCTGCTCACAGTCACTCAGAGTTCCTGGCAAATCATCATTGGCCAAGTGTTAATGTTTTTCCTCAGTGGATGGCCATCACTCCACCAAAGCAGAGAAAAAGAGCAAGCACGGTCGATCAGTGTTAATTATCCTCAAGTAACAAGGAACGGCTTTTGTTTTCTCCTCAAAGAGGAATCAATGAAGGTCAATCAATTTCCGTTCACTTTGGTTTAGTACATTCTCAAAAATGCATCAAATGTATCCATACAAAGCATCTTTTTCTATAAACATAGATCAAGTTGATAACATTTGTATGATATGCTTTAACAGTAGACAGCATGCAACATCTTAAAACGACAAGATGACATACTCAACACTGTATATTCACGCTCTAGCGAAGCATGTGAATTCGTTCAGTCAGCTTCGCTTTACTGGTATTTCTTCAGTACTACTCTTATGCCTAATAACCCACCTGATATGTATCGTGTATATCGTTATATATTGTTTGCTGTCAACTCATTTCGAACTGCCAGCTCTATTTCCAGTTGACTGATACATTGTCTTATTGTTTCCAACAGAGAAAAATAAGCCAGTAAAATAGTAAACACTGGCCATTTTGAACAGGGTTTCCCCCGGACTCGCACGAGAGCTCTTAATGAGGTTTGTCAGAATGACCTATTAAATCCTTCCATCACCCGTTGCCTCTTCTCTTCTCTCTCACTCTCTCCTTGTGTTCCTGTCTGGGAGCAGTAAATAGAATTTGTCTTTGTGATCTAGAGAGAAATTAAATGTGCTTTGCCTCTCCTCTGTGAGCCTCATGCTCAGCATAAATAACAGGCCTCTTTCTCAATGGCTGCCGAGACATCATAACTCCATTATGGTCCGTGCGGAGCTGCATGACATGCCATCTTATAAACCATGCAAGCTGAAAGAGGAAACTATTACAGGACAAGTAAAGACAAACTCATGTGTATTTATGATAAGCACTGAGGCAGAGGCAAAGAAGAATGTAAGTAGGTTTGATGTGATTCTAAAGTTCACTCCAGGGCTGAAATGTGGATCATATTAATTACATCATATGCCGATTAATTAATTAAATTAATTGCAATTAATCACACCATCAACATTTGCTAAGAAAAGCTCCTAAATGAAGATCATTCAAAGACACTAAGGGCCAGATTTACAAACAGCTCGCGCCAGCGCAAACCCTCTTTTGCCATTAAAAACGATTGTCAGGATTTACTAAAGACAGGAAGTGAGAAATTAGCAATGAAAAGGCGTCGATACAACATTTTTGCAGCTGACCTTATCGTATATGCATATGAGTGTCCCTTTCAGATGCAAAATTTATGGGAGGAGAGTATTTAAATTTAAATACTAAAGTTTGCGGTAGTCAATTTACTGGTATTTGTGCCATTATTTACCACACAAAAAAAGCATGTCTTAACGCATTTTGCACTGCGATTGTTGCTGCCAGGAGGAGGCACCGCAGAGAACAGAGTGCATGGTAGAATTATTTTTTTCCACTCAAATTAATTTATTTGGAATGCTAGAGGTAGATATTATCCGAACATATCCTAATGCTAATTTGTGCTGCTCTTGGTAGATTGCGCTGGTCATTATGGAAATGAGATGTTGTGTCTGCATTCTTTAATTTGCGCAGTGTCAGTAGATCACCCGCAGAACTTTCCACTCCCATCGGAGGTTTTATGGAATTGCGCTCTCGTGCTAATTTACCTTGTTCAGTAAATCTGGCTCTAAATCGTTCTTGTGATAAACATCACTTTAGAAGTAAACATATAAAAAACATGTGTATGGGGGGGGGGGCATGGAACGCGATTTTTACTGAGGGGGACATATTTTCAGCATCCGGTTCCATGTCACGTTTTTAGATACTTGAAGTTACAAACAGTTAAACTAAGAAAAAAATGGAAGCACCTGCAATCTGTTTTATCACTCTATCACTATGAATTAATGTGATTATAAACACATTTGGGCCTCATTCATGAAACATTCGTAAATATAGGAGTAAATTCTGAGTAATTTGCGCGTAAAACGATTCTTCCCTAAAACTCTCCTCCGGATTTACAAACGCTTCGTAAACTTTTTTGATAGTTAAACATGCGTATGTTAATGAATTGTAAAATTGATTCGTAAATAGGGCGCTCCTTCACGATCATTCACAATTACCATAATCCCCGCCTATGAATTACAGCTACGCAAACTGCGTGTCCAGGAACGCAGTGGAATATTCTGCTCTACTTTCTCAGGTTTGGCTCCAGTATATTGCATAAATGCAAAAAAGACTAATAGGCCATATGCCTAACATTAAATATTCAATAACGTGTCCACCAAAGCTTTTTTAGCCAGCTGAAAAATGTCAGGCGCTCTTCTGAAAACGACCAGCTGGTGCTGCTGGAGGACGCTTTGGTGGCACAGCGTTTTTCCAGCTGAGACGCTTTCATTGCTATAATTTGAAATATCCACGGCAGTAACGCATTAGTATCTCATTTTGAAAAATATTACTGAATATAAAAATATTATATATATGCAGTAACCAGCAATGTTAACTTCTCTATTGTTGTTCAGTTGTTGTACAAGTAGGATGATTGGTCGGTGTAGTATTTGTCCTGCCTCTTATCCACTGATTGGACGGCTGGGTAAAAAGTGACAGTGACAAGCGCTGCGTTTTACCCAAAGCTATACAGTTTATCAACTCCCAGCTACAAAATAAAAATAACAAATAAAAAAATTATAAAAACAGAGCAAACGAACTTGTAAAATATTATGATGGCAGTGCATCAAAATTCAGTGTCATCAGTTTGCCAAAAAGAACACAGAACGTTTTACGCACCATTTACACATGGTAGGGAGCAGGTGTAATTTCTTTCGTACCAACTAACAGTTTGAAAATACGAACACTTTCATGAATCCAAATTTACGTCAGAACATCTTTACGAACGATTTACACAAAAATTTGTTCTGCTCATGTTTCATGAATGAGGCCCATTGATTTTAACACACATTTTTCTATTCACTAGATGTCTTCACACTACCACAATAACCACAGCAGTCGAGAGACTAAAGACTAACATAATGGCCCGTTCGCATTTGAACTATAATGCTATTACATTTTAATAATCGTTCTAATTCCATTAGAACAGGGAAATCCACAACTTTAACGATAAATTACACAGAAGAACCATTATCAGTGGAATCACTTTCAGAACATGTTTTTTTCCCCAGTTGATGAGTGATAAAAATATTCAAAGCCAATCAGAATCCATCCTGTTTTGAAGAGCTCAAGCATTTAAAGGCAGAGTGAGGGATTTCTGGTAGCCAATGTTGATATTTGAAATCACCAAAACAAACACACCCCTAACCCCAAAAGGGTCTCGCCTCTATTCTGATAGCTCAGCCCCACATATACGTACGCAACCCAGGCAACGATTAGTTCTGTGAAACAAAGCAAAACAAAGCAACCTCGGCGTCCGATCGCAGGCCTCCGCTCCTTGAGTTCTCTCCAGCGCTGGAAAGCTGATCCGATATTTACACGGGTCCTACTTCTTGCCTTATCGTTCCGCAGACGTTTTCCTCTTTTGTTTTTATCCTCCATCTCCATCTTTCTGTCGCTGGGCTCGGCTAACGTCCGTCCCGTGCACTGAACGTGCTCTCCTGCACTTCACGAGTAGACACGCCCCTTATTGCTGATTGGCTACAAGTTTGTTTTGCGATTCGGCCCGAATCAGTTTTTAAAGTGTTTTTGAAAAATCACTTACTCTGCCTTTAAAGTGGCAGACAACTGCAGTGCGTGCTTATAATAAACAGAGCGTTATCATCCATTGGTGTGGACGCTAACATAGTTATTGTTGTAGTTATCTTTAAAGTTATCATTCTTGGTGTAAACAGGCCTTAAATTTCCTCCAATGGCATTTATGAATTATCAGTCAGATCCCTCATGCGAACTGGATTGTACTATCCCATTTACATGAGTCTGCAGTCATTTGCACCTAAATCAATCATTTGGTTTATAACGTAACATTCACAATGTTGAATTTCAAGAGTAAACCTCTATAGTACAGAAGCTAGTGTAAATATACAAAAGTAGCTAAAATAGTTTTTTTGTTATTCGTCAAAAGCAATTGAAAGGATTCAAAAGTTTGAGCAATAGGAATATTCCCTCATCCGGAAAATTCTACCTTGTGTTGAAGGTGTGACATTGCTCTGACTCTTCTGTCTTCTATTTCAAGCTGGCTTTGGTAGTCATACATCAACAGAGAACACCATCTGGAAATGTGTCCACTCTGTTTTTGGGCTCGATCCCCTCTGAAACCAATTCTGACTTTGTTTTCGCCCTCTCTAGTCTTCCAGCCATCATAGCAACATGCAGCATCCTATCAAGCGCCTCCCAAGTGTAAAAGGCCAAATAAGAAAGCAGGCACCTGGGGGAGAGGAACATCTGTGTGCGGTTGCTCATGCCTGTTTCTCATTCATGCTTTATGCCTTGTCTGGTAAGCCCAGACAGCAGGTGCATCTCTCAGTAAGGCAGCCCTGACAGATAAGCTTTAGCTGCTGAAGCGTGCCACCTGATTTTCTCCAGTTAAATCAGAAGAAGATGATGTGATGGAATTACAGGACCTCCATTTCATATTCATACTATAACAACATAGACAGCAACAGCAAGAGGACTGCATTATTGCAATTTTAAAGCAAACGTTGGCTTTTGTGTACATAAATTTCATCATGATGAAATACAAATTTAAGCTTGTTAGTTCCAGAGTTTATTTTACGGTATTATTACAATATATTACCCATTTTGTTTTAATTTGTATTACATAAAATCACAATAATTTCAATATTATTATCAATAAAATCATCAATTATTATTATTTTATAGTTATACTGAATTCAAAACATCAACTCCCTGACAAAATAAATAAATATTAAATAAATCAAAATAAATTGTGGTTCACAGTAGAAACAGGTTTGGAATGACATGAGGATGAGTGAAATGATGATAGAATTTTCAGAAATCATAAAAAAGCCATGCCAATCAGATTGGAACTGCTAATATTCAGATGTGTACAATACACATCATATATCAGTGCATTAACTCTAGGAGGTGTCTAGGCTTGTCGTCTAAGGTTCTGACTAATTTGCTATTACCAATTAAACCAGATTACTTGTAATTTTCGTATGATGCCACACAGCTAAATACATCTGTTTTCAGCAAGAAAAACTCACAATGGTGTCATTATGACCATTACCCAGAAAAGCACTAATAATATGTTGTGATGGCCTGGTGTTTGTCATTATGAGCTGCCCACTTAGCAATGTGCCATCTGTGGCAGGGGGCAACAGCTAAATGTCAGCCGTTTGCATGTCAGTTTGTTTGTGCCTAAAGATACTGGCATGATTGCCTTTAAACAACCTCAGTCGCTGACAAGCCAAGAACGCCCCTGTCATTGTTCTGTCATTTAAGAGTATGAAGTGACAGCTAGCACGATGCTCTTGACAAACATTGATACTTTGTTTAGAGAAAAAAAACTGTTCAGTTTGCTTTTTTGTTTTGCTCAAAATATCAGATATCTATATAGCCTTGTGCTTAACAGTTGTTCTATAGTAACTAAAACACTCTTTTCCTACAGATACTCTCATTTCTTTTTTACACCAAAAACAAACTTTCCATTTTTTTAAATAATCACCTTTTTACACATTATCATCATTTATTAATAATAAAAGATAATACTACTAACAACAACAATAAATTGTATGCTTAGAATTTTTACCAACATTTATTATTTATAATTTAAATACTGAATAATACCAAATAATAATAATAATAAACAAAACGTGTATGCTGAATCATTATGCTTAGATTTCTTTTGTCAGTTTTTGAAATCTACCTTCTATTCAAATAAAAGTCATGATTAATTCTGTAAAAAAAAAAAACTTCACAGTACAATCATCTGCAGTCATATAATAACTTGCTGTCATATTCATGTGCTAATAAATTGGAAAACGGGAGTACATTACAAAAACTCACACTCAACATCCAGCTAACACATAATTATGTTCCTCTTGAAAATATACTTTAGCACTAAAAAAATATTTTTTGAAGTTATAACTAAAGATTATTGGAGTACATTTTACAAGAAAATACTACTTCATACTTTCTATTGCAAAATTGAATGTTTAATTTGATGTGTTACTTGAGGGTTCTTTGTAATTTATTGTGAAATTTACTAGCAATTTCTGAGTAAAATGATTTCTACACCAATTTGATTTTTTTCAGTGTAGTTCAAAAGTAAGTGCTCTGTACCTTCAGTATTAGTGAGAGCATTATGGAGGAGCATTTAATGTTTCTGAGCATCAGTGCTTTCTCTTCTATTCACGTGCAAGTGGAGTATGAGAGCAAATGACATGTTGCCTAGCAACCTGACATTTGACGAGATACTAAGTGTTCTACCATGTGAATCTGGAAGTGGTCATTTTAGATTCTCAGAACATAACTTCAAAATGAAAAAAAAAGAGATGTGAGATGATCAGAACAGTACGTCAGCAGTTCATGTACAGCAGGTCAGTATTTGCCAACAGTTTTTTTTTGACAAAGACTCTATATTTCTTTCTGTGTTAGGGGTGGGACTATCTGTTTGTTGAACAATGGCAAATCGGTATGTTTTGAAACCTGTAATGTAAACACTGGATGCATTAATTGTGCAATGATGTTTAGTAGCTCTGATGGTGTGGATACTGCACACTGCACCTACAGTATTATATTATTATTCGATTTACTCACTTTTTTTCACATATAATGTAGCAGGTATAACAGGTTGTTTATAAATTCAAATACTCCTTTACTCTCAGAAAAAAGGTACAAAAGCTGTCACTGTATATTTTAGGTACTAATTTGTAACTTTAAGGTACCAATATGGACCCTTTAAGTACTGTACAAAGGTATAACTATTGAAAAGGTACCTTTTTTTCTGAGAGTGACACAAATGGGAAATTATTTTAAACAGTCTTTAAGTTCAAATTTAGTCCAGAATGGTAATCTATCATCAGTAATTCTTGGGAGGTCTGCAAAATGTACTTTAAATTTTAGATACTGAACTACATATGGCAAAGCTCTTAATATATATATGTATGTATGTATGCATGCATGTATAATTGTGATAAAATGTCTGCTTGCGTTCACCAACACTAGTATAAAGTTATTCAAGTTATTGACTTGATTAAAGGGACTGCCAACTTGAACAGCATTCCACTGTAAACAAATAAATTAATAAAACCTCATGATGACATGACGCAACTGGCCATGTGACTGAACTGTGAAAAAAAGAAAAAGAAAAAAAAAAAGTGGAATATTGTGATTTGATCGTCAACTAATGTATCTGGAATTGAACCTATATTGCTCTAATGGAGAACCAAGTACAGTACTGCCCTGCTCTCATGTCAGAGAGGTGATGATTTCAACCCAGCTGATTGTAAGACTAACAGGCAATCAGTGGTCTTTTTTCTTTGATCAGCAGTCATTTCTCCTTGAGCCATGTTGCTCTGCTGGCTGTGTCAGGGATCCGGGTAGAGGATGGAGCGAGGACTCAGTATTGCAGAAAAAAGGGTTTTAATAGGTAATAAAAATAAACAAACAGAAACACAAACTACCCCGTGGGGGAAAAACAGGCTGGCAAGGCAAGGCAAGGCAAGGCCTACAGCCTCTTCAGCCAGAGGATTCCCCTGTCGGGCTAGGAATTCGATGAACCCCTCAAACGACAGGTGGTCCAACCCTCTCATCATCCACCAGTTGAGGGGCTCATCCAGGGCGTAGCAGAAGAGGTCCTTGAGGGCCGCATCATTAAACCCCAACCCCTCTGCCGCCCCGCTGAACTCCAGGGCAAACCTCCTCACGTCAGCCCCCTGTTGACGGAGGGAGCTCAAGGTCCTAAATTGGAGCATGTGCTGGTAGTGGGGGCTGGAGAGAGTGGAGGCTGGTGGATGGCGCAAACCCTTCTTCCGCTGAGTCCTCATCTTGGTCCGTTCGTACTGTCAGGCTGTCACTTTCTGTTTTAGACGCAACATTAAAGGCCTTTAAAATCAATAACCGCTCAAGGTGGATTTGTAAATCTTGGGTTATAGCCAAAGATATAAAGACCTGTCATTGTAAAAAGAACCTGACCATTGCTTTGTTTGTTCAGCGGGAATAATTTTGAAACAAGAACAGAGCGAAATGGGCAATTGTACTACAATATCAGCATCACCATTATCATGAGCGACTCTCCATGAAAATTACTTCGAAAACATTTGGGTTTTCAATGCACAATTCATAGTCGTAGTTTGCCAGAGGCAAAACACACTTGAGTATATCGTACCAGCACAATGCCTGCTGATGATAGTCCACTTCACCCAGCTGTATTTCTTAAACATAACTAGGATTTGTTCAGGAATTATGCGTATTAATCCACAGGGCTTTTTGCCTTCTCAAGTAGAAGCTCTTTTTGTTTGCTTCTGGAGGAGTAAATTAATTTAAATCACTGCCAAAAAGCTAATGTATAAGGCATTGCATAATAAAAGATTAACCGTGCTGCTGAGAACGCACTTTACGATGATGTGCTGTGTTTGCATATGTAATACCCAGATGCTACACTGAAAGCTATTCAGAGAAGTGCTTCTTCCCAAGTAATTGCATATTAAGGCATCATCTCCAAGTTTCAGTTATGAATCTGTGAAATCGTTTTCCATAAACTAGCTACAAATATGAATCATAACCCAAAATGAGAAGCATGCGTGCCTACTTAGGTACTGTTCACAAAACAAGACAAAGTGAAAAGTCTCTTCCTTTCTTGCCCACTTGTTCCCTGTGGCTCACTTAATATTTAGAGGTGGAAAGGGAGGTGGAGAGAAGGAAGAAAGGAAACATCTTGCCTTGAGGAGATCTGTGAAAAAAAAGTTGCCAACTAAAGTGTCAGCTTGTTTCTTCATATTTCTCCTTCGGTCACGCACCTCCTCGCCTTTGGATCTTCAACCCACATCTGCCTGAAACATCAGTGCGTGTTGGGTAAGGCTGCAGGCAGAGAAACACTGTTCATTAAACAAAGCTATTCTGTGCCCACTCACTGGCACTTTATGCATCTCCAGATGATCTTTATTTTTCTCTGTGGCAAAATGAATATGCATGCAGTTGGGTCTGTTCCACCTGAGAGGAAGGGAACGTGTGCGCGTCTGTGTGTGTGTGTGATCACGTGTACACTGAAGCATATGTATGTATCTCTGGAAATCTTGGCTGTTGGAGTTGAATGTTGGTAAAAAGATTTGCTTCTGTTTCTTTTATTGTACTTGTGTGTGCGCAAGAACAAACATTGTTCTGCTTTATGACTAATTGAGTATTCATCTAAAAAACTGATAGGTGCGCAGCTGACACAGAATAGCATACGCTGTTTACGGTCAGTAAATACTCTCCAAAATGGCACCAGGGTGAAGTGGAGAAGACGAATTGTTGAATAACGAGTTTTTTTTGTTTTCTTTGCGTACAAAATGTATTCTCGTAACTTCATAAAATTACGGTTGAACCCCTGATGTCCCATGGATTATTTTAACGATCTCCTTTGCTACATTTCTGGACCTTGATCGTGGTAATTACATTGCTGTCTGTGGGAGGGTCAGAGAGCTCTCAGAATTCATAAAAAAATATCTTAATTTGTGGTCTGAAGATGAACGGAGGTCTTACGGGTTTAGACCGACATGAGGGTGAGTAATTAATGACAGAATTTTCATTTTTGGGTAAACTACGCCTTTAAATGTTAGTATATTAATGAAATGTACAGTAAATGTAAGCTACTTTGGATAAAAGTTCACATATTTTCACACAATTCAAATTCATTAATTTACTTCTTATGCAGCCAAATAGAAGTTTTTGTCAAATAAAAACCAGTCACTGCACATATTTCTAGTTGGAAAGACAAAAAAAAGTCCCTTCACTTGTGTGTTTAAGCAGAAGGTCAGCCATCAGAGCAGGATTAACCCAGCTCTGATCCATGACATTTCCTCCTGTCCATCGAAGGACAAGACTCTTCTGGAGGGCACCTGCCATTGAAAGAGACTGATCCTCTGTTCCCCTCTCATTTAACCTTCTTTGCTCCCCAGCCAAAGTCATATGACACCAAGAACCTCATCTGGCCATTTTAGCCTGTCCATGTCATTGGTTGACACCAAGGAAGTCCCTATGTTTCTCACTAGAAAGACAAAGGAAAGAAAAAAGTCCACAGTTTATGTTGCTGGTCAGCTACAAACCAATTATTTAACCATCATTCTTTAACCATAGATAGATAGATAGATAGATAGAAAAAACTTTCTTGAGGCAGCATGTAGTGCTCCAAGTGAGGACATGAACATGAACGATACATGCTCAAAATGCCAAAGAGTCCTTTTTCCCCTCCCTGCATCCATCTGTCAACACAAACCAGCCCTGCAGGCCTCACGGGGAATACAGTTCTCTATTGTAAGTGAGGTATTACGGCTTTGGGCTCGTGTTTTCCCTCGGTAGTCGCCTGAGGCTTCCGCTAAGAAAAGGCAATGCTTTTTGGTCCCACGAGGTATTTTTTTTGTTGTTGTTGTTGTTAACCAGGTGTTTGGCTGTCATGAAGCACTGCAATACCTCAGAGCAAATCAATGACCTTGCAGTAGCTGCACTCAAGCCAGATAAAGGAACAACTTCGTAGGGTGGTGAGGAAGAGGTTGCAATAGCAAATTGCACAGCCATCAAAAATGTCCTAAAATGCTGGAAGAATCTGCAGGGGGTTAAGGGACTATTACATGCAATTGTGTGCAACTGTCTGTTGTGTGGAATCAAACGCACTGTTGGAGGGCAACACATCCTTCCTATCTGATTGCAGGTATTTCAAGCAATGCTGGGAAATTGTGGCTGACCAGAATCAGTATGGGGGAAAGAATAACTGGAACAAACAAGAGTGTCCTGCAGTCGATAAACAGCAATTGAAGTGATACCAAACACTTAGAATACAATGCTTAAAAGGAATTTTTATTTTGAAATAGCAGTTGAGGACATTGAGGTCCTTGAAATATCAGTTTCAAAATCACTCTGATGGTACACTGTAGACTTGTGCCGTATTCGGTAATGCGATATATCACGGTAATGAATATGTACAATATTGTTATCGTGGACACTTCTAAAAACCGTGAATAATTATATATGACAAATTATTCCGAATTTTGAATGCGTTTTAAGAATACTTTTCTCATCAACTGGTCAAAATGCACAACACCACTGTATGCTGCGTGAAAGACCCTTGGAGAAGGGTCTGGCTGCAGCCTCGCACTTGCACTCTCAGACATGTATTCTCAGACTTGCACTCTCAGACACTTGCGCTTCCGCTAGCGACGTCACTTGCAGGCTTTATTTTTTATTTTGTTCAATATTTTATTACTTTTTGTTTGAATCTCTCAACATTTTACAACAGTAGCCAGGTGGTGAAGACAAGAAAAAAGAAACTAAATTACAATGTCACTTGCAATCGCCACTTGCACTCTCCGATACCTGCGACGTCACTTGCAGTCGACACAAATCGTGCGTGTTGCCAATGGAGACAAGATGCTGTGGTGGTGATTAAACGATTAAAACTAATTTAGTACTTTAACATACAGGGTCCTGCAAGAAAAATCTGTGGCCACAGAACAGCAGAATATGAACGCAATGCACAGTCTCTCGTTAAGCGTTTTCCTCCTGTAGAAAAACATAAACATTTAACATGGCTTAATGTATTAAGATGCTATTAAAATATCAAATTAAATATACAATTTATTAATGTAATGAATATGTATATAGTATTTTTCTCCCATACCACAAAACGTACGTGGCATAATGTGGCATAATGGACTAAAAAGGCCAAACTCAATATGCTCCTCTACATTATTAATATGCATAACTAATATACAGGCAAGCAGGTGAGCCTAGAATAAATGCAACACGTACAGTTTCGCGTTAAGTGTTTTTACATATAGAATAAACTGTCTACAGCTCTTTTATATCATTGTCTTTGTCCATTAAGCTACATTTCGTGTTTTATTTAAAATGATTTTCTATAGGAGGAAAATTTTACGCATTGCGTTCTGGGCTCGTCTGCTTGCCTGTTGATCCTTTTAAAATCACTTAATGCATTTCAAAATGCACGTTCATAATTGCTGTTCTGTATATACAGTACTTTGAGTCAACAACAAGACATATAGGCTACTGCAGGGCCGTGCACAGACCTTTTGAGGGGCATGTGCTGAAACTGAAAAAGG
>NW_015505477.1:773236-773774 GCF_001515645.1 Sinocyclocheilus grahami | reverse complement strand
TTTTTTTACTGGTCACATCTTAATGATAAGCGGAGAGTATAGAATACTACATTAAAAAATTAGCTAGCTAGCAAATACATGAATATTAACATCGTAAACATTAACCATGCTGTGAGTGTGACCATATATAATATGATTAAATGTTAATAAATTAAGTGAATCAGCAGATAGCCATCATAAATCAAAGAAGAATTTTCTTAGAAATATATTTTACCTAGCTGACGAGGAACACTCAGTCGCTTTGTGTCAAACTCAAATGCAGTTATGGCTGGGTTTTTGACCAGCGAATGTGCAACTTGTCCATCATTAAAACGGCAGCATCACATTACGTTTTGATCAACAGGTTACAAAGTTTGTTGTAGCTATATGGGCACAGTTTTTCCTGTTGTAAAATACGTTTGGCCAAAATGTCATTTTATAAAAGATGAAATCCTATTGTATGCACAGGCTATTTAAGTGTAGGCTATTGGCTATGACTAATTTAGATGGAAAATGCCCTCTCTCCGCAGGTCCGGTCTCAGACCTCAAATGCATAAAA
>NW_015505477.1:759035-772272 GCF_001515645.1 Sinocyclocheilus grahami | reverse complement strand
CAGGTCCGGTCTCAGACCTCAAATGCATAAAACATGAGCCTTTATACAGTAGACATACTAGTGTTTCTTGCGTAAAGACAACGCTGTACTTATACAAACAAGAAGATATTTATTTACCTTTGCAAGACGTTCAGCTGCTCTGCTGTGGAACTTCAGTTCACTGCACTCAGTCAGTCAAGACAGGGGGTGGAGTTATGAGGTTTGACTGACAGTTTGAGCGGATTCAACAAGATTTAGTCAAAAACAATTTTTAATACCATTCATTCGCTAAATATATTTGTAAAACAGACAGACAGACGTAAAGGGTGACCAACAGCATTGATTTATTGAAGAAGAAAAAAAAATCTAAAAAAAAGGGAACTTCGGAGTGTAAGGACAAAAAGGGCATGTGCTCTGCACAGGTTGAGCCCTACCTGTGCACGTGCCTGGGCTACTGTATTGTCTTTATCATAGTCCGTTATTGTACAACATTAAGCGTTTTGCTGTATGGGAGGACAAGTGAATGTTTGCGCATTGTGTTCATAGCCATCTGTTTGCCTTGTAGTACATTAAATAATAACTATATATCGAATTTGATCTTTTAATTGAACTTAATGTATCTTAATACATTATGCCATGTTAAGTGTTTATGTTTTTCTACAGGAGGAAAAGGCTTAACGAGAGACTTTGTGCATTGCGTTCATATTCTGCTGTTCTGTGGCCACGGATTTGCGGGTCTTGTCTTTTTCTTGCAGGACCCTGTACGTTATAGTACAAAATTAGTTTTAATTGTTTAATCACCACCACAGCATCTTGTCTCCATTGGCAACACGCACGATTTGTGTCGACTGCAAGTGACGTCGCAGGTATCGGAGAGTGCAAGTGGCGAATGCAAGTGACTTCGTAATTTAGTTTCTTTTTTCTTGTCTTCACCACCTGGCTACTGTTGTAAAATGTTGAGAGATTCAAACAAAAAGTAATCAATAAATAGAACAAAATTAAAAAATGAAAGACTGCAAGTGACGTTGCTAGCGGAAGGGCAAGTGTCTGAGAATGCAAGTCTGAGAGTGCAAGTGCAAGGCTGCAGCTAGACCCTCTTGGACGCTTGTGCACTCTGATGTAAACAAGCGTGGATGAGAAGCACATGGCGGAACATGTGAGAGACGCTCTGGATGAAAGCGCACTTTCACTCTCTGACAGAAGATGGCGCTAAACTGCAGAAATAACAACAATAATAATAATAATAATTTATTTAAATGTAGCCGTTACCCCGGAAACACTGTAAACAAAGCAGCTGCACTACTTTCTGTTTCTGAATGTTTAAATGATTTAAACAGCCATTCAGATTTGTGTATTTGCTATGATGTTCATCACAGCGCAAAATACTTAAATATTTAGACTTAATAGGCTATTTATTTTCAAACTTTTTTTACATTTGAATCTGGACTACAACATGCCCTAGATATTATAAAGTGTTTTGATTATTTTATGACTAGTTAACATTAGTTAATTCATTAGTTAACATAAACTGCCAATGAAAAATTCTTCTGAACATTCATTAATCTTAGGTATTCCAATATTAATAACAGGTTGTTAAAATCGAAAGTTGCAACTGTGTTATTTAATGAGCTAACATGAACTAAGACTTGTATTTTTTAAACAAAGATGAATAACTTCTGTAGCAAATGTAGCTATTGCTCATTGTGAATGTTAATGCAGTAACTAAGGTTAACTAATGAGGTCTTATTGTAAAGTGATACCTATTGGTCTTTATAGTTCTTTTGCACTTTAATCTGTGTAAAACTTTTAACTTTACACATTTTTCTGTATTGCCTTATTGCATTTAAATGTAAAATTTTGTTTAACAACTGCTCTATTTCTACCCACCAGTACAGTTGTAGAAGAACAGGAACCCTTAGATATAAAAAAAATATTCTGATTAATCATGATCATCAAGTGTTCATAAATCAGAATGAAACATGAAGCAAAATACTTTTTTGAAGACATTGTTTCGAGTTTGAAAAACAGAATATTATATAAAACATTGTAATGTTTTTTTTATGGAAAAATACTTCAAATAACTTTTAGAAAGAAAAACAAGTTTGACTGTTTAAGAGTCAATGCAAGTGAACGTGACTTTAATCATATGAGATTTTCAAGTATAAGTTCTAAATATGCTTTACATTACCAAGCCAAATACTAAATTTCTACATGAGTCAAGTATTTCCACAGTTGATTCTCAGGGTAAGCAGTTTCACAGTTATTTTTTCAGTTCATATTGCTGATTTATGGGGCGTTTTTAATGCTTAAGTGCTCTTATATATTCTGCTGTTCTGTGGCCACGGATTTGCGGGTCTTGTCTTTTTCTTGCAGGACCCTGTACGTTATAGTACAAAATTAGTTTTAATTGTTTAATCACCACCACAGCATCTTGTCTCCATTGGCAACACGCGCGATTTGTGTCGACTGCAAGTGACGTCGCAGGTATCGGAGAGTGCAAGTGGCGAATGCAAGTGACTTAGTAATTTAGTTTCTTTTTTCTTGTCTTCACCACCTGGCTACTGTTGTAAAATGTTGAGAGATTCAAACAAAAAGTTATCAATAAATAGAACAAAATTAAAAAAAAGAAAAGACTGCAAGTGACGTCGCTAGCGGAAGCGCAAGTGTCTGAGAGTGCAAGTCTGAGAATGCATGTCTGAGAGTGCAAGTGCAAGGCTGCAGCTAGACCCTCTTGGACGCTTGTGCACTCTGATGTAAACAAGCGTGGATGAGAAGCACATGGCGGAACATGTGAGAGACGCTCTGGATGAAAGCGCACTTTCACTCTCTGACAGAAGATGGCGCTAAACTGCAGAAATAACAACAATAATAATAATAATAATTTATTTAAATGTAGCCGTTACCCCGGAAACACTGTAAACAAAGCAGCTGCACTACTTTCTGTTTCTGAATGTTTAAATGATTTAAACAGCCATTCAGATTTGTGTATTTGCTATGATGTTCATCACAGCGCAAAATACTTAAATATTTAGACTTAATAGGCTATTTATTTTCAAACTTTTTTTACATTTGAATCTGGACTACAACATGCCCTAGATATTATAAAGTGTTTTGATTATTTTATGACTAGTTAACATTAGTTAATTCATTAGTTAACATAAACTGCCAATGAAAAATTCTTCTGAACATTCATTAATCTTAGGTATTCCAATATTAATAACAGGTTGTTAAAATCGAAAGTTGCAACTGTGTTATTTAATGAGCTAACATGAACTAAGACTTGTATTTTTTAAACAAAGATGAATAACTTCTGTAGCAAATGTAGCTATTGCTCATTGTGAATGTTAATGCAGTAACTAAGGTTAACTAATGAGGTCTTATTGTAAAGTGATACCTATTGGTCTTTATAGTTCTTTTGCACTTTAATCTGTGTAAAACTTTTAACTTTACACATTTTTCTGTATTGCCTTATTGCATTTAAATGTAAAATTTTGTTTAACAACTGCTCTATTTCTACCCACCAGTACAGTTGTAGAAGAACAGGAACCCTTAGATATAAAAAAAATATTCTGATTAATCATGATCATCAAGTGTTCATAAATCAGAATGAAACATGAAGCAAAATACTTTTTTGAAGACATTGTTTCGAGTTTGAAAAACAGAATATTATATAAAACATTGTAATGTTTTTTTTATGGAAAAATACTTCAAATAACTTTTAGAAAGAAAAACAAGTTTGACTGTTTAAGAGTCAATGCAAGTGAACGTGACTTTAATCATATGAGATTTTCAAGTATAAGTTCTAAATATGCTTTACATTACCAAGCCAAATACTAAATTTCTACATGAGTCAAGTATTTCCACAGTTGATTCTCAGGGTAAGCAGTTTCACAGTTATTTTTTCAGTTCATATTGCTGATTTATGGGGCGTTTTTAATGCTTAAGTGCTCTTATGTACCTTCTAAACTGATTTATCAAATTTACTAGGAAGCATAAAGTCTGCTTCTGCCAAAACCAAAAGTGTAATGGTCATAATTTTGCAAAAGTCTACTCAAGCTCTGTGCATAAAAGCAGGCTAAAATAACAAAGAGACTATTTTGTATATTGAGTTGTGCTTTGCTTACTCAGAGGAAGGCGGCTATCTCCCTGGAAACTCAAACAGCCGTGCTGCATTAAAGAACCCCACTGTGCTTCGGGCTGCTCTCCTTCCCGCCACAAAATGGCTGCCTGGTGAGCCTGTACGGCACAAACATCAATTAGAGAAAGGTTAGCTTGCACGACTGCTGGCTTGCACCAAAGACAAGGACAAAAACAGAGGGGTTGGATTCGTTTTGGCCTTTTTCTTTCTCTCCTTTGAATTTCATATTTGTGACTTTATATCAAAAGGTCACTTCATGCTTTGCTGTATATTTTGGAATGGTGCAAGCTGTGCTCCATGGGAGGCCCAGGTGAGCTTCTGGAGTGAAAGACTCAGGCTTTGATGATGGGAATTAAATTTAGAGCGGTTTGTATACATATGCACAATTACATCATCACAGACTTCCATACCACTGGAAAACTGTTATTCACATTTCTTATTGGAACTATTCTTGTGACTGAAAGACAGAAACCTGCAGGTCAATTCAATTCAACAGGTTCATTTTCAAAAATGCCTATATTGTGACTAAAATTACAATAACAAGTTCAGTAATACAATATTTGTGAATTTCAATACACTTTAAATTTACAAATAGCAGTTAAAAGGAGTTTTCAAACGTTTTGATTCAAAGAACACATCCCCAAATATAATGATCCCTTTTATTTCCCTAAAAGATATGCAGCTACAGTATATATTTCCATTTGTAAAGACTTTATACTTCGAAAAAATATATAATAAATATATGCGTGTAAAATATTATTTGGATTTTTTTAGAATTCAATTGACACTGATCTCTTTTCTACCCACCATTAGAGTGGTTAGATATATAAACTTAAAGAGAAACATTAAGTTATTGTCAAGGTTTGGGAAGAGGGATGAGGTGACGACTGATGCAGGAGATGGGCTTTTATGAATAAAATAAAACAAAAACTACCCCGCGGGGGAAAAACAGGCTGGCATGACAGGGCAGGCTCAGGACCAGGCTGAAAGGATACATGCAATGACAAACTGGCACGGGACTGCAAACACAAGGAGAATAAATAGGGAGCAAATGAGGAGGGTAACAAGGGAACACAGGTGGGGCAAATTAACCAATAATCAGGTAACACGATGGGTGGGGTCAAGACAATGAGATGCACATGGCACACAGGAAACAAAGACAAAAGCCATGTGCTCACACAAAACAAAAACACCATCACATGACCAGCAAAACAATCACAAGCCATGTGCTTGAACAAAACAAGACACTAACATGCAGCTAATGAGAATACTCAAAGCCACGTGTTCACACAAGACAAGACAGCACACAGCCAGTGAAAATCAAGCTGCATGCTACACAGCACAAGACAAAACAGGACATGAAAGCACGCAGGCGATAACACGAGCTGCGTGCAACACAAGACAAAAAAAGCATGCGGCTGAACACAAACTGCGTGCTACACAAAACACAACACACGTGGACAGAAGAGAACACGGCCGAGTGAACTCGAGACCGCACGCTCCCACAACAAGAAAGAACATGGAGCGCGAGTGTCCAGACCCCGACACCAAACCGAAACTCAAGACATGAGTGCCGGGATCCGAACACCACGCTCCAACATGAAACACGGCACGGAAGGCGGCTATCTCCCTGGAAACTCAAACAGCCGTGCTGCATTAAAGAACCCCACTGTGCTTCGGGCTGCTCTCCTTCCCGCCACAAAATGGCTGCCTGGTGAGCCTGTACGGCACAAACATCAATTAGAGAAAGGTTAGCTTGCACGACTGCTGGCTTGCACCAAAGACAAGGACAAAAACAGAGGGGTTGGATTCGTTTTGGCCTTTTTCTTTCTCTCCTTTGAATTTCATATTTGTGACTTTATATCAAAAGGTCACTTCATGCTTTGCTGTATATTTTGGAATGGTGCAAGCTGTGCTCCATGGGAGGCCCAGGTGAGCTTCTGGAGTGAAAGACTCAGGCTTTGATGATGGGAATTAAATTTAGAGCGGTTTGTATACATATGCACAATTACATCATCACAGACTTCCATACCACTGGAAAACTGTTATTCACATTTCTTATTGGAACTATTCTTGTGACTGAAAGACAGAAACCTGCAGGTCAATTCAATTCAACAGGTTCATTTTCAAAAATGCCTATATTGTGACTAAAATTACAATAACAAGTTCAGTAATACAATATTTGTGAATTTCAATACACTTTAAATTTACAAATAGCAGTTAAAAGGAGTTTTCAAACGTTTTGATTCAAAGAACACATCCCCAAATATAATGATCCCTTTTATTTCCCTAAAAGATATGCAGCTACAGTATATATTTCCATTTGTAAAGACTTTATACTTCGAAAAAATATATAATAAATATATGCGTGTAAAATATTATTTGGATTTTTTTAGAATTCAATTGACACTGATCTCTTTTCTACCCACCATTAGAGTGGTTAGATATATAAACTTAAAGAGAAACATTAAGTTATTGTCAAGGTTTGGGAAGAGGGATGAGGTGACGACTGATGCAGGAGATGGGCTTTTATGAATAAAATAAAACAAAAACTACCCCGCGGGGGAAAAACAGGCTGGCATGACAGGGCAGGCTCAGGACCAGGCTGAAAGGATACATGCAATGACAAACTGGCACGGGACTGCAAACACAAGGAGAATAAATAGGGAGCAAATGAGGAGGGTAACAAGGGAACACAGGTGGGGCAAATTAACCAATAATCAGGTAACACGATGGGTGGGGTCAAGACAATGAGATGCACATGGCACACAGGAAACAAAGACAAAAGCCATGTGCTCACACAAAACAAAAACACCATCACATGACCAGCAAAACAATCACAAGCCATGTGCTTGAACAAAACAAGACACTAACATGCAGCTAATGAGAATACTCAAAGCCACGTGTTCACACAAGACAAGACAGCACACAGCCAGTGAAAATCAAGCTGCATGCTACACAGCACAAGACAAAACAGGACATGAAAGCACGCAGGCGATAACACGAGCTGCGTGCAACACAAGACAAAAAAAGCATGCGGCTGAACACAAACTGCGTGCTACACAAAACACAACACACGTGGACAGAAGAGAACACGGCCGAGTGAACTCGAGACCGCACGCTCCCACAACAAGAAAGAACATGGAGCGCGAGTGTCCAGACCCCGACACCAAACCGAAACTCAAGACATGAGTGCCGGGATCCGAACACCACGCTCCAACATGAAACACGGCACGCAAACAAGAGAGCTCACGGCTCGAGGATACTTGAAGCCACACTCTCACATAAAAAACAGGACATGACGGGAGTGTCAGGGCTCTGTCACAAAACCATGAATAACACTAGACAGAAGTGACAGAACCCTGACTCTATAACAAGAGAACAAAATAATTGTGATCAATCTCATGATAACCCATTAGAAAGCAGAATGAAATTGTATAACAATGTTAAATTCTTTGAATTTTAAATAAATATATATTTAATATTTGAATAAATACTTAAATACAGTTTTTAAAAATATTATTGTGGAGAAAACTATACACCTCACCTCACTAATATCTTGAATATTAGACAATAAACACTACAATTTTTAAATCAAAGAAATTAAATTGATCACAAGTGACAGTAAACACATTTATAGTGTTACAAAGGATTTCCACTTATTATCACCATTTCCATAAAAATATTAAACAGCCAAACTGTTTTTGACGTTCATAATAAAAATAAATGTTTCCTGAGCACCAATCAGTATATTAGAATGATTTCTGAAGGATCACGTGACACTGCAGACTGGAGTTATGTCTGCTGAAAATTCAGCTTTGCCATCAAATGAACCAATTACATTTAAAATATACTCAAATGTATTTTAAATCATAATAATATTTCATAATATTACCAACAAATTCCTTCAGACACATTATTTGTACTGATACAGCACAAATCAGAAAATTCTCACAGTGACACCCAGCAACCCTCACTTATAAACTACATAAAGGATCCATGCTAAAACTACACAGACTAACCATCAGGTGAGCACATTTAACAAAAACAGGAACAGGAAACAGGAAGTTGCAGCACCAAGTACAAGATGCCCCCATGTGGCTGCTAAATTTCTTAAGAAATGCATGACAGTTGTGTATGTCATGGAGCATTCCATTTTACTGTGCTTAATCAGATTCAGCCTTCCTGTTACTCCCTAGGGCAGCATAACAACATTTTTAATTGTCCCCTGTGTGTGTGTGTGTGTGTGTGTGTATGTGCAGGCACATGCAAGAGATATTGTCAAAAGAAGTCATCAGATGAAAGCAAGAACAATTCTGCTGGAGGAGAGATCTGTAAAAAGTGAAATAAAGTGAAAGACGAAGAACAGGGTCGTCAACTAAAGCAGATAGAAGAAAGGGAAGGCAGACAGTAGGTGGACCCCATGGGGGACGTCAGGCCGACAGAGACGGTCACGCTGCCTTGTGGGGGGACAGGGAAGGACGAGAGGACACGGGTCTCAGAGAGGACGGAAGCAGCCATGCGACTCCACAACCAGACGGGGTCAGCTGTCAGAGCAAGGCCTGCTGGGAACGGGGCAGGAGAGGTGGCCAACAGGTGTCCAGACACAAGGTGAGGCGGGAGAGGAAGACAAAAACAAATAACAATAAAAAATAAATAAAAAACGAGAAACAAAGAAACAGTGAGTGTGAGAGAGAGAAATAACACAATACACACATACACTAAAAAGACAAGTCTCATATTATTTTCCCTTTCAGTTCAAAGTATTTTATCTTGTCAGGAAATAATGCCATATTGCAATACGAGCCATGTTTCCTGTCAGATTACACTGCCGCCTGAAGGTGTTTGTTTTATATACATTTGTTTCATACATATAATTTATATCACATAATGCTGCAACTGTCACTTCAATACACTATTAGCATTTCATTCTCAGGCACAGCAACGGCATACAACTTTAAAAAACGTCTAAATACACATCTATATTATATAACAAAATATCGAACCAAGTGGAATTTATTTTAAAGAACGATAGCATACACACACTCTACAAGCAAAATATTTCACAAAAGAAGTTTGTATCGAATGATAAAATAATATATAAAGTCTGTAAGATTTGCATGTTTTTAAAACAATTATTTTTATAAAATAACCAAGGTGGCATTGATTTGATCAAAATATTGTAAAATCAGCAATATTGTGAAATATTACTGCAGAATAGTTTGTAATAACTGTTTTCTACTTTAATATATTTTAAAATACAATCCATTCCTGTAATGGCAAAGCTGATCAATTTAATGCATCTTTGCTGAAAAAAAAGAGACTCAAGTGTCCAAATGCATTTCAGTGCCAGATCCCCTGTGGTGTCTGTACTGTGATGGCCACTTCTCGGTTAATTGGATTAGATGGGTGATCATGTGATCATTATGAATTTATTCCCCATCACTTCTCTACCATCATGATCCTTTGATCTTCGTTAGTATAGTGTGTGTGTGTGTGGGGGGGTACATTAATTTTCTCATGGTATTCTGAAAGCCATCATAAGATTTCAGAAGCTCCTGAATGTCACAAATCCCCTATGTGCTATTTTTTTAAGTTAACAATTCTTGATGTTCTTTCTGTTATGAGATCATACAGACGGATCCGACGGAAGTTTCATAAGCATAGAGCCCCTCTGCAATAAGCTCAGCAGTAATGTCATTGACCAGTACAGAGGTGATAAGAGCACTTATCCCACCAGTCTTATCTGCATGAAGATAGCTGGTGAAAATGTTGCAGTCATTATCAACAGCAAAACAAAGTTAACCAAAGCCTCTCCCAAACTCATATATAATCACCTCTAGAGTATCTGGATATATTATGTTTTCTTTTCATGTTTTTCCTTATCTCCTTTTAACAAGATTAAAGCCTGGCACAGCACAACGAAGAGATAAAATTCATGAGAACATCCTCTAGGTTCTTTCATTCACTATGAGGTTTTTCTTCTTCTCAATATCTGTCTGTCTGGTTTTTCCTTATTTGCATGCATCAACAGTTTCCGTACCAATTTTTAAGAACCTGTTCTGCTAAAACAAACATTTAGTTGAAAAGTTTACTTTTGAGTTCTGAAAACAATTGTCTTGATCCTCTGTAACTGCTACAGGATGTTTAACCGATTTAAGTTTGTTCACTGAATGCAAAATATCTCACTCAGCCAATAAATTCTCGTCAAGACAATCAAATATTGTTCAACAAATTATCAGCCAGGAGCTCAAATTATTTCATTATTGTTTCCATTTCTCTAACTCTGTGAACTCTGAAGAATTCAGAACTTCATGACTTAATTTGTGTGTATATAATGTATATAAGCATGACCCCCTTCAGACTGGTCGTGGCGGCGGTGTTGCAACAATATATAGTGATATTCTCAATGTTACTCAGAAGACAGGTGTCACACCCCTGTGGACTGTCGCTTGTGGTTTCTCCCTCTGTGTCCTTATTTGGTTGGTCCTGTTCTCATTATTAGTTAGTCACCTCACACTCCCGTTCACAATCACCGGAGTACTAATCAGGCGCACCTGTCACCACCTCATCAACACGAGCTCAAATGCTCAGTCACTGCAATCACACTTCGTCTGGTCTTGAGTTCACTTCGCTACTCCTTACCCGACTCACTCACCCGGACTCCATCCTGAAACCTACCTGTCTCTGTGCCATCCTCTTTAGCCCGATCCTAGAAGGAACCCGTCATCACGTGAGCTAGATCCCTTCCATTCCATAGACTGTTGACCTAATCCGTTTGCTCTCCATCCCTCTCTCTCTCAGCACCTGTTAAATAAAGATCCCTGTTTACTTTACCTCTCCGTTCTTGGTCTCCTTCTGTACTGTGACAACAGGATACAGGTTTAACTCATTCGAAATCCTTCTGCTTAATGTTACACTGTCAGCTATGCAAAATAAATATATTGTATCTCTTGCTCTTGCTACTGTGTAGACCACCAGGGCCATATACAGATTTCCTAAAATAATTTGCAGATTTCCTCTCAGACCTATTGGTTACTGTTGATAAAGCGCTAAAATAAATTTTGCTGGATCCAGAACACCTGAGAAGAGATGATGCCAACCCCTCAGAGGACCTCAGATGATGCCAACCCTGAAACAACATACAGAACTACCCCATTTTGCTATAAGTTTGATTGCATAATTGCTGTTAATAGTGTTCATCGTCTGTTTGATTACGTCTATAATTTATTTTTCCGTACATTTCTGCCATATGTACATTAACTGACAGTCACCACTGATAAGCTACCATTAAATATTCTATGTATTAATTTGCTGTAAAGTTGCTTTGCAATGATTTGTATCGTGAAAAGCGCTGTACAAATAAACTTGAACTTGTATATATATATATAAGCCTATTATGAGGTTGTTTTCACAACAATACAACATATTTAAACTTAACGTGGCACTAAAATAATTTAATCTTGTAAAACAAAAATATCATGTGCAGTAGTTTTAACCAACATAAATGCTTATTTGAAACTATTTAATGTTTTGGTGGTGAATATGTACAATCTCATTTGTAAGTTTTAACACAGAGACCTAAATAAATAAATAATAAAAAAAGAGCTCTAAAAGTTACCAACTTATAAAATTGGTAAATTTTTTATCATAAATTATAAATTATTTATCCTGCAATGCATGCTGGGAGCTTATAAACCCTTAACAAATCAACAGCATTACTTAATATGAAACTGTTTGTTCAGGCAAATTTGTTTGGTATTTTTATGTTGAAGTAAATTTACATTTAAATATACATTTATAAATAAATGTGATTTTTATTATTTTTCACAGTGGGAAAACTTTCCTTATAGCTCCCTCCATCCGCATAATGTTTCTTGCTAGCATCACTGCATTAAGGAATACAGAGGTCCCATCATATAAGTCTATGTATTGGTTAAATAAGCACAGTATAATTTCATCATAACTTTAAACATGTATCCATCAATTTCACCTAGAAAAACTTCCCGTCACAAAGAAAAGATACAGAAGAGCTCGAGGCACATCTCATTGTATGCGCTCAGCAGATGCTATTCCCTCACTGCAGGGAGACGCTCCATTTTACACCTTTCATTACCACACAAAAGACTGTGACAGGTTCCTCCTCACCTCCAGCTGCTGAAAGAAAATCTCCATTATTGCCTTCCAAATTACCCTGCTGTTTCACAGATAAATGCAAAAAATATTTGCCTCTTTGTGCCCAATAAACCTGTCAATCTGCCAAGATGTGATACTATAGGCCTGACTGCCGTGAGTTATGCCTTTAATAAAATACATGTTCACGAATAACGTGGTATATGTTCGTGCCAGGCGCGTGTGCGGGAAGCACAGAGACGGTCGGTCAAGATGTACTGTTTTGTTATCTCTTAGTGTAATACACTCTCAGTTCTGTTATTTGCTGGCAGTGCTGTGTGCTGTTCATTGAATAGGCTTGATTAGTGTTTTGTTGTATTTAGTGGGAAACTGAAATTCTACCTGTAATTTCTCTGCTTCTACACTTTTTGAGGAACAATCATTTGCAGACAATGGGAACTGGCAATGGGAAAATTATTATTACACATACAAGCACAATGAGTTCCCTTTCAAGGGAACTTCGAACTGCGTCCTCTAGGGGTCGCTATGGGGAACGCCTCGTTGTGACCCGTGTCTGAAGCGTACATTGAAAAAACACCAACAACACGTTCCATGACATCACTACTGGTGCAACTATAGTATAAATAGGCGCCGGGAGAACACATCATCCTCTTCTTCGTCTTCACTGACTGTTTTGTTTGAAGCATGCATTTCCGTGGTAAGAGCGATCTCTATTCATATCATCATGGAGAGCACTAGCAAAGCGTTTAGAGGATGTGTGCATCCGTGTCGTCGTTATTTGACACCGATGACACACACGATCTATGCGTTGTTTGTTTGTGCGAAGAGCACGCCGCTCTCATTTGTCTTTCTTTTCGAGGAAAGAGGGGCAGCCATCTGCTTCCCGCGGTTCAGGACCCGCCACTGCTGAGGCACGGAGGAGAATGAGCTCGTGGGGATAGCAGATGGATCTGGCCGATGAGTTTAAAGAGGGGCTTTCCCTCTCGC
>NW_015505477.1:754772-758227 GCF_001515645.1 Sinocyclocheilus grahami | reverse complement strand
CTGCCACTTCTCAGTTAATTGGATTAGATGGGTGATCATGTGATCATTATGAATTTATTCCCCATCACTTCTCTTCCATCATGATCCTTTGATCTCCAGTGGTATAGTGTGGATGACCACATTCATTTTCTCATATGGTATTCTGATTGTATGATTTCATAGGCTGCTGAATGTCACAAATCCCTTGTGCTATTTGCTATTTTTTATATTTTTTTAAGTTAAAAAGTCTTGATGTTCATTCTGTTAGGAGATCATACAGATGGATCCAGCGGAAGTTTCATAAGCATAGAGCCACACTCCAATAAGATCAGCAGTAATGTCATTGACCAGTACAGAGGTGATAAGAGCACTTTTCCCATCAGCCAGTCTTATCTGCATGAAGATAGCTAGTGAAAATTTTGCAGTCATTATCAGCAGTAAAACAAAGTCAACCAAAGCCTCTCCTAAACTCATATACTGTATAATCACCTCTGGAGTATCTGGAAATATTATGTTTTCTTTTCATGTTTTTCCTTATCTCCTTTTAACAAGATTAAAGCCTGGCACAGCACAACGAAGAGATAAAATTCATGAGAACATCCTCTAGGTTCTTTCATTCACTGAGACTTTTCTTCTTCTCAATATCTGTCTGTCTGATTTTTCCTTATTTGCATGCATCTTGCATCAACAATTTCCAATTTTTAACAACCTGTTCTGTTAAAACAAAAATTTAGTTGAGAAAAGTTTACTTTTGAGTTCTATCAATAATTGTCTTAATAATTGTCCCCAGTAACACTGCTATGTTTAGCCAATTTAAGTTTGTTTGTTCACTGAATGCAAAATGTCTCACTCAGTCAATAAATTCTCGACAAGACAATCAAAATATTCTTGTTCAACAAATTATCAGTCAGGAGATTTAAAAATTATTTCATTATTGTTTCCAATTCTCATAACTCCGTGAAATCTCAAGTGAACTCTGAACTTCATGATTTAATCTGTATATTTAAAAAAGCCTATTAATAGATTTTTAAACTTACTGTGACACTAACATATTGTCATAAAAAAGATACCTTGTAAAACAAAAATATCATGTGGAATATATGTTTTAACCAACATACATGCTTATTTGAAATTATTTCACATTTTGATGGCAAATATGTATACATATCATTTTTAAGCTTTCATACTTATGCCACACTGAAGGTTGGATTTAGGGATTGACGTTCTTTTTCTAAAAATCATATGTTTAGCACAACACAAGTTGTACAAACTCATACAAATTTGGCATTAATTCACCAAAAGTTTTGACTTTTATCATGAAAGCAGGTTGGTTTTAACACAGAGACCTAAAAAGGAGCTCTAAACATTACCATACAACAAATTACTAACAGTAATGAAAAAAAGCAAACCAAATAAAGTCAGCAAATAGCAAAACAATACTCCTACAACCATAACCACATTATTTATTTATGCTGCAATGCATGCTGGGAGCTTATAAACCCTTAACAAATCAACAGCATTACTTAATATGAAACTGTTTGTTCAGGCAAATTTGTTTGGTATTTTTATGTTGAAGTAAATTTACATTTAAATATACATTTATAAATAAATGTGATTTTTATTATTTTTCACAGTGGGAAAACTTTCCTTATAGCTCCCTCCATCCGCATAATGTTTCTTGCTAGCATCACTGCATTAAGGAATACAGAGGTCCCATCATATAAGTCTATGTATTGGTTAAATAAGCACAGTATAATTTCATCATAACTTTAAACATGTATCCATCAATTTCACCTAGAAAAACTTCCCGTCACAAAGAAAAGATACAGAAGAGCTCGAGGCACATCTCATTGTATGCGCTCAGCAGATGCTATTCCCTCACTGCAGGGAGACGCTCCATTTTACACCTTTCATTACCACACAAAAGACTGTGACAGGTTCCTCCTCACCTCCAGCTGCTGAAAGAAAATCTCCATTATTGCCTTCCAAATTACCCTGCTGTTTCACAGATAAATGCAAAAAATATTTGCCTCTTTGTGCCCAATAAACCTGTCAATCTGCCAAGATGTGATACTATAGGCCTGACTGCCGTGAGTTATGCCTTTAATAAAATACATGTTCACGAATAACGTGGTATATGTTCGTGCCAGGCGCGTGTGCGGGAAGCACAGAGACGGTCGGTCAAGATGTACTGTTTTGTTATCTCTTAGTGTAATACACTCTCAGTTCTGTTATTTGCTGGCAGTGCTGTGTGCTGTTCATTGAATAGGCTTGATTAGTGTTTTGTTGTATTTAGTGGGAAACTGAAATTCTACCTGTAATTTCTCTGCTTCTACACTTTTTGAGGAACAATCATTTGCAGACAATGGGAACTGGCAATGGGAAAATTATTATTACACATACAAGCACAATGAGTTCCCTTTCAAGGGAACTTCGAACTGCGTCCTCTAGGGGTCGCTATGGGGAACGCCTCGTTGTGACCCGTGTCTGAAGCGTACATTGAAAAAACACCAACAACACGTTCCATGACATCACTACTGGTGCAACTATAGTATAAATAGGCGCCGGGAGAACACATCATCCTCTTCTTCGTCTTCACTGACTGTTTTGTTTGAAGCATGCATTTCCGTGGTAAGAGCGATCTCTATTCATATCATCATGGAGAGCACTAGCAAAGCGTTTAGAGGATGTGTGCATCCGTGTCGTCGTTATTTGACACCGATGACACACACGATCTATGCGTTGTTTGTTTGTGCGAAGAGCACGCCGCTCTCATTTGTCTTTCTTTTCGAGGAAAGAGGGGCAGCCATCTGCTTCCCGCGGTTCAGGACCCGCCACTGCTGAGGCACGGAGGAGAATGAGCTCGTGGGGATAGCAGGTGGATCTGGCTGATGAGTTTAAAGAGGGGCTTTCCCTCTCGCGCTCATCGGCTGTGAACGAGAGTGAGCCGCTGGGGGATGATGTTATTTCATTAACATCGTCTGATCCAGGGGCCAGTGCTCTGCTGGGTTCTGCCCAGGAAGAGCAGGAAATGTCTGAGGAGGGCGAAGAAGCTGAGGCTGAGCCTTCCCAATCCTCCTGCCCTGCGTATGATGTGCTTTTGGAAGTTATGGATCGCGCCACGGCGAGACTTGACTTGCCGTGGAAGCGGGCAAAGAAAGTGACGTCGCTAGATCGTCTCAATGAATGTTATCTTTCTGGCCATAACCCTCCAGCTCAGGTGAGCCTTCCTTTTATTCCTGATCTCCATACAGAGATAGAGAAGAAATGGAAGAGGCCATTTTCCTCACGCATCCATCGATTCCAGCATATGAGTTATGCCAACATCGAGGCGATGCGCGAAAACGGCTATGAGAAGATGTCCCCTGTAGAAAAGACGCTGGCCAGCTATCTCTCTATGGGTGAGACATCCTCTCTTAAAACTCCCTCCTTGCCATCTAAGCCCCTTCAGGATACATCTCGCTTGAATGGCAGGG
>NW_015505477.1:751150-753037 GCF_001515645.1 Sinocyclocheilus grahami | reverse complement strand
ACATCGAGGCGATGCGCGAAAACGGCTATGAGAAGATGTCCCCTGTAGAAAAGACGCTGGCCAGCTATCTCTCTATGGGTGAGACATCCTCTCTTAAAACTTGCCATCCAAGCCCCTTCAGGATATATCTCGTTTGAATGGCAGGGCATATGCAGCAGCAGGTCAGGCTGTCGCTTCGTTGCACATGATGGTGGTGCTCCAGGCATATCAGGCTGACCTGCTGAAAGACCTGCATAAAGGCAATGACCTTTCTCCTGATGAGGTAGCTGAGTTGCGCCACACCCCGGATTTCGCTCTCCGTGCTACTAAGCAGGCCGCCTCTGCTATGGGCAGGTCCATGGCGGCTATGGTAGTGACGGAGAGACATTTGTGGGTGAACCTGGCAGATATCGGGAAGAAAGAGAGGGACTTTCTTCTCGATGCTCCGGTTTCACCTTCTGAACTTTTTGGTACCTCCGTTGAGACGGTGGTCAAGAAGTTCAGGGAGGCGAAGGTACGCTCAGCGGCCTTCAAATCCTTCATTCCACAAAGGTCCAAGTCTGAGCCCGAACAACCCAGGGGTCCTGGCCCGTCTAGGTTTGAGGATCAGAGACGGGCAAAGAAGGCTAGTGTCGTGGCTCGTGCTCCTCCCCCGCCTGCGGGTAGGAGTAATCGTGGGTCAAAGGGAGGTAGGCAAGACCTAAGGGATGTGATCCAGACAAGGCGTCAGTGCTTTCGTTCGGATCAGAGTGATACTTGAGTATCTACTCATTTCCTTCGGGGGTTTTACATCTGCCCTTATCTTCCACTTCCTAATTCCCCTGTAACCACCAAGGTTAGGTGGGAACTTCCTGCATTACAATCTCCTATGCTGGACCTATGATGTTTTGGTTGGTTCTATGGCTTCATAGTGACCACCTTACTGATGGTCCGGATGTGTATTTAATGCGCTGGTGGTTGTGTGTATAATCCATCTGCTAGCTTTCTTTGCAGTGTTTTCCAGGACCTGTGTGTTTCTGTCCTTTTTCTAGGGTAGGTCTCCGGTGAACACCCCCTCTGTTGGATTCAGAAACCGGGTGCTCGACTTGCAGTGTTTACTTCACTCGTCGATATGATGTCCAGCTGGTATGATAGCCTGGTTTCGCCTTCATGCTTCCTGGATCATGAGGCCAGGTCACAGGCTTCTGCGGGAGCCTTCTTAATCATCAGGCCCCCGGCACACGGCACTGCAAAATTTCCTGGACGTCCGGGCTGGGCTTATGCTTTCAGGCTGCCCTGTCTCGTATACGGTATCTAGGTCGCCCTGAGGGGCCTCCTGGTCACCAGGATATCCCCTCTTGCTGAGGCATCGAGCGGGAAGTATAGGTGGCATTTGCGAGAACCTTCTTGTGTAATGCTGTCTCAGGCAGTGCTCCCCTCGCCTTACAGGGTTGTATTTGAGCTTGCCTCTCCCGTTTGGCTCAGTACTTCCGGGTATCTGTGAACAGATGCTTGGGAAGCTCTTAAATCTATGCTATGGTAAGTGCACACGCTAAGCTTTGTGCACTTTCTGAAATCCATATAGTGGTAAGTGGACACGCTGAGCACTTTGCACACTTTCGAAAATCCACATAGTGGTAAGTGTGCACATTATACTTTGCACACTTTTCTGAAATCCTGTATGGTAAGTAGGCTCTTGGTCGTATTCCCTTAAATGAATCTATTCCTGATTCCAAGCCTTGAGCTCTACCCCGGGCCCAGGAGTTCTGGCCCTAACAGGTACGTTTTTGGGGTATGTAGCCTTGGCCTTTGGCCATAGGGATAATGTCACTGACAGCCGTCTTAACGTCCCAGGGGCATCTCCCATGGTTATGTTATAGTTGGTACTTAGTGCTCGCCATGGTTTCTGGCATGCACTCCCCTCAGCAT
>NW_015505477.1:736753-751007 GCF_001515645.1 Sinocyclocheilus grahami | reverse complement strand
TGTTATAGAGCCCACTATATTATTATATATATATATATATATATATATATATATATATATATATATATGAGCATAATATGATCAGAGTTTGCATTCAGTTTTATTTGAGTGAAATCAATGAGTAAATGATGAAAACTTTCAATTGTGGGTGAACTGTCCCTTTAAGATATTTGAGGGAAAGGCTGAGATGACATCCCCCTAAATAGGTTTGTCTATGATGGCAACCATTTCCTCTCATTCAAACACACACAAAACACACAACGTTGTGAGAAGGACACAATTGTGACTGCTACCAGCAGGAGATGAGATGATTTATGAGGTCTTGTCATAACAGCGGTGTTGGCACTGTCATGGGGCCCTGAGAAACACCGGGAGGTAGAGGGTGTGCTTGTATTTTGTGCTCAGCTATATCAGCTAGTATGTTTGAATGTGCCTCAAATATAACAACAGCCTCTAAAAAACAAAATACTGTGGCTCTGCTCAGGGGCACAACTGAACATTTGCCGAGGGGTATGCAAGATCAGTGTCGGCGCCCCCCTGTATTCTAGTAGCCTCTAACACTAACTCGCACAGAAAACTTTCTGCAAGTCAATGACCAAAAGCCCATTACTAGCTTGTGCATGGAAGGATACAAACTCATCAGGAGTGAAACAGGTGACAAAGGTTTGAATCCCCTTCCCCCTTTTTTAATACTATAGGGAAAAAAAGTGAAAAGTGAAAAAAAGAAAAGTGTGTCACATAACATCCTCTTTAACTTCTAATAGTAGACACCAGACAGTAGAACACATTTTATTAATTCATTTTTATTTTCAAACATGTACTTTTGCACACTTTTTAGTTAGGTCATTTAAATATATATTTCATTATATTAATAATATAAAATTAATAATATTTTTGTTATTTTTTATGCAGTAAAATTCATTTTAAAGAACATTTGCATTTTTTTTTTAAATTTTACTTAAAGAGATAATTCATGGAAAATTTGCCATGCTAAGTGAAAGATTTCTGCCAAGATTTCACTTGGTAGAAAAACAAATACTACTAAAATGAATGTCATGATTCCCACTATGACCACTAAATGGCAGCAGAGGATTATTTACTGTCTCCTTTACCATTTCCACTCTGTAATATAGTTCTTTTCACATGTTTTGCTAATGGATTTATATTTAGACATAATAAAATCACTATTATAACATTTAAAAATAGCTTTTTTGTCAAAGTTCGGCATTGTTTTGTATTGAAGTAGGAAGTAGCAAGAGTTTTCAACTCATTTAATCTACTTGAATTACACAAATGGCCTATTTTGAATTTACAATGGCAATTTTCAGTGAAAAGTGGCTACACTCTTAAAAATAACTGCATTATATTATGAAATCATTATGTTATGATGACTTTACTTGTTGAGGGCACATGACTGTTAACTAATTGTTAAGTAATATGTCATTGAGGTTATGGGTTTTTAATTAATATTAAATCAGTTAGTTAACAGTCATGTGCCTCAACAAGCAGACAACTGGAAGTTGAAGTACATTGCTTTGACCATTGTGGCAATTAACATATTAATTTACATTTATTAGTTAATATAATATGCTATTAAGGAATTCATACATGATGACACATTGAGAATGCAGGAAGTCATACTTCAAACCAGAAGGCATGACAGTCAAACAATAACCCCACTGCTGACAAGCCATCTGTAATGTAATATATACATGTAGGGCCAGAGCAACTAGCATTTGGCCTTGACAGTATGGGGCATTTCAGACCAATTATGCCACATGCAGATGGACTGCCATCAGATGCCTAATACAAATGATGTTACCAAATATATAATCAACATTTGTGAATTAGTGAAAAGGTGACAAAGAAAGCAAAGAGCAGAAAACAAATGAACAGATGTCTCTCTCTCTTTTTATAGCTACTACTAAATAGTACCTTCAAATTGTAAGAAAATGACAACAATTATTAAGATACTTAGATTATGCAATAGTGTATCAGCATTGTGACAGAAAAGCTGTATTGACCTTTCCCCAGACCATAATATGCATCTACAAACCTGGCTAACCTGCTTAAATCATTCATTCATGCCCCAGGGACGACCCACCCTTCAATAGATGTTAATCGTTTAACATCACCGCAGATCATATAGTTTGCTAAGTGTGTCTTTCCCTTGTAGGAGGGTGATTCATCTAATCATTCATGTCTAAAACCGGAGGTCTCAAGGTGGGTGGAGGGTTAGGAGCAGAGATTTTCTAGAGCACTTCTGAAAGTTTTTATCCTCCTGAAATCTGATTTGTCATCAGATAACCTTCAAACAGTTTAGACTGAAATTAGATGTGACATTTAATTCTGTACGCCACTGTTCAGATTCTAGATGCAACTATGCAAGTCTCTTGGTACTCAAAAGCCATATTTCAGCACATGCAGATTCTTCAGCTGTCCCTGCAGTGCTGGGAATTATGAATAATTTGGGCTGGTTTGATCATCAAGTTACTTCCCACATCACCTTGACCTGATTCTTGAGCACATTTTTACATTTGCCTTATAAAATATGAGCACCAAAGCTGTTTATAGATATGGTTTTGACACTCCATATGCTAGATTTTGTGTAAAGTATCTAATGACTAAACAATTGTGGCATTACATTTTGTGCAGGTGAAACAGCACATAATGGTATCCACATTCATTTGGACTGGAGTTTGAAATAAACACTGTGTTTTGTTTTTCCCATTTTTCTCTAAAACATTTTGGATATACGTATACTGCCAGCACTTGGTAACTGCATGAATTATTTACTCAGATAAATATGACAGGAGAAGCTTTTTGGCTTTTGGCTCACGGTTTAATTGAATTAAAAAGAGCTAATGCAACACAATTCCTAAACTTAATTTAATTGTGTGCAATCCAGTTAAGTTTGTCAAATAGATGTTTACTTAATCCATTTGTGTTGGGAATACATGAATCATATTCGTTGGTATTAACTGAAACTGGGCAATGGAACTGTAGTTCCCAGCATGCTTTGCATGGAGCTGGGAATAGTATATGTTAACATTAAGTGTTATTGTATGCATTTTTTTTTTTAGATAAATGAAAAATGGTGTAAACATTTTAGTTTTTATTGTTCTGTGGGATTTAAAAGTCGTTTCCCTTCATCTTGACCTGATTCTTAAGAACACATTTACATTTGCCTTTTTAAAGTATATGAGCACCAAACCTGTTCATGGTTTTGACACTCCATACACCAAATTTGTTATTTTTATTGTTCTGTTAAGTTGGGATTTAAAAGTGTTTCTGTAATGTTGGCATTTTGGGGTTACTATTATGCTACAGAATGTTGTGTTCATTTAGGTTTCCGCTACATAACATCTTTGAATTGAGTTTACATGGTCATTTTATGTTAGGAAAACTCATTTAAAAAAAAAAAAAGTGTCTTTAAAAAATTGTCTCCAAGGAAACATCAGGTTTATCAGAGCCTATGTTAATGTTAATGTTTCTAGCAACTTCCATTATATGAGCAAAGCTTCAAACATAGAATATCAAAGCTACTCACAGTCCCACTCCCTGAGCTCCAAAACTATTCTGCCTTTTATTTCATAGATAATTTCAATCGTTAATATTTTATTTGATCAAAAATGCAAAGACCAAAAGCAACTGAAATTCCACACAATGGCAGTCATCCAAAAATAGTCCAAACAAGAAAAAGCACTCTCATTTCAGTGTTGACTCCTCCATGCGAAACCTTGAAACTGACTTCTACAACAGTATTGCTTTTACTAGTATTGTGTTAAACTGACATTATCCCTATTCGGAGCGTAATTGTTTCTTATGTGGACATCTGTAAAAGTAAATTTCCATGGCACCTCAGTGATAAAACTCATGGATTCGGATGGCGATTTATTCACAGTGGAGAAGAGAGATCCTATGAACCCGGGAACGCGCTGCTCACGTGGTCTGTCACATGATTGTCTGCTGTAAATAAAAGTCATATGCTTGGAATAATAAGAATAAATTCATATTTAATAATATCCTATTTAATATTTGATTATTTAAATCTCCTGTTTAAAAATAGGAAAATAGACGCACTATAGTTGAAATGGTTTTCTGACTTGCATTTTATCTCTCAAAATTATGTCATTAAAAATGTGGAGATTAGGAGAAATAAGTTAATGCAACATCTTATTTACGTACGTAAACATAAAGCTGATTGGTTTATATTTTTATGTATATAATTGTATATAATACATATTTTTAAATTATACTGCATACCTGTTGCTGCCATAATAATGACCCATTTAAAATGCTTACATACTTTTCTTCTCTTTCTTCTTTGAATGAAAGCTGAAATTTCAGAAATGTCATTTATGTACTGTACAATAGTCATAATATTGTGTATTATTTGGCAAACTGTATGCACATTCAGTCATATGATAAGTAATTCACACCTTAAGTAAGAAAAAAAGCAGAAAACAACAGTGAAGGCAGCATGTCTGTGGCATCATTTGCTATGACAATTCATTATTCATCACAACATCATGTCAAGACATTTGATTTGTTCCGCCACCAAAGTTCACACCACAGCAGGCACTATAGCAGTGTGAAGGGGGGGGGGACAAGATACATGTTCTCAATCGAGGCTATTCATAATACCCCTGATGCAAATTAAACGTAATGGCATAATGAGATCCCTACGACATGGGTTGTTCTCAATGGCATGACAAGTTAACACACTTCAGAAAAGTGTTCAACCACTGTGAGCACAATTAAATTCTGCATCCTTTTCATCTGAAGCACCCCAAACTGATTCTCCCCGCAATTCACTCTTAATCAAAGAACTGATTACATTTGATACTCTCACTTGTCTATAGGAGCCACAACCTGTGGCTTCGAAAAGACAAGCAGCCACCACTGCTGCACTTCTTCTGTATTCCCTCTGACCATGATTAAAATTAAAATTATTCTGGAGCAGCGTGAAGCCTCAGGAATGACTGTAGCTCTTCGTTTAAATTAACAGATTGCTTGTGTTAAACAGGTTCAACAAAGAGGGATATCATACTTCAGGAAAAAAGAAAATCCTGCTCCTGCTGTTTCAAGGCTTTCTTCAGACTTCAGTCAAAGAATATGGTGTCTTTATACATTGATATACAGGCTCAGTTCCAAATGCTACTAAGCTGCATACCTCATCAGAGACATTTCATATGCAAAGACTGTTCCAAAAGCAGCCAGAAAGATGAAGTTGCTTTATGAGAGACCTAATTTTGGCTAAAGGTAGCATTATATATACAGTAATCTTCACACATAACTTGATCTCATCTATTTTAAGTTTTGGCAAATAGGTGGCAAATGCGTACAATATGATTTGCAGTAGGGCATACGCAGATCGCAAGAAAACAAGTTACACAAATTCATATGAATCTACCACCAATTTGCCAAACTATAAAATAGTTAAGAATTGCCATGAGAGTGTGCTGGACAATGCCATTCCAAAACGCAATGCACAGTGACAAGCTCTGTGAAAATGTTCATCAAAGCAATGGCATTATGTCACCAAAGCATCAAGAAAATATGTTCATCACAAAATACATTTTATTCAATACTGAAAAATACCAATAATACATTTCTCCAATAGGAAAGCTGTTAAAGTAGCTGACAGTGTAGACAGTGGGTTAGACAGTTTGAATAACAAGCACAGATTCAAACCAGCTGAGTTCAATTCAATAGGGTTCATTAACAAATTAACATTCTTCTGCTGTAATTCAAAAGTCATCACCTTATTTTTCATCTACATTGTTTTTGAGGTAAAAAAATATGCATGTTTTCTCATGCTGATTTATTATTCTGTTAGCTTTGTGTGTTTTGTGTTCTAAAGCACTTTTATTGCACTAATGAATCAAGCTTATTCTACCACCCAAAGGAATTAAACTGCCAGACATGGCCAGGTAGGCAGACAGAAGGCCATTTCACGGCTGATAAAGGGGCTAACGGTGGTGTAACGGATCAATAAACACTCGCCAGATTTACACACGTCCAGACAGTCGATGAACAGACAGCAGGAGCACACATGAGCCAACGCCACACCAGTCATGACCCCAATTCCTGCACTGGTGAAAGTTAAACGTGTAAGAGGCAGATAGATTTTAAACTCAGGGCCATTGCTTATGTATTGCAAAGCTGGTGTTAAGACGAAACATGCACAGAATAACTGTAGATAAAGAAACCGCTATAGGGAGGTTTGCTCTCTGCATTCTAAAAGCAATAAAAAATGTATACTTTTTATTTGTCTTACAGATATTCTCAATTAGGACACAACACGAGCTTGTAAGATGTTGGATGCATGGGCTATAGCCCCCCTACAATTTAGCGATTAGCTCCATAAACTGTACACAAATTCGTGATCGCTTTAGTCCCCTTTAAATTTCATATGAAAACGGCTCCTCCTCGTCTTTCAGCGTGTTCTTTTTCAATCCGCAGACTGTAGCGGCGCAGAGCGAGAAACAGGACACATTGTGTGTTTAATGATAGATTGTTATAATATCTGCATCTGTGCAGTTCTGTTCTTTGTCATAAATACAGTTTACAAAATATCAATCGGTTCCCCATCTACTGTAGCCTAAGTTTTCGCTACGTTCACCCCTCATCACACCACAGCTGTTTCCTCCAGTGAAAATCAAGCACATACTTTATAAAACGATCATGTTGCCATTTTCATTTGAAAAATTAACAATGTAATACATTTACCAGTGCATGTAGCAAAGAGGTTTGCATACTTGAGCTAAGGAAAGAGGGATGTACTAGAAATGCAAACAGT
Organism: Sinocyclocheilus grahami; assembly: GCF_001515645.1. Lineage (NCBI taxonomy): Eukaryota > Metazoa > Chordata > Actinopteri > Cypriniformes > Cyprinidae > Sinocyclocheilus > Sinocyclocheilus grahami. Next base: position 744,202 of record NW_015505477.1, on the reverse strand, counting down.
AAAATGTTGTGTGTGTACAGTTAACAGGTATGCGTGTGTGTGTGTGTGTGAGAGAGAGAGAGAGATCATGAAGACTTGTATTTGGCTTATTCAGTTATAACTTATTATGTTATACCCAGTGGTGGCTCGTGGGTTTTAAAATAGAGGAGGCACACTAATTGTATTGGTCTGGGATCGCTGCCGATTATTATTATTATTATTATTATTATTATTATTATTATTATAATTTGCTTAACCACTTTAAAATAGCTTTTTGGTTGCTTTTAGTCAGAAAACGTAAAGAAAACGACATACATACAGCAAGATAATATAATTTCACTTACATGGCCTATCACTTGAAGCAAACATCCATCCCTTCTTAAAAGTCTGTGTTAAAAGAGAGCTGCCTGTTGCGCCATTTAATTAAGCCGACTGCTGTAGCCTATATCCAGCTTAGGCTGATTTCCCTAAATTTGTATACTGTTTGAATGACAGCTTGGTAAATTTGTTGGCGATCAAATATTCAATATCGCTACTCATCATAAGTACTTGGTACATTATCAGCGCAGCGGCAGACGTTCAAACTAATATCACGTAACTTATGTCTCTTTGATGATTGGTTGATATCAGAAGGGAGGCTATAGCCGCCCCTGCCAGGGTTCTTTTCTCAACACTCCTCAGCTGAAAGTGAACACTCGATGCTGATTGGCAAAATTTTTTTTACCAACGGAGCATTAGCGTTTGCAATTACATCAGCAGATTCGGCACATTCGCGATAGAAAAGCGCCGCTTTCACGTTATGGTATTACACCTGTGAAATTACAAACAAAAAATACACATTCTGAGACATGAACTGAAATGAATTGTGAATTTTCTTAACATTAAATCGTCCTCCTCCCATTTTCACCTCAAAATTATGGGGAAGCTGTGCCTCCCCTGCCTCCCCCGACGAGCCGCCACTGGTTATACCTATTTATGCAATACAGTGGAATACTGCACTTTTTGGTATATAAATAGCATACCATCCCTATTAGTCAAACATTTTTTATTAGGGTGTGGGTTATATTGGGGGCTGAGCCCCCCTAAAATAAAAATCCTAGAATTGCCCCTGGTTGGATGTCTGACTGATCTGAAATTAAGTACAAACAACACAAAAATTTATTTTTCCTTTAATTGTAAATGCATTGCTGGAAAGAATGTCATCTAATTTTAGACAATGCTATTAGTGGGGTGACCTAACTGTTGGGAGGAGCAGAGGAAAGTAAGCTACATTATTTTTCAAAGCACTATATGTGCATGTGCATCACATTAATCCACAAGTAATCCACACGATGTATCCACACATTCACTTCCTCCAGTGAAAAAATCCATCCCCTATTTTCCTCTCACTTCAAAATGCACTTTAATATTTGTCATTTTCCACTAGAGAAAGCAATAGTATGGATATAGAAGACTCTTATTTTAACTAGAAGAACTGGTTTAATGGATTCATTTTATTATAAACACACAGCTTTTCACTTCACAAGATGTTGATTGATGGACTTGAGATTTGTGGATTATTGTGATGTTTTTATCAGGTGATCATTCTGATGGCACCCACTCACTGCAGAGGATCTATTAGTGAGAAATTATGTAAGGCTACATTCTTCCAAATCTCTTCCAATGAAAAAACAAGCTCTTTTACATCTTGAATGACCTGAAGCGGAGTAAACTTTCATCATATACATTTTTGTGTGAACTATTCCTTTAAAATGCGCCTTTATTCAAAAGGTTCTGTAAGTAGCGACAAAATAATTTAATATTGTCTTACAGAGCATAAGAACTCCTTTTTTTTGTAAAGCATGATAAAGGATCATAAGAGATTACCACAGAGGATGCAAATAAGATGAATGTTAAAATATAACATTCACGAATGGCCCTGCTACGAGAACTGACTCTTGAAAGTGCATTTCTTTTTGAAATACAGTTCTGACATGCTGAAGTACCAATGTTTAAATTTTGCTGAAGCGTATTAGGGCATATTCAGTCTTACTTTGCAAGCTTCACTGGTTTGCAACTGGAGGAGTCAATTCTGCATAAGGGAGATTCAGGTGAGTTATTGACCATGGAGCATGACTAATACTGGCCTGTCTTCTCTTTAAGTTCACTTAAGGGATAGTCACGATCCATATGATGATGATTTTTGGCATAACTGAACTGCATATGTTCTTATATAGGCCTAGAACTACACTGTTTAATATTGTGTAGATTATTCAATAGAGCAAAAAAAGTGAATCACATCCTAAAATATTGTGTTGAAAAATAAAACTGTATCATAATTCATAAAGCAATATCGCACACACAGAACATGTTTTTGTTTTTAAAAATGTGAGAGGCAGGGCAGTAGAATGCAAAATAACATGAGGTCTAGAGAGATGTGTTTTAAAAAGTTAACTTCTTTGAACTTGACACTCGAAGTGCAACAGTCAAACATATACACTTCATGCTAGAACTGTGCAATGACAACTTAGATTTTGGAACTGATATTTATGAGACAAGTTATAAGATAAGAAAGAAGCAGTATATGGGATATTGCTTTTATACAACAGCTCAATAAACAATTAGTTAATACTGAGTAAATTATATTTTAGACACTAAATACTTTTAGTGCCTTTGTCTGTTTTGCTTTGCCAACTAAAATAGTTTCAGACAAAGCTGCAACACACACTAGTGGTGGTTCATTCCTAAATAATTCTGTTTTTGAACAAGTTGATTAGTGAATGAGTCAATGACTCTTCATAAAGACAATACACTTGTTTAATTCCCGAATGAATCAGCGTTTTAAAACGAATCTGTTGAAAGAATAAGTCAATGATTCAGTCACTTGTCGCCACCTATTGGTGTAACAATGTTATCTGCAGAGCAAGTCACTGAAAGATCTGTGTGGAAAATGAAAACGCAGACAATTGGAGTGATGCAAACATTGAAAAGTCCCACAAACTGCTGAGATTGACAGTAATCCAAGTAAAGGTGAATTAATTTGAATTTGTGAATCTGTTCAGAAGTAATCTTCATAATGTAAAATATCTCAAACATTCATAATCTGCACTGAAAATAAACAATACTGTAAAACTACAGACTAAATTTGAATTTGTGAATCTGTTCAGAAGTAATCTTCATAATGTAAAATATCTCAAACATTCATAATCTGCACTGAAAATAAACAATACTGTAAAACTAAAACAGACTAATGCTAAAAAAGAACCAGAACTAGATGCTACAAAAATCTGTATGTATTCAGAGAAGCAGCGTTGTCTGTTGTCTGTTTTGGAACTGCATCCAGCTCAGTTTCTCTGTGAGGCTGTAAAGCTCACAATGGCTCTTTGATCCCTGCTTATCTGCTCTTTTCTCTCAAACACATGTGTGTGGCCCACACACCCTTAGGGCTCATGAGAAAACAACTATTGAGAGTGTGTGCTTTTGAGTGTGTGAGAGCACACATGAGACAGCGACTCTCCTTGGCATCTGGCAAGCTCGTGATGTGCTGTTTCTCTTCTGGAGTCTGGCTAGTTTCTGATTCCTCCCCTGGAAATATTGGAGCAGAAGCTGACAGCAGCGACTGCTGTGATGAATAGTCTTTTAAAACGATGAAGTACCTCGGCGTCGTTGTTTTTTTCCTCCGACCTCTGCCTGATGGATTGGCTCTTGGCTTGCAAGCGTCAACAACATTAGCTTCAGACCCTCAACACTGCCACAGCTTGTAAGGAAACTTGCGTTCACAAAGCTGCTATACCACTCCAGAGTCACAGTGAAGAATATTTTTAGCCATTACAATGACAACATTTCAAAAATAATTATGTCTTGTACATTATATTCTATATCAATGGCCACAACAGTGTAATATGACATCACATAGGCATTAATATGGACAGACGTCTAATACAGAATTTGGCTAGACAAAATACCCCTTCAACATCAGTGAGATTTTAGGACCAACATGCTCAGATTAAGCAGAGACCAATTAATCAGCACTTTTCTATTTCCAAATCCTTTGCTTAAATTGTTTCTGTGATATGTTTTTGCCCTAAAACTAAAGGAACAAGGACTCATTTTTTATGTCTTAAAAAAAAAAAAATCTAAGATTATTCTCAATAGATTGTATGTGCCTCCTAGCAAAGCATTTAACAGCAGGTAGCATGGTTTTTAGCACACATTAAATAGTTTTTAATTAAAAAGTGGAATTTTATTTTTAGTTTCTCTTAAGCTCTATTTCATATTTTCTTTTAAAGTATGATACAGTTTTTATATAATATAAAAATTCAATTATTCACTTATAATAACAGTCACATGTCACCACCTACTGACGGAATGATGTACAAAGAGCATCATATTTTCATTTTTTTTCCTTCCTGCATTTCAATGTGCTTATTGAATGTGTTTAAATTTCTATGTATTTTATCTTGTAAAAGATTTCATTCTCGATGGCACCAACCTGAGTAAATAAAGATTTAATAACAATAAAACAGTTCTGTACTGATCTAGTCTCGTTACTTCTGTCAGGAAATAAAACACATTTCACATTTAGGTTCATGTTCTTTCTCCAAGAGATATGGAGCTGACTTAACTGTCTCATGAAATATCTGCATGTTATTTCAAACCACACTGTAAACAGTAATGTGCAAATTAGAACTCAGTATTGATGACAGTTATTATTTTAAGAAAGGACATTGCATTTCCTCTCTGCTGACTCTAACACAATGTACCAGGCAGTGGAAATGACCTCTCCCAGTTTCTGCTGGGACTAATGTATGAAAAGAAATGCAAACATGATAGAGTTTTCAGTGTTAAAGACAATCATTATTCTTACGCATTTTATAACTGACAGCTGAAAATAAAGGCACTGCCAGTTTATTTTTTTATTTTTTTTATGTCTTTCTGGGTGCCTCCTCTTCTAATCAGTCGTCCTCTCATTTATGAGAAAAGCAACAATGCAGCTTGCGTCCGTGGTATGGCGTGTATGCAGATGAGCTCTAATTTAGTGTCTGCGAGGCCTTTTAAAATTGATTTAAATAGAAGCAAATGTCTAGTCATGTTATACACTTCTTTGCGCTTGAGACAGTGAAATATAATAATCATTCATGAACAGCTCATAATAAGTTCACATAACACAATCTAACTGCTCTCAAAAATAATTATAATTATATAAATTTTTATACAGCACAAATTCATAATTTGCAAAATACAAAACTAATAAAAATGTATCTAATATCATTAAAGGGGTCCTATTATGCTTTTTCACTTTTTCATCTTTAGTTAGTATGTAGTGTTGCTGTTTGAGCATAAAAAAAGATCTGCAAAGTTACAAAGCTCAAAGTCCAATTCAATAGGAGATATTTTATTTAACAGAAATCACTTTTCAAAAGCTACAACGAACGACTTGCTTGGACTACAACACATATTTTCCTGGATTTGTGATATCACAAATATCGACGAATGGGATGAGACCTGGTTGAGCTGCACTAGAGAAGGCAACAAGAGTTATTACTATGTCGGAGACACGCTAGCTTTCCCAAGGCAGACAAACTTAAAGTGGTTACAATCATCCGGGTTAAAATCATGCTCAAATTGATTTGATTTTCATGCAATATTTACACTGAAGCTTGCAGGCGGCTATGGTAAGGGGCATGGCATTTCCCGACCAGGCGCTGAGTGCTGCCAATCACAACACACACTGGCCCAACCAACCAATCACAGCACATTTCGTATTTCAGAAGGCGGGCTTTTTCATTTGATACAGGAACTATTCGAGCCGTTCGTGCCAGACTGGGGAGAGAGGTGTTGAAATAATGTAAAATATGTGAAAAATAATGTTTTTCGAACAACCTAGTATGAGAGCCTGTTCTAGTACATCCCCCAGAATAAATCAAAACTTTGTAAAAGAGCATAATAGGACCCCTTTAAAGTGTTAAAATACTTTTCCCTAATCTAACAAGATTGAAGATTTATGAAATGACTTCTGATTATATGACATTATACAAGGATGTTATCTGTTACCTGAAGGGACACAGGAATAAAAAACTAGATCATTTTGCATCTATTTCCACATGCCCACAGACCGTTTAACCTTTAAAGATGTCAAAATTGAAATTTCATATATTGATCTAAAATACTGTGTTGCCACAGATTGTAATTCTTGCAATCACAGTGCATTAAAGGAATCACCCAGAAATGTTGCTGAAGATTTACTCACCCTCAGGCCATCCAAGATGTAGATTAGTTTGTTTCTTCATCAGAACAGTTATGGAGAAATGTAGCATTACATCATTTATTCACCAGTGGATCCTCTGAGGTGAATGGGTGCCGTCAGAATGAGACTCCAAACATCTGATAAAAACATCACATCCACACACATGTGGATTACTTGTGGAAAATTGTGATGTTTTTATCAGCTGTTTGAACTCTCATTCTGACGGCACCCATTCACTGCAGATGATCCACTGCTGAGCAAGTGATGTAATGCTACATGTCTCCATAACTGTTCTGATGAAGAAACAAACTACATCTTGGTTTAGTCAATTTTTAGTGAATTTTAATTTTTAGGTGAACTATTATTTTAATATACCAATAATCAAAGCAATTTTGTTTAAAAGGTGTGACTGTGCGTTCAAGGAGATAAATACTACTGGAAGCGGTGTTAAGCTCAAGCTATCTGACCACTGCTAATGCTGAAGATGCACTTTCCATATCAATTCCAGATTTGCGCCCAAAGCTGGGCACTCACTGAGGACAGATGGCGGGTGGGCAGAACATGGTGTTTTAAAGCAGCTCAGGGTCAGTCCAGCTTGCATCGCAGTCCCATTTGGCCTAACGGGCATCAGCATATGAAGCTGAATCCCAACACCGGGAGTAGGCAATTACTGTAGAGAGCAATATGATCACATAATCAGTAGGCAGACAATGGCATATTACAATTATTCACAATGTTTTCTCTGACAACTACTTTTGCTGTTCAGATTTCTCATATATATTCTCTTTGGTTACACTTTATTTCGATAGTCCACTTTAGACATTCTATTAGCTATAAGTAACTTTGTTACTACATGTCAACTAATTCTCAGCGTAGACTGTTAGGGTAGGTTTAGGGTTAGTACAATAAGTTGACAAAGAAAGTGTTAGAAGATATTAAGCAGACAGTCTACTAATACTCTACTAACTGCTAATTGACATGTAGTTGCAAAGTTACTTACTGTTAATAGAATGTCTAAAGTGGACTATCGAAATAAAGTGTTACCTTTTCTTTTACTGTCTTCTATGTGGAGACTCAAAAAGGCATAAAGGAAAAATGAATATCAGACAGCAAATTAGTTAGAAGCTTCAGTCACACCAGAGAAGTGCAAAATGGGAAAGGAGAGGGTAAGATTGGATACAACACAACCTGGGGCAAACCCCCCCCCCCCCCCCCTCCCCCCCGCGCGGACACCCCCGGCCAGT
>NW_015505477.1:699694-736603 GCF_001515645.1 Sinocyclocheilus grahami | reverse complement strand
CCCCCCCCCCCCCCCCCCCACTTCAAATTTTTGTTTTGACCAATCACATTAAATCTCACAAAATGTACTAAATCTCATCTCAGTACATTATCGATAGCTATGCTCTTAATTTTAAAATTTCAACTGAACATTTAAGGTATAGTACATCCCAAAATGTACACCTTCATCTTGTTCTAAACAACCATTTGACTTTCTTTCTTCTATGGAACAATTTTTAGGTTTATCAATCTAATTATGTTTCTGTCATGACAACTCTCGGAGGGATTGGCATGGTAATGTACATGGCAATGTTAATATATTTGGGCTTGGTGGAATAGATCTGCTACGCTGCTGCTGCTGCGGCAGAGCAAGTACCGAGATTTGATAATGCCAATACATCCACAACATGCTACTGTAAGCATGTAAGAAATATTGCTGCTGCAAATATAACATACATGAAATAACCCCCATATAGCATACATGAATCACCACGTAGCAGATCTATACAGGTGGAGCTGGGTAAGGTGGAGGGTTTCTGAAGCAAGCTGCAACTGCTACGGCAAGCACTAGTCATATAGTTGAATGTTGAACAGTGAGCTCATTGGCTACCGATACAGGAGAGAACCAATCAGCTGTGCCATGTGATAATGATGTCATTAGGTCAGATTGAGCTAGACCTATCGGACTGCGCCATCTTGAGTTTCATGCATGTATTACTATCTATGTGTGCCTGGGCTACCACGCCGACTAGCTTAATGCTAGTGGCCTATGACTATGTGAGCCTTGACTACTACGCCGACCGGCTTAACAATAGTGGCCTATGACTATGTGAGCCTGGGCTACCATGCCGACTGGCTTAACTCTAATTAGACATGCACTGTGTCTAATGTTTAATTAACAAAATGGATATGCATTGCAATCCGATAGATAAGACCCCAGCACCCACCTGAGCAAATATCATAATTTAGTCATTTGATAACTGCTGTTAGTTTCTCCGCTTCATCAGCAGCAGCAGCAGCAGCATAACAGCTTGTTAATTCATGTTCGTGCAATGATGAGATGGACAAAGTTACCAGATGCATGCCATTTTACTCTCTCGTGCAGATAAAAGTTGTCAAAGTTACAGTGCACAAAACCCCTGGGTGGACTGACCTGAATGAACTAAAATAAAAGCAGAATATAAATGTTCTTTCTCCATTTTCTGAATTACACAGCACAGCTAGAGCACACGTCGCACAAGCACATTTCTCCGAACTACCCCCCATAATGCATTTCACTCTGAACTAACTGTTACAGCCATAGATAGTGCTCTTCAGCGTCTCCCGCAACACTTGATATGACTGCTATAAGCACGTGCTTCTGATGCTGTGTGCAGCTGAAATCAACCACACACATCACAATGAAAACATCGACCTTAGAAATAACGAATGTGGACACTGGGATAATCGCTGATGTATATGGCGAACCCCCGTTGAAATGCATACACAAGAAAGCTTATTTCATTTAAACTGTTTCATGTCCGTTACTATCGGCGTGTCCTCAGAGCGATTGCGCTCTAAACTGCATTTTGCTCAAGCTGTATAAACACAGATGCTAAATGCTGCTGCTAATATGCGTAATATTCGCTACTGCATACAATGCAAACTGCTAGCATGACACTTTGTTTAAACTTTATTATGGTTGCTCATTTTTTAATTCAATTAGGCAGACCACGCAATACACACAGTGATATGGATTAGAAGAGCATTCACCTATCTTAGATATTGATTTCGCTGTTCTCAAGCAAGCTGCAACTGCTACGGCAAGCACTAGTCATATAGTTGAATGTTGAACAGTGAGCTCATTGGCTACCGATACAGGAGAGAACCAATCAGCTGTGCCATGTGATAATGATGTCATTAGGTCAGATTGAGCTAGACCTATCGGACTGCGCCATCTTGAGTTTCATGCATGTATTACTATCTATGTGTGCCTGGGCTACCACGCCGACTAGCTTAATGCTAGTGGCCTATGACTATGTGAGCCTTGACTACTACGCCGACCGGCTTAACAATAGTGGCCTATGACTATGTGAGCCTGGGCTACCATGCCGACTGGCTTAACTCTAATTAGACATGCACTGTGTCTAATGTTTAATTAACAAAATGGATATGCATTGCAATCCGATAGATAAGACCCCAGCACCCACCTGAGCAAATATCATAATTTAGTCATTTGATAACTGCTGTTAGTTTCTCCGCTTCATCAGCAGCAGCAGCAGCAGCATAACAGCTTGTTAATTCATGTTCGTGCAATGATGAGATGGACAAAGTTACCAGATGCATGCCATTTTACTCTCTCGTGCAGATAAAAGTTGTCAAAGTTACAGTGCACAAAACCCCTGGGCGGACTGACCTGAATGAACTAAAATAAAAGCAGAATATAAATGTTCTTTCTCCATTTTCTGAATTACACAGCACAGCTAGAGCACACGTCGCACAAGCACATTTCTCCGAACTACCCCCCATAATGCATTTCACTCTGAACTAACTGTTACAGCCATAGATAGTGCTCTTCAGCGTCTCCCGCAACACTTGATATGACTGCTATAAGCACGTGCTTCTGATGCTGTGTGCAGCTGAAATCAACCACACACATCACAATGAAAACATCGACCTTAGAAATAACGAATGTGGACACTGGGATAATCGCTGATGTATATGGCGAACCCCCGTTGAAATGCATACACAAGAAAGCTTATTTCATTTAAACTGTTTCATGTCCGTTACTATCGGCGTGTCCTCAGAGCGATTGCGCTCTAAACTGCATTTTGCTCAAGCTGTATAAACACAGATGCTAAATGCTGCTGCTAATATGCGTAATATTCGCTACTGCATACAATGCAAACTGCTAGCATGACACTTTGTTTAAACTTTATTATGGTTGCTCATTTTTTAATTCAATTAGGCAGACCACGCAATACACACAGTGATATGGATTAGAAGAGCATTCACCTATCTTAGATATTGATTTCGCTGTTCTCAAGCAAGCTGCAACTGCTACGGCAAGCACTAGTCATATATTTGAATGTTGAGCAGCGAGCTCACAGGAGAGAACCAATCTGCTGTGCCATGTGATAATGATGTCATTAGGTCAGATTGAGTTAGACCTATCGGACTGCACCATCTAGAGTTTCATGCCAGAACTCTGTATTTGTTATTGGATAATAGTGACCTGTGTATTTATATTATTTTGGATATTAAAAGTGAATTAAATTTGTAAAGTAAAATTGTTTTTATTTTCAAGTGAAATGGTAATTTAGACCTTTAGGGTACAAAAGATCTCCACAGTAATGGAACCGAAGGCCCCTAGTGGCATGTTGTGTGTTGGTTGTATTTAATACTTATTATAACTAATGGAATTATTATTTAACGCTTACATAAAACTTAGACTTATATTTTTCATTACCATTACCATGATCATCAAAACCCATAGGCTACTTGAGTGTCATTATTCAATTTGGGATCAGCTAAATAATATAAATGTATAATTTTACATGTTTTAATTAATATTTTTCAACAATTCAATTATTAAATGTTATTTCAAATATGCCTGATATATTCTGTGAAAAGGCAGCATGCTGCTTATGAATGTTAAAGTCAGCATATCCATTAAGTTATCCTGCTTTTATTAAACTTTCAGAAACATGAAGTGACATTTTGGTCAATTGCCCTTGTTTATATAATACTCCATATTTCATAGTAGGTAAATTAGCAACATACCTTATATTCAACAATAGGCTTGTCCACCACATCAAAGATATGAAGTATTGACAATTTAATGAATTACAGTGCTGTGCTATTGTAAAACAAGTGTACTGTAAAACAGTAAGGAACTGTTCAATCAATCAAGACAAAACTAATTATGCCCATGCTGTGCGGTGTAAAGAACTAATTTGTTATGGAGTTAGACAGAATTGATAGTCTGGGACTGCAGGTTCAGCACAGATAATGAAAGGAGTACACAGCTGCTTTTCAACACACTTTTACAACACAATTCTTTTGATGGGCTTGAAACTGCTGATAATGTGCGTAATGACAAGGTTAAGGTTATGGATTCTGAGGCAAGAGCTATTCGATGCTTTTAATGAGAAATAAATATGGTGTGACACCATGAAATGGCAAACCTGTGTTCTCATAAAATGTGATGCAAGATTGCACAACACGTCCAAAGTTTAATCCAGATCATAAATAGGTTATGTTATACTCTTATGCAATATAGTAGGATATGCTACAACCATAAATTACTGCAATGCAACTGTTTGTTTTGATTATGACAAATGCAGGCTGATTAGGAATATATCACATTTTCTGTGAGCAAGACATGTTTTATTCATCTGCTAAAAGCTCAGCCCTACCTCACTGTCACACTCGTTCTCTCATCATCAGATTTGTTCCACCGCTAGAGGAAGGACAGGACGGCTCACTATCAGTGACAAAGAAATGATGGACAGATATCCAGGCAGCTCTTCCTCTAAAGCCTGCGGTATTATTAGTGCCGTGACTGCTATGAGAAGCAGTATCAGGTTTGTGTCCATGTGTGAATGCTTATATCATCTGTCTATATCTATCTGTCTATCTATCTATCTAAGGTCAATGGAATGGTACAGTAATATTAAAAAATGAGGAACATGAACAACTGGGAAGATATGGGCCAATATATATATATACACATATATATAATATTCTAATATATTATTAATTATTATATAATGTGGAATATTAAATAAATTACCATGAACAAATAACTAATGTGAGATTGTTGTGTAGCGTCTGGACCAATCAAACACACAATATATATTTTGTTAGCTAGAGAATCTTTATTAGTTTGTGCATCCGCACCCCAAGCGAATTACATGTGCAAATTACCATGCCCTTGAACAAAGGGTCGTAAAACCCTCCAGCAATTGCAACCTCCCGCTTGGAATTTCTTCCTTTCTCATTGGACAAGCCCACCTTGAGAGGCGTGACTCTTCTCCACCCTTAAAGGCCAACACCAGGGACCCTCCTACAGTCGGTGGTTATGTTAGGTTCTGAGAAGATGTATGTTAGACCAGTTTATGTGTTTATGTAGTATGTTAGACTAGTTTAAGTGTTTATGTAGTTAATAAAACCTTACTTGTATCAAACTTGACGTGGTTCATTGTTTGCTCATAACTGGAGTCACTTAATCATGCAGATTTACACTACAAGCTTTTGTAGAATTGTACAGTAAGGAAGTTATTTCCCTTAACCAGGAAACTAACGTTCTTAGAATTGACAAGACAGCTGACCCTGTGAGGTCAGCTAAATATCTACAGCGGATCTAAAATATTCATAATTAATTATAACTAGTTATGATTAATTATTCATATTTACCATGAGCTGATTCGTTACAGTTGTTATAAACATTTAAAAAAAATCTATGTAGTTTGTATTTTGCTTTTATTTCTGTTTTAGTTAATTTAGTACATCGAGTTAAACTAAATTAAAATGAGAAATGCCTTGTTGGAGACAAGATTTTGTTTTCATTCTGTTAACTTTTATTATTATTATTATTATTATTTAAAATAACTTTTTTTTAGTTAACTATAATAACCCTGAACCAGAATTCATGCAGTTGTTTTTATAATATGATCTGATCACAGTAAACCACACAATAATATACAGACCAGGTATTCCTTTTCCAGCATGCTCTGGTAGCACATACTTCAGAGCCGAGCTGAGCTGCCATATATTGATGGATAGCCAGGCTGTCCGAAGCTCATATTGTTGGGGAAATTAAAGTGGTAGGTGAGTCAATAAACATTATAAGGTTTTGGGTCAAGGGACCTTTCACTGGCACACTCAACTACAATAGCTCATTTGGTCTTCTTATAGCAAATATCCACAGATCAGTGTTAGCAATGCTGCATAAGCTACAAAGACACATCTAACTACACTAAAACCACCTAAAGGGACAATATCTTTTTATCCAAAATGAATGAATTCATCTCAGTTAGAATCAAAATATCAAATTACACTAAATAGAAAAACTAGAATACTTCCCATTTTATATGACTGTATTAAAATAGTTTTAAAATAAAATAATTTTTTTAGAAAAAAAATATAAATAAATGTAGGTGGGGCTCAAATAGGTGAATTGTTTGTTTTTTTTGGGGGGGGGATATGTTAATTTACATGAACCATTTAATTGATTCATTTTAATGACTCGAACCTTCCAACTACAGTTGTTTTTCAAATTTTTAAATACACTTTGCAGTATCTGCAAAATGTTAATTATTTTATCAAAATAAGAGGGATCAAACAAAATGCATGTTGTTTGTATTTATTACTGACCTAAATAAGATTCACATAAAATAAGTTTACACATAGTCCACAAGAGAAAATAATAGTTGAATTTATAAAAATGACCCCGTTAAGTTTACATACGCTTGCTTCTTAATACTGTGTTGTTACCTGGATGATCCACAGTTGTTTGTTTGTTTGTTTGTTTTGTAATAGTTGTCTCTTGTTTGTCCTGAACAATTAAACTGCCCGCTGTTCTTCAGAAAAATCCTTCAGGTCCTACAAATTCTTTGGTTTTCCTGCATCTTTTGTGTATTTAAATCCTTTCCAACAATGACTATGATTTTGAGATCCATCTTTTCACACTGAGGACAACTGTGGGACTCATACGCAACTATTACAAGGGGTTCAAATGCTCACTGAACAACTCCACAAATGTGGCTTGTATGGGAGGGTTGCAAGAAAAAAGCCACTCCTCAAGAAAGGCCACATGCAGTCATGACTGAGCTCTGCCAAAACACACCCTTTAACATTCTGAGGCAAATGAGACTAAAATGTAATTATTTGGCCTCGATATCAAACGATATGTCTGGCGGAAATCCAATACAGCTCACCATCCAAATAGCAGCATTCCTCCAGTAAAGCATTACCATGGTAATATCCTGTTATGGGGTGTTGCTCTGCAGGAGGGACTGGAGCACTTGTCAGGACAGAAGGAAAAATGGATGGGGCAAAATACTGTCAAATTCTTGAGGAAAATCTACTGCCCTCTGCCAGAAACTTGTCAATGGAAAGAAGGTTTACCTTCCAACATGATAATGACCCAAAGCACACAACAAAACTGACCACACAGTGGTTGAAGGAGAAAAAGGTGAATGTGTTTGCATGGCCTAGTCAGAGCCCAGACTTAAACCCAACTGAAAATATGTGGAATGGCTTGAAGACTGCAGTCCACAAACAGTCACCATCAAATTGAACTGAACTTGAGCAGCTATGCAAAGAAGAGTGGGCAAATATTGTCTAGTCTAGATGTGCAAAGTTAGTAGAGACAGAGACAGAGACAGAGACAGAGACATATCCCAACAGTATAAAGGCTGTAATTAAAGCAAAAGGCGATTCAACAAAACACTGACACAGGAGGGTGATCCTTTTTCAAACTCAGGGATTGCGGGGTTTTTTTTTCTGACATGTTGATGTTATATCTTTCACTTGTATGTTATAAGCTGCTATGCTCTAGGCATGACGAAGCGGATATCGTCCTCTTTTGGAAGGCCAAACAAAGTAGTTTCGCTTTCACAACGAAACACACAGCATCTCGACATGGCGGCAGCAACAATACTACAGCGAGAATAAAAGCTACGCCTTCTTTCTTTGCGTGAACATTTGGGCGGCATTATGCAAATCTTCCCACATTGTGACGTAGACATGTGGGGGTGTGTTAGAACGAACCGTTTTAGGTAGGCGTGGTTGACTCTTAACTTTTATAAAGAATATCTCTTTGGATTTGAGACTTTAGTCTTTGCAACTTTACAGATCTTCTTTATGCACCAAGAGCTTGTAACACTTCAAAGAGAAAGGAAAAATTGAAATCGCATCATATGACCCTTTTAAAGGGGGGTGATTCTTTTCTACTGTATACCCACTGTATATATAAATACAGAGAGAGCCGTTCAGGATGAACTGATTCAATGAATCAAAATTTCCAATGTAACTCATATGAAAGGGAGAGGATTGTTCAGGATGAACAAAGTAACTAGAATGAAATGGAAATTCTACTCATATGACAGAGAGGGACTTTCTAACACTACTTATTTGAGAAAGAGGATTGTTTAGGACAAACCAATTGAGTAAAGTACTGCCAAACTACTTAACACATTACTTACTTTTAGGGAGTAACTTTGCAGAGCTGTTTTGTAGTGCTGTACAGATCTAAATACATCCATACATTATTTTAATGGAAATAAGCTAAAAAGTTAATCATTCTCTTATAGGATTTATTCAGCTTAGCTGACTTATTCATTTATGACCATTAAAAACAACAACAACAACAAAAAACTTATCTTTGAAGAGAGATCTGAAGCAGCTCATGATCACTTTTCATGCTGAGAAAGATTTTTAATACACCTAATACCTAACACAATCACAGCCAGTCTGTGTCTATGCAAATGATCCATCTGCTCCAGGGAACCTCATGAGGGTCTATTGTGGAGAGCAGCATGATTGGGTCCTATTGTCTGTCTTATCTGCTGTGTTCATTGCAGATTGGAAAGCACTGCTCATTTCTCATGTTTTTTGATGCCAATGGGAGTGGGATTTTTGACGAGAGACATTCTGTTGCTGTTTCCCCTAGAAACCTTGAGACAGACACTGTGATGATGAGTGACTATATTTATTTATTAAAGTTGAAATTTATTATCACTAAAAAAAGAAACTGTAAGGACCATCCAACTGGCTCAACGGATATAAACAACTATAAAGTGAGTTCTATGAGCACAATGTGTTTAACACAATTACACATTTGAAAATAAAAAGAAATGCATACCTGAGAGCAGGGAGACATGCAACATCATGAGAGAGTTCTAGTGCAGAGTTCCAGAGACTCACAAACACAGTGTGGGGGTTTTCTAGTTACAGAATCCATTTTGCTTATATATCCAAACCAGAACAAAGAAATCTTCCAATCAGTTGTAAAAAAACATAAAATACCCCATTGGTTTGTCAGGATCTCTTGGCCCAAGGGTCATACCTCGCTGGAGAAGGGGAAACATTCTCATCAGGCCCTAAGGGAGACACACCCCTCAGCAGCAGAACAGAATTCTACAAAAAGTTTTCAATCTTTCTCATAATGTAAGTGACTACTGTGAAATTGAAACCATTTTACCAATCACACTGAGACTATTTAAATTATAATAAACATGAAAAGTTAAAATAATAAATTCTTAAGATATAATAACCACAATATGCAAGTATAGTAACTTGAGTTCTTGACACTTCTAAGCCAACATTCAGTGACCCGGGCCATATGCTCAGGAGGGAAAGAAGGGGGCTTAAGGATGGGTGAAGTGACAGTTGAGCAAATGGTTTTCTTTGAGATCTTTTCTTCAGATTAGTGAGTTGAATTTTTTTATTGCATGGCATCTGTTTTGTGAAGGTTCCTGAATTTTGGCTTCATGAGGAGATCAAAGCGGCCTTACGAAACTAAGTATGGGTAGGTGGGTGGTCGAGGCCATCTCACTAGCCTACGAGTCCTCTGGCCTCCCCTCACCTATGGGGGTTAGAGCGCACTCGACCAGGAGTATGGCGGCCTCCAAGGCTTTCAGCTTGGGTGTGGCCTTGCAGGACATTTGTGCTGCAGCGGGCTGGTCCTCTCCGCACACTTTTGTCTGCTTTTACAACCTAGACCTGGCTTCTACCCCAGGTTCCCAAGTTCTCTCTTCGTGATGTGCTCATAGGACACACACACAGGCAGGGACTTGGTAGTATGGCGCAGTGGGTATTCTCGTTCCCAAAGCGACTCGACGCAGCTCGAGTTCCTGAAGGGGAACGTCTCTAGTTTACGTATGTAACCATGGTTCCCCGAGGGAACGAGATGCTGCGTCTCTTTGCCATACTCCCTGCATCCCTGCAGGCGCTACTTCATCGAAGTTGGTTTGCGCCCGGCCGGATGTGCTTTTATGCTTTCTGGTGCTTACGTCACCCTGCTTGTGACGTCTCGCTGCTCCATTGGACGGATTTGACACGTGCTTCAGAACGCGGTCACGCAAGGGCGTTCCCAAAGCGACTCGACGCAGCGTCTCGCTCCCTCGGGGAACCATGGTTACATACGTAACCTAGAGACGTTTTGTTTCAATAAAAGTCAATCAAATCACTGCCATCTTTTTCAAAAGGATAGGCATTAACTTGGGTAAATATAAACAAGAGTTCAGTTTTCTGATTTTGCAAAACGTCTCAGTTATGTATGTAACCCATGTTCCCTGAAGGAAGAAACGGAGACATTACATCAGAACTGAACTGATGCATTGGGATCTCGCCCGAGAGCCCAATCACCTTCGAGTGTAATGACAATGAGCCAGTGAACATTGGCGGGCAGGATTTGCATTGCATTGCATTGCAATTTACTCAATTTGTCTTGCATGACAGGCTATTTTTCATTATCAGTCATAAATGTGTAAAGATGTTTACCTCATCTCACCTGCTATAAAATATGCTTTAGCTTTTCAGTCAAGTTTATATTATGTTTTATGTATTGAAGTAATGGATTAAGTTGGATGTTGCCTCATAAACCAGCCACTAGCTATTTGTAACACCAAGATAATGGAAGTTAATACTGGCCAATAGTTAAGAAATGGCACATTAATCAAGCTATTCATTTCAGAAGAAAGATTAGACTGCACTGCTGTATCCAAACAACACAATAAGCACCCTTTGCTTTACCCTCATATATTTTGCAACGTTTTTTTGTATTTAATATTCATTAACGCTTCTATTCAGGCCTTAAATACCGACTCAATTTGTCTCTGGCTTATAAAGGACTACGACTGTGTAAATTCAATCCTGCTAAAATGTTTTATTGCCCTAATCCATAATATGTAATTACATTCATAACCAGAACAATATATTTGTGCCAAGAAGCAAACAAATAAATGCATTAAAAAATCATGACAATTTCCCTTTTCAATCAGTGACTTGAGGTCATTTTGAAAGCAATCATTTCATCTGTATAAATCCATCAGCTCCCCCAGATGGGTCAACGTACCTCCCTGAAATTAATTTTACAGATGCATATGTTAAGCAAAATGAAACAATAAATCACTTGCACTGGAAGAAAAACAAAAATTGGATAGAGTGAGAGAGTCTGTGAGATGGAAAGAGAGATAATGTGTATTTGCATGTGCACATAAGTAGGTTTAAATGTCTGTGGGCGCCCTGACTGGGTTTATTTATTGCCATCCAGCAGGACCTTGAGAAAAGACCTCACATGTTCATTTCTGCAACCACTGTCATTCACCGTAGTCACAATGACCGCATTTACGAGCCCCAGCATCCAATTTACATGAGAGCTCATAAAGCCTGACCACAATTCCATATCATTGGCCATTAATGACAGGGATCACTGCCTTCACCATCAGGACAGAAGAAGAATGGAAAATGAAGC
This sequence comes from Sinocyclocheilus grahami, assembly GCF_001515645.1. Classification (NCBI taxonomy): domain Eukaryota; kingdom Metazoa; phylum Chordata; class Actinopteri; order Cypriniformes; family Cyprinidae; genus Sinocyclocheilus; species Sinocyclocheilus grahami. The sequence goes on along the minus strand of NW_015505477.1, from coordinate 725,164 downwards.
CCAAAGGGACATCAAGCAGCACGTAAAGAAGGATGGTACACTCACATACACACATCATTACAGCCATGAATAACGGTGGGTCAATAAGTCATAAAAATATTTATTGTTAGAAACCTCTTGTGTTTTTTTTTTAGACCTCAGAATAAATGACCCCTAAAACATATAAAGTATCTGTCCACAATGTGTCAACAATAACATTGTTCTGTTCCACACAGTACATAGTTAGTTAAATTAAATATATGGTTGATGTTTTTATTGTCAAATAATGTATATTTTATTTTCATGTCTGCAGTAAGTATTTCGTTTTTGTAAACAGAAACAAAAATTACAGAGTCATTCCTGTTAGGGGCTGCTCAAACAGAACCCGTTTTTGGATTCCACTGCACTTCTTCTCAATTGTTTTTCTATGTAACTGTTGTAATTTAAGGGATGTGTGTTTTTTTATTATTATTATTAATTCCTATGGGATGCATAGGATGTAAAAAGTGAGGGATTGAGAATTCTAATCAACATTTTATTTTTAACTATATTTTGAAATTTTGATAATGTCAAACTGATTTCTGCCATTTTAACTAACAGGATGGAATATTTTTGATTGAGTGAAACAAACTACAACCACAAAAATCCAATGATAATACTTTTACTGTTGTTTTCCTCACTTTTAAAAAGAGCACTTGGCTCTGTTTAGTTTGTGGGATATTATAAAAGACAAGTTGTGAAGTGAAACTGAGAAAACAGGCAAACAGGTTCGAAGCATTTAAATTAAGGGAAGAAAAACGATGAAACATTCTTAAAAACATCTTAATAATTTGCCAATTTTTCATATTAGAACACATGGGGTATGACTAAAATGGACAACATCCACTCAAACCAAAGTTATTCAAAATCTACCCCTATATTCACTTAATTACGGTATTGGGGCAAATAAAGACTAATAAATAAGATTAATGAAAATGGTTCCAATATTAATGAACACTTAATTTTAATTATATATTGTGAATTTAATATTTTACATATACAGTATGCTGTAAACATGTGAAAATGTCCTGCATAAGAAGAATGACCCAGTTTTTCTGCAGAGATGGTTTGTAGATGAATCTCTAGTACTGCTGAGGGAATTTATTGTTCCATGCACAAAAACTAAATCAATAGACGATTATGTGGATGGAATGGTCAGACATTATCGCCCTACCCAATCATGCCTACAAACACACACATACACACAGACTCACAGATAAAGGGTAAGATGGATGTCTCACTAAAAACACAATAGCAGTCAATCGATAGTGCTGAGATGGATCGAGCTTCCGTCAGAGATGAAACTGTTACCTCTCCATATTAAATACTCATAAACAACCCAGCTAAGACAACATCAACTGTCCTTATGAGCAGCAGTAATAGAACACTCAGGGAATAACAAGGAGAAGGCTCCATATATTAACAGTTTGGCTCTTGCTTTTTAAAAAAAACAGCTGAATTTCAAGGTTTAGACAAAAAGTTTCTTGTTTAACTTGATCGTTAAAACAATTCTTAAAGAGTAGCTCACCATAAACCTTTGAACACTCAAAAGCACCATAAAAGTATCAAAGAAGTAGTCCACAAAATTACTATTCCAAGTCTCCTGAAGCAGCCCAATAGCTTTGTCTGACAAGCAAACCAAATTTTAGGCTGTTTTTAAGTGATTACTGATTCAGTTGAATTTGAGAAGTGTATCCAATTTGTTGATTTGAATAAATAATTCAGAGTAGTTTCGGATCAATTGGTTCATTGAACAAATGTATTTTTATTTAGTTATTTTAGTACTTTTTTATGTAACTGCTGTGATCTTTTGATTTTTCTATCCTTATTACTTTCATTATCGGAGGTGTTTGTCTTTGACACTACATTATTTTGTTTTTACATCTGTTTAAATCCAATGCACTGTTATTTTATTTTTTGGGCCTCACATGTGTTTAAGTGTTTTCCTTATTTGAAAAAAAAAAATAAATAAATAAATAAAAATATCTTACTTCTGCCATGAACTCTCATCAACACACCAACCAGAATGACATAACAGCCCAAATTTAATTATAATCCTTAGACAAATCTAACGTAAGGCTTCAAAAGACGTATGGAGCCCTTTAATGATACTTCATAATGGTATTTTTTTTGTCATTTTCCTTGAATATAATAGACAGAATATTTTCCTTTTGTGTTCTGAGGAGGCTGAAAAGTCATGCATGATTGAAACGACAGGAGAGTGAGTAAATTATTATTTTCTGAGTGAACTCCCTTGAAGTCTTTTTAAGTCTGGTGTTTATGTGTGAGATGAACATTCAGGCTGACAACACTTATAAAGCACTCTGATTACTTTAATAAATATGTAGAAAAATTGGGTGAGTCAGAAGCATTTTAAAAGCCAGAGTGTGAAGTTAAAAAAAGACGAGTTCAGACAATGCCCCCAACCTTTCTAAGAATTCTCACACATCTTCCAACAAGAGTGTGGCAGACAGGGTGATGTCTTCTGTCTCAGAGCAGTGTGGACGAGCTAGAACACTGTTGGAGACACAGTTGGAGACACTCTCCCACACATTTGAGTTTGGACGCCAAGAGAAATGCGAACTGGGGGCTGTTTTTGCAGAAAGTGAAACTGAAAACACAAGCATAAGCTGATGACAGAATGCCACCTGAATGTTTGAGGCAGTTTTTGTTTGTATGTGACTATAAACTCTGCTAATGAAAGAACAGACTAGACAACATAATCAGACTATTTAGACCATTACTTTTCATAATTCCCAATGTATGTATATGTAATGCCAAAAGAAAGAAAGAAAGAAAGAAAGAAAGAAAGAAAATTGTCTAGATAATTTTTTATATAAATAAGCACCAGTTAAGCTGTGATACCAAACAGGGAGGCGCCAAAAGACCACTAAACCTGCTGCCTTAACCTGACTGTACATGCTACTACACTCTTAAAAATAAAGGTGCTTCAAAAGGTTCTTCAAGCGATGCCATAGAAGAACCATTTTTGGTTCCACAAAGAACCGTTCAGTCAAAGGTTCTTTAAAGAACCATCTCTTTCTTACCTTTTTGTAATCTGAAGAACCTTCTTTCGCCACAAAGAACCTTTTGTGAAACAGAAAGGTTCTTCAGATGTTAAAGGTTCTTTATGGAACCATTTGGACAAAAAGGTTCTTCTATGGCATCGTGAAGCACCTTTATTTTTAAGAGTGTATATGGATCCATTCAGAATAACTAAACCACTGTCCAGTGCATAATCTAAAACACCTTCAGCCAGCATTCATTATAAAAACACTCGTGCTTTTTAAGCCAAATACATGCTGAAAAGAATAATTTACTGCCATCTGGACGCGAGTCACTATTCTCTCCGCCATCTCTGATTAAATCGTCCCTGTTTTCTCTGCATTTGAACTTATTACTTATTATTAATGCATTCCCTTACTGGAATCTTGAACTTTCCAGAAGTTTACCGGTTTCAAATGACCTCCTGGGTAGTGTGCTTTATAGTGTAATTTCTAATCACCCAGACACTGACGCTTTGGCTCAGTACCGGCAACATGCCAGAAGTGCCGGTACGCACGAAAAAGTGCTGGTACACTAAAGGCTAAAATATTGAAGTGCCGGTACTGCGTACCGGTGCTTACCGGCCCACTTCAAGCAAAGATTTAGACACTTCTAGTTAGTAGCATTCACTTTAGAACACAAAGCATTGTGTACCAGCACAGTGTAGTGTATGGCAACTCAATTTGAATATGATGCAAAATACTTCTGTAAGACTCAATACAAACTGAGCTACTGAAATAATAACTATAATAATTATAGACACCAGAAATATAGTATTACCCTTGACCAAAAATAAGTTCCTTCTGAATTTATTATGCTTGCTTCAAACTGTTCTAGGAGCAGGTCAAGGACTCTCTATCCTATTATACCGATTAGACTCAATTCCAGCTGTCCTAAGCTCTGTAATGTTATCTCGACATGGCCAACTCTCATTTTGAACCTGTCTTCCAAAGTCAAATAAAATCAGATGTGGTTGTGGTTGTCCAGAATTCCAAGTAAACATTAAACATGACAGATGTGTCTTTAGGGTTTCTGTCATTGTACCGTATGTTCTTGTACAGTCCCACCAATCTTTCTAAATGACCCAGAAATTAAGCTTTGACCAATCTAATCAGGGCCAATAGGATCAAATTTTCAGCGTTTTGCCCTCCTCTATGCTGATATGATAAAGGACATTTGTTAGACATCTTCTGACCTCAGGGATAGGCTGGGACAAAAAGTAGCCTGGGACTCACAGTGTGCTGGCAACACAATTCAATTAAGCATGAAAAAAAGACAACAATGACGCATTTAGATGGTTGCAAAGATAAAAATCTTGAAAAGAAATCACAGAGACCCAGGTATGTATACATACACACACACACACACACATATACACATATATACATATACAGTGGGTACGGAAAGTATTATATATATATTTACCAAAGTTTTTGTTAAATTGCCAATACCAAAGTTTTTGTTAAATTGATTTTTCCTCACATTTTGAGAATAAAATTAGAAATTATATTAATTCAACAATAAATTTGAAAACTTTAACATTTAATAGGCAAACTGCAAACGGTCAAACTAGAAATTGTGGTAAATGCAGCCGATATGAAAATTAAGCCGAAAAAGAAAGAAAGAAAGACATTTCCCCCAGGCCCCATAAAAAATAAATAAATAAATAAATACATAATAAAATAAAATAAAAAAATAAAATAAGATATTAATAATGTTATATTAAAATGTTACAAAAAAAATAATAGTAATTGGCATATACTGTATGTTAAAGATATATAATATACAAATTACAATATATATTATATGATTATGATTTTAGTATGATTGACATCAGGGACGTGCACAGACATTTTGAGGGGCAGGGGCTCAAGTGGAAAAAAGGGCACTTCTCATATTTATTTAAATTTGTTTCTAAACAAAACGTTATTAGGGGTGTGCGATATTGACAAAAAATATATCTCAATATTTTCTGGGATTTTATCGATAATGGTAATTAGATGAGTAGTTAAATAATAGTATTAGTATAATAGTGTTATTGTGCTGATATCTTAAGGACTACCGTGGACAGCTGACTCCTAAAGTTTTTGGTATTCTTCATATTCTGTGTGGTGATCATTTCACAGCAGTGATATAAATCAATCTTTTCCAATAAGTTTAAATTGATGTTTACCTTCTATGGGCATTTTTTCCTTTATAATGCCATTTTTTTCTAAAAGTGTGCATCACTTTTCAGTCAAATTCTTAAATTTAATCAGTCAATTAGAATAATATGTCATTTGGGCTATTACCAAGCAAATGCAATCGGTATTGACAAAATTAATCTTTGCAATGCAGAGAAAACACAGAAGCTGCATTAGAAGGTGCATTAGATGTATTTACACACTGTTTAATGCAGGACATGAATGTATTTAACCTGCAGTTACAAATACATTAATACCGTTTTGATATTTTAAACATAAAACGTTGAATACTGACATTTTAATTTTTTAATTTATTTAAAAAATTAAAATATACTTTAAATGTGAAATTAAAAATGTCAGTAGGTGGCAGCAAATCACCGTTAATAAGTGAGTCATTGTGATTGAACCGAATCATATAAACTGTTGATTCATTCATGAACATGTTGCTCAGAGACGCAAATTGGAATTATATTTGTTGGCGAAATAGTGCAAAAACAGTCAATACTGTGTCTAAAATGTAAGTGTTTTAATATTAAATTCTTGTTTATTGAACTGCTGTATAAAATCAATATCACATTTGTAATCATGCTGCTTTTTGGTGGAAAAAAGTCAGTCTTCGCGTCATAGTGATTAACTATATGAAATGATTAAATATATACATTTCTGCCCCTACATCTTGAATTGTGTGATCATTCTAAATGCATTTTAATAAATTGAATCATGCAGTGAAAGAACACGCACTGGTCTAACCTACTAGACTTCCTATTGCCTTAGCTAAACTTTAGCTAACTTACATGCTAGCTCAACTCTCATGAGTCATGGATGTTAGCAAGACAAATTAACTATATTTGCCTTTTGTCTTTTGGATAATTAGCTGTAAATTCGAGGCACAGGTAGCTTAGTCTGTTGTTCATCACCACTCAACTCCACACCAAGACAAACACAGTGGAAAGGGAGGGAGGGCTTCACTTCTGTGGCTCTCTGCCTGTCTGTGATGTGCATGTGCCGCTCAATGTGTGCTGCACTGCTGTGCTGCACTGCTGTGCTGCCGAGACGCTGAGGGAAGAAAGCCTCAACATTTCCCGACCTGATATTTAGATTTTTTTATTTGTTTGACAGGGAAAACTGTGTGCAAACAAACACACACGCTGGTCTAACCTACTAGACTTCCTATTGCCTTAGCTAAACTTTAGCTAACTTACATGCTAGCTCAACTCTCATGAGTCATGGATGTTAGCAAGACAAATTAACTATATTTGCCTTTTGTCTTTTGGATAATTAGCTGTAAATTCGAGGCACAGGTAGCTTAGTCTGTTGTTCATCACCACTCAACTCCACACCAAGACAAACACAGTGGAAAGGGAGGGAGGGCTTCACTTCTGTGGCTCTCTGCCTGTCTGTGATGTGCATGTGCCGCTCAATGTGTGCTGCACTGCTGTGCTGCACTGCTGTGCTGCCGAGACGCTGAGGGAAGAAAGCCTCAACATTTCCCGACCTGACCTGATATTTAGATTTTTTTATTTGTTTGACAGGGAAAACTGTGTGCAAACAAACACACACGTGCGCACATACATACTCATTTAAAAACAAACAAACGAAACAAAAAAAAAACGTGTGTGCACGTGCCTGATTGACATGATTAATTTTTTAGCACAACATCCATCCTCCACCTCGACATGTTTGGCTTTTAGCTAGTGAGGAGACTCAGATAGCAGAAGATGTGGGATAGGGCAGCTGGCACAGAAAAGGAAGTATTGTACAGAGGGCTGCTTGGAAAAAGTTGGGTGGGTGTAACATGGAGCAGGCGCAATTCTGTAAAACAGCTGCTAATGTGTGATAGAAGATGGGAAGTACACATCTGAACACCCAGTGCTGCTCTACAAAATAAATTTGTGTATATTTACGTTGTATATATATTTGCTTTCTAGAGCTGAGAAATGTCCCACTGCTACCTATGGCCAGTCCCTAGCTGACCCCTGGGTACCGAAAAAAGCCTGTCCTCACTCTGTGGGTGACTTTATTCTTCAGTCAGACCCCAGTATGTCCCAGTGCTCCTCATTAGCATCCAGCAGCCCACAAAGCCCCTCACAGCTGGGATCTAACACACTCTCTGTTTTACAATGCAATGGCAATGTTTTGGGGTCTTTTTTTTGTTTGTTTGTTTGTTTATTTGTTTCTTCTGAATGGTATCAATTGGGTGTTATCATATAGTGTGAGCACACATTTTTGATGAAACAACCGTGCAATTCAATAAAGTAATTTCCCACCTAATGCCTTGAAGTGAGAAAAATCTAATCGAAGGTGAAATATGTCTCTCACCTTTCCCTTGTCTGTCTTTTTTTCCCCCTAATTATTTCTGTTCCTTTGTTTCTCATGGTGTATCGTTGCACGCCAACACTGACAACCCACACAAAGCTTTTAATTTTTAATGTGCTGCCTCCTGCCTGGTCATTAAAAAAAACCTTCAGTTCATTTTCCTCATTTTTCAGTCTAAGTGCAGAAAACTCTATTGTCGTTGCAGTATAACAACCACCCACACACATACACACACACAAATTCACTGGATTTTTCTTTATTATTCGAGGTAAGAGGCAAGAGTGGGATTTTTATTGTGCCGTATATGCACTCCACAGCTTAAACACACATTTCTCCTATGATTTGTGTTCATTACAAATGAGCAAAAATAGGTAGGAATACTTTTTTATGTGATTATGTTCCCATTCACTGCCACATACATACACACATAATCCACAATCAATGTTCTCTCTATGAAATGGGGCCAAAAGAGCCTCTCGGCAAGCTGCTGCTTATACAAAAGACAAGTGCACAATATCCAGTTTAACTAGAGATCAGGTGTCAAGCTCTCTCCAGCAAACCCCCAACTGAAGGAATGACAAATTTGAACAAATCTTCCTTCCGTTACTTCATAAACACCCAAGAGAGGGTGTTGCAGCACAAAATCAATGCGTAAGCGACAAAAACAAATCCAAATTCAAAGCCACCAGAGAGAAAGAACGACTGAAAACTAGATAATGGCAAGTGACAAATTTAACTGCAGCAGAAATATTTGTAAAAACAAAATTATTAAATGAACCTAAGAGATGGACACATCTCACAAATTCAGAAATGATCTTTCATTGTTGTTTGTTTCCATGCTGCCACAAAATAGTTCTGAGAACACTATACTAGTCTCTCCCTCTCCCTCCCTCCCTCCCTCTCTCTCCCCCCCTCTCTCTCCCCCTCTCTCCCTCTCTGTCTCTATCTATATGTATTTTAAAATATATAAAATTATTGATATTGAAAACAACAACAGAAGATTTTCAAATATATGCAGCAAAGCAGTTTTGTTAAGTATTTTATACACTACTGTTAATACGTTTGGGGTAACTAAGATCTTTTTTTTAAATTTTTACTTTTTTCAGGAATTAAATTGTTCAAAAGTGACAGTAGAGAGACTTAGAGCCATTTATAATGTTATAAAAGATATCTGTGTGAAACAAATACTGTTTATTTGAACTTTCCATTTTATCAAAGAATCCTGAAAAAAAGTGTTAAAATATATTACGTTTTCCACTAAATTATTAACAGCACATCAGTTTTCAACATTGATAATAATGTGAAATGTTTCTTAAGCACCAAATCAGAATATTAGAAAGATTTCTGAAGGATCATGTGACACTTAAGACTGGAATAATGGCTGCTGAAAATTCAGCTTTGCCATCAGAGGAATAAATTACATTTTAAAAACATATTAAACCTTTAACATTCATGGAACCCCTCCATTGCACAAAAGGTTCTATATAATGAAAAAAAAGGTTCTTTAGAATTTAATTTCACACTTAAAATGATTATTTTAAGAATTGTTCACTAAAAAGGCTCTTTAGGGAACCATAAATGATTCTTTTATTGCACTGCACAAAACAACACCCTTTTGGAACCTTTATTTTTAGGAGTGTATATGTAGATGCCAAGGTACTTAATATGATTAAGAAATTAAAAACTCACTCAACATATATTCAAGCTGTTTTTGAAGAAATTAAAAGATACAGACAAAAAAAAAGTTTGCCATTAAAGGGGTCATATGATGTTGCTAAAAAAAACATTATTTTGTGTATTTGGTGTAATGCAATGTGTTTATGCGGCTTAAGGTTCAAAAAACACATAATTTTCCCCATACTGTACATTATTGTTGCTCCTCTATGCCCCGCCTTCCTGAAACGCATCGATTTTTACAAAAGCGAGGTGTGCTGTGATTGGCCAGCTATCCAGTGTGTTGTGATTGGCTGAATACCTCAAGCGTGTGACGGAAATGTTACGCCCCTACCATACTGTGATCCCAGTGCGATGAGACAAAACCAGTAAAACCCATCATAAACGAGACATTTTTTGCATTCAGTGGGGACATAATTACTGATTATAATGGCTTATACTGTCTTTTTACGCATTGCGTTGCCTTGCGTTGCGTATAGCGCTGCGTAAACATGTCTGCATTTGTGATCGGAGAAACCGCAAACAACAAGCGCTACTCTACACTGCTCAAAATTCGCGTTTGAATTGTTAATGGCAAATTCTTTAAATATGAAAACGTACTTACAGACTATGAGTCAGAAGCGCAAGACTGTCCTTGCAAAGTTGGAATTGCCCCACTTTATAGAAACAGACACTGGCATTGTAGGCTACTCTCTCAGGAAACAGTCCTCATCCTCCATAAAATGTGCTGCACACATCTGAATATTTGGGTTGAACTGTTCTGGAACAGTGTTGTAAATACAACTTAACCACTGAGTTGTGTCCTCTTTTGGAAGGCCAAACAAAGTAGTTTCACTTTCACAACGAAACACACAGCGCCTTCACGACATGGCGGCGGCAGCAACAATACTACAGCGAGAATCAAAGTTACGCCTTCTTTCTTTGCGTGAACATTTGGGTGGTGTTATGCAAATCTTCCCACATAGTGATGTAGATATGTGGGGGCGTGTTAGAATGAGTCGTTTTAGGTAGGCGTGGTTGACTATTAACGTTTATAAAGAATATCTCTTTGGATTTGAGACTTTAGTCTTTGCAACTTTACAGATCTTCTTTATGCATCAAGAGCTTTTAACACTCCAAAGAGGAGGGAAATCGCATCATATGACAGAGTATTTGTTAAATATAAAAACAAAATATATATTGTGTGTTTGATTGGTCCAGATGCTACACCCCTTTAACCCATTTACAAATTCTTCTTATTTTATACAGTGAAAGACTCACCTGATTAACTTTCTACAAAGGGTAAGATGTGCACAACAGATGGTGGTGATTGCTTGAAAACAGCCCTTAACAATAACTAATGGCTACCTCATTTACAGCTGCACAATCAGGGTTTAGTTTTGGTTTAGGTAGCACTTATACACAACATTAAAAGCACTTACTGAATGAATACAATCATCTGTGTTTAGCCTTAATCAATTATGTCATGAATCATCATGAGAGAGATTCATCTGATGCTGTAACAATGTTGTTCCATTAAACCAAGCACATCCTTGTAATGCCTCTGTGGAAATTACCACAATTAACTTAATCTCCTCTTCCCTCGTGTTGATCCCTCTCACTAAATGGCCTGGGAACAAACATTATCAGATCGCGCGTAATTTACCTACTTTTGTAAAACTGCTGAAGTTTGGTAGCTGAACAGTGCATCGTCTAGATCAGGGGTTCCAATACTTTTTTGTCAGCCGAAAACCTTTGACATAAAATATTTACTTGAAGTACTCCATGAGATTGTAATAGTAATTTAATGAAACATGTGCATGTTCATGGTTTTCTAATATCAGTTAATGGTCAAATTATGTTTTTTTTCTTTCAAAATTATGTATATAGGGCTGCACGACATAGACAAAATTATATTGTGATTAGTTTGTCACATATTGCGATTGATTGATGACATTTAATTTAATATTAAAATGTTTCATATTGTTGCTGCTGAGATATTCAGATACAAAGAACAAATACTCTATTGCTAGTGAAAATTGTTTCTTTTAAGGGTGTTCGCTCTTGGGTTCACTCTTTACACTGTAAAAATATCCAGTTAAATTTACAAGGGGGACAAAAAGACAGCTGTGGTTGCTAGAAATTCACAGTAAAAAATACAAATAAAACAATAATAGAAACACATATCACACAAAACACATATTAACAGTATTTTACAGTAAAATTACACATAGTGTGATGTTAAATCATTTGCAATTGTTCACTGTATATGCTAAAGTAACTCGCAGTTAACCAAAAGTCTTTTTCTGACTTTTTTTTAAGAAACCTTTTTTTTAAATGTACAAGAACCTGTATAGTGTCTAGAACACTATAAGTTACAACACACATATTTATGTCTTAAATTCTTCTCTTTCAAATATTCAAACCCTCAACCTTTTATTTTGGTGGAATACTGGTGAAATGCTATAAACTTCTGTATTCAAACATATTGTTTTCCCAAATGCAAGTTGAACTTAAAAAAACTTGTAGAGATGCAGACCATAAAAAGTAGCATTTACTGTGAACCAAGCTGCTCTGAAACATGGCATTATAAATCTGCACACATGTAAATGAACACAGTACAACTCTTTACTCTGAAACATGCAGCGCAACTGCCATTTATTTATTTTATCCACTGATGCTTTACTTGGGGTGTCTCCAACAACTAAAATCCATTAGAATCTTGCAATATCATTCATAATTTTTCAAAAATCAAAGACAATTACTGAGTGTATTTGATAAAATCATTATCAGATGTTCAAAGACAGGCTCTTTGAACATTGTTTTTTCTTTACAGTAAATGTTATATGTTTGTGATTTATAACTAGAAATCATAAGGTTTTACAATTTTTATTTTTAGATTTGCCATTTCTCTTGTTGAATTTTTGCTAAACGTCATGATATATTAGTGTTACATCATTTTTAGAGAAACATGAGAGGAAATAAATGTCAAAGATGTCATATATGGAGGGTACGAGGAGCCTTTCATCTCATTTCAAGACCGATTAGATGTGCAACTGCAATATGACGAGGATGATTCAAATAAATTCCATTTAAACCCATTTACATACTGTTCAGCATGGCACTTGAACTAGCTGAGTTTATGTAAATTGAATCAGTCCAATTAGCATCCATTAGGGACAGCTATTTTTGAGCAACAGTTTTTTTCCCCTCTGTTCATTTGTCACCATGGTAACGTCGTTTACTTAGATTAGCTAATTAATGCCCTATACTTTTGGACTGCTGTAGTAAGCTTTGAATTAGCATTTTTCTTGTCTGACTGGAATGTGCTCTGAGCTTTTCAGAAGTATCTGTGGATCTTTATATAATCCAGTTAAAAATGGATACAAGGTATAATCAAAACGCCCCAAAGAGGTCAGGTTTGGCTGGTTAACATGGTCCAGTTAGTCCCTGCTGGTGCCTTACTTACCCTACCATCTGGATACAAAATCTTTCTACTTGACAGGTTCAAAACTAGTGAATTGTGAAAAATAAATAAATATATAAATAAATATTTAATTCTATTATAGTTTTGAATTTATTTAAATTTGAATTTAATTTGTTTACTTATTGAAGACTGTATTACAATTAATACCCAAATATATTTTATGATGTTTTGTTTGCTTGTAGCAGCAAACTATATTGTATTCTAACTATAAAATGCATTATTAAAATCAAGAAACACTGAGTTCAAACGCAGTCGTGACCTAATGGTTAGAGAGTTGGACTTGTAATCCGAAGGTTGTGGGTTCGAGTCTCGGTACCAGCAGGGATTGTAGGTGGGTGAATGTACAGTGCTCTCATTCACCTTCAATACCACGACTGAGGTGAGACCCTTGAGCAAGGCACCCCCAGCTACTTCCTGGGCACCGCAGCAAAAACGGCTGCCCACTGTTATGGGTGTGTTTTCACTACTTACTGCTGTGTGCACTTGGATGAGTTAAATGCAGAGCACAAATTCCGAGTATGGGACACCATACTTGGCCACATGTCACATCACTTTCCCTTTCAAATGACTGCAAATACGGTGCTAATGACCACAACCAGATTAAAGAAAAATCACAGAATAAACTATTAATTAAACACAGAAGAAACGAAATGAAGATAGGTGTGAATGATATGCTGAAATGAGGAAATACAGGAGAAGCTAGATGCCGCGTTTGCCCTGTGGGTGTGACGTGAAATCCGCTGAGCTGTCAAACTCATCTCTCAGATGTAAATAACTCCAGTTAGACTTAAAAACAGGAGAAGGAGTAGAACACTCTAGTGTGGCTCAGGTGCTTTGAAAATCCAATTTGAGTGCCGAGCACATGGAAATGTGAAAAGTGGGCTTTGATAGAGATAAGGGTACACTGAAATTACACAGCTATCTATTTTTCCTCTGTGTGAACACCATATCAGGATTCACATGCAGAGAAAAACACTCAATACCACATGCTGGGAGTGAGTGCATTAAAAGCTCTCTGGAATGCATTGGTAAACAGCACTAATTGTCAGACTCTGTTTCTGTCTTGTGTTGTGTTCTCCTCCCCCACGTGCTCCATGTTATGTTTATGCCCTTATTTGGTCCTTCCCGTTCCTGTCCTTATGATCATTTGTTTCAGGTGTTCCTCATTGTGTCCCTCCTCTAGTCCTGTCTATTTAAAGTGTTTCCTGTTTTGAGTTTGCTGTGCTGTCTTAAATGTCGATCCCCATTCCTATGTGTGTGTTCCTTGTTCCCTCCGGATTATTAAAGACTGTTATAGTAACTCTCCTGCATTCTCCTCGCTCCTCACAGTAGGCAACACCGTGACAGAAGACAGCACCGAAACAGTAAGCGGTGCCCCTTCTCCCCATTAGTTTTTTCCGGTTTTGAAAGTGTTTTTGTTTCCCCCCCCGAAGAGCTCTCCCCTTTGTCGAGTATGCCCAGGAGTTTTGCTTGCTCGCCGCGGTGCTGGCTTTAGATGAAGATTACCATTGCCTCGTGGACCTCCCAGACACCACGGGACTAAGCTGGAGGGAAGGGATCGTCCGGTGTCTGGAGAGCGTCCGGCACCGAGCCAGAACAAGCCCGCCGGCCGCTCCGAAGTCTAGCAAGCCGGCCGTTCCTCAGTCAAGTCCGCTGGCCGCGGCACTCTCCAGCCCGTCGGCTGTTCACCAGTCAAGCCCGCCGGCCGCGCCATTCTCCCTTAACCAAAGGAGGAGGATGAGGAGAAAAAAAGACTGTTCTCTGCCCTCATCCTAGCCCCAGAGCTCGCTCCGGTCCCAGATCCCGCTCTAGTGTGGTTTCCAGCCCCCGAATCCAGCCCTAAAAGGGCTCCAGTTCCTGAGTTTAGCCCACAGAGAGCTCCAGTCCCCGAGTTTAGCCCAGAGAGGGTTCCAGTCCCCGAGTTTAGTTCAGTGAGGGCTTCAGTCCCCGAGTTTAGCCCAGAGAGGACTCCAGTCCCCGAGTCTAGCACAGAAAGGGCTCCAGTCCCCATGTCCTGCCCAAGGAGCGCTCCAGTTCCCACGTCCAGCCCAAGGAGGGCTCCAGTCCCCAAGTCAAGCCCAGGGAGGGCCACATTTCCCGAGTTAGGCCTACGGAGAGCCTCTAAAGACTATATTCTCCCCAAGGATTTTTTTTGGGGGGGTAGTAGGGGTCCGTCCGTGGAGGCCGGGCCGAGTGCTGAGGCCAGACCTCCAGAAATCCCTACTCCACCATGGCCTCCTGAACTGTCTGATCTGCCATGGCCTCCTGAACTTTCTGCTCCGCCATGGCCTCCTGAACCCCCTGCTCCGCCATGGCCTCATGAACTGTCTGATCCGCCATGGCCTCCCGAACTGCCTGTTCCATCATGGCTCCCCAAGCTGCCTGATCTGCCATGGGTCCGGATTGTTTCAGGTGTTCCTCATTGTGTCCCTCCTCTAGTCCTGTCTATTTAAAGTGTTTCCTGTTTTGTGCTGTCTTAAACGTCCATCCCCATTCCTATGTGTGTGTTCCTTGTTCCCTTTGGATTATCAAAGACTGTTATAGTAACTCTCCTGCATTCTCCTCATTCCTCACAGTAGGCAACACCGTGACACTAATATTTTTCACCTATTTTTAAATATTCCTGTTTGTAAAATACAGCAACCTAATTTCAATGCTTCTATACAGAGTTGCTACAAAATACTTAACCTTATAAAGCATACTGTATCATATTTGACATACAAAGTTTTGAGTAAGCAGTCTGCCCTCCTTAAATGCTATAAACATCTTATTGATTTACATTACAAGCTATCATAATTTCATCTTACTTTTTGGTCATATAAATATCAGCAACTGCACCAAACTGCATATATTTGCTCAATTGAATAAAACTGAGGTGTTTGTTTTCTTCCTTGAGTGAGAATGAGTTCCATATTCTCCTATATAATATATGAGCCATAAAAGCCTGATGTATCAAATATCATACGTGGTTATACAGGGTTAATAATACTATCAAAGATGAGCTCAGAATTGAAGAGCAAAATTAACGGCTGTAAAGTAAATATCAATAAGTATTCTAAGTACAGAAATACAGCAAAAGAAAAAAAGTATTGTTATGCAGAACTTCCATTAATGTGATTTGTGCACAAAAGTCGCTTTTATAAGAAAACATCTGCTGAAAACATAAATCCAAACAAAACAATGTGATCCCATGAGCCATGAGACAATAAACAATAAAGCAATAAAGCATCTAGATCTACTAATAATGCTACTGTTTTTACTGACCCAAACTGTAAATATGGGTGGAGGAAATTTTTTTTACCCAAAAACATTTGATGGTTATGATTGAGATTTAAACCTGTGTAGAATAGCAAGATCAGACCAGAAACTGGTAACATTGATGCAGTCATGTATCGGGTCTAGGCTGGTAGACAGACACCCAATTGAAACGTTGCATCAACAGGGAGAGAAGAGAGAATTATGTCCTCAGGTCAGGACAGTTGTGACCTCTTCACCCTCCATGCCACCCATTCTAATTACTATAAGCACACTGTCAGATTCTAGAACAGGGATTTGAGAAAAACAAATTAAACCTGCATGCCATCAAAATATCTTGATTAAAAGTTGTTCATTCATTATTTAATGCATAGAAGATAACACTGTTTCTTGAACAAGTGACATTTGCATGCA
Organism: Sinocyclocheilus grahami; assembly: GCF_001515645.1. NCBI lineage: Eukaryota > Metazoa > Chordata > Actinopteri > Cypriniformes > Cyprinidae > Sinocyclocheilus > Sinocyclocheilus grahami. The sequence continues at coordinate 708,793 of NW_015505477.1, read as the reverse complement.
TAACCATTCACATACTGATGAATTCCTCCATTAACTCACATCAGTCTTTTAACTAGCTCTCTGTATTCATACCTGTTTGATCAATATCTCAGTTTAGTCACCCTTTGTTTGCATGTTATCATGAAATGGCTCACATTTCCTGCTGAAGGAAGAAATCCACAGTAAAGCACTTGCTGATACGGCTCTGCTGTAGGGCAGCCCGTAAGCTTTCTTAAAATTTTTAAATGGTCCTTTACATTTTTATTTAGCCTGCCTCTTTATTTTACAGTTTATTGTTATTATTATTTTAATTTTACAGAAAACTCCCATTAGTAAAGTATCTTTTCTTTGTGTTTTTATTTTTATTAGAATTTTGAGTTATTTTACCTATTATGGCTTTTTATATTTGTAACTAGAAAAAATACACTACCGTTTAAAAGTTGGATCAAATAAATGCAGTCTTGGTGAGCATAAGAGACTTCTTTTAAAAAACTTAAAAAAATCCTACTGACCCCAAACTTTTGAGCAGTATACACCATTAACCCGTTTAATACATTTACCGCCCTAGATAATCAAATCTGGTCTGATTTGATCACAGCTGCAAAGTAGGATAGTGGGTAACCAGCAGTCCCACAACTTCTCCTTTTGTGTTTCACAGAAGAAAGAATAAAAATCAAACAGGTTTGGATCGACAGGAGGATGTGTAAATGATGACTGAATTGGATGATCTCTTTAAGTATCACAAGGTCTTTACAAACAAATCAATTGAACATACAAGTAGCTAAACTCATGTCATTGAAGCTCACCTATCACTGAAAGGAAGCGTCTTTCTATTTATGATTGTGCATCTTTCATGTTCACGCATCTAAGGAACCATCACATCCCCTACAATCGCCATCACAACAGCTGGATATCGAACACTTAATAAAATGCTTACACGGCCAAGCTCAAATGTCACTGTATGGAGCTGAACCCATCGATATTTCCATCCTGACCTTTAGCGGTATTTACCTACCCAAAACATCCTGGGCTGGCTAATCTAATAGCACACAGTGGAGGTGGCAGGAGAGAAGACTGACCGCTGAATGCTTGCTTTAGTTTCGGGCAACAGCACAGATTAATGCTTCATGGTATCTGCCACTGGGATTCACAGAAGATATTTAAAATATATTCTGTTATTTAAAAGGATATATATATATATATATTAATATCCTAATGATTTTTGGCATAAAAGAAAAATCTATAATTTTGACCCATACAATGTATTTATGGCTATTGCTACAAATATACCCCAGCGACATAAGACTGGTTTTGTGGTGGAGGGTCACAATTAATATGTAAAATGTAAGAACTACATTATACTGTGCATAAACACATACCAACAACTAAATAACCACAGAAAGTTCCCACATGGGTAAAATTGTAAAATACCAGAACTTGAACTGCAGGATTTTGAGACACTTTACATTTTGTAGCATGGTATAAACCAGGATTTCTGAAACTGTTTTATTTTTATTTTTTATACCAATGATGCATTCTCATTACAGCTTTTGATTATATTCATTCAGAAATGCATTCAGAACCACACATTCATTCAAGAACACAACAAGTAACTGTCTTTATGAGTTATCACCGTATCATTCACTAAAACGATTTGTTCAGAAACAACGATTTATTCAGGAATGAAACGAGACTCTTGCACCCCAATTCATACAATTCACGCCCCTAAATCGTATTCAAGATAACTAATGTCAAATACTTTATGAGTGAATTGTTAAATCAATTACTAAACCCATTTTTTCAAACACAGTGATTTATTTCAGAATGAAACACCCATGTGCTGTTGTGGACCCTTGGTAAATATGAGCATAGGCAGCTGTGAAAATAAATCTGCATTGTTTATCCTTTTGATCTTTCATTCAAAAAATTCACAAAATTCGAACCTTTCATTGAAGCAAAACAATGAAAAGTGGGGAAAACTCACATTATGAAATAAATGTTTTTTCTAGTTCATGTCTGCCACAATTTTTGGCACCAAATTATTGCAACGTCCTTTCCCCAAGATAACAGCTCCTATAATGCCTGATGAGTTTGGAAAACACCTGGCAAGAGATCAGAGACCATTTCTACATACAGAATCTCTCCAGATCCTTCAGATTCCCAGCTCCATGTTGCTTCTTCTCTTCAGTTCACCCGATTCATTTTCTATAGGGTTCAGGTCATGCAGCTGGGACAGCCATGGCAGAAGCTTAATTTTGTGCTCAGTGACACATTTTTGTGTTGATTTTGATGTTTGTTTTGGATCATTGACCTGATGGAAGATCCAACCATGGCCCATTATAAGATTTATAACAGAGGCAGTCAGGTTTAGTTTTTTTATCTGTTGGTATTTGATAGAACCCATTATGCCATGTGTCTAAACAAGATGTCCAGGACCTCCGGCAGAAAAAAAGGCCACAACATTAAAGATCCAGCAGTATATTTAACCGTGGGCATGGGGTACTTATTATCCCTGTCTGGTGGGTTTGCTGCCAAAATCACTTGTTTTAGTTTCTTCTGACCACAGAAGCCAGTCCTGTTTGAAGTTCCAGTCGTGTCTGACAACTGAATATGCTGGAGTCTTTTTTAAAACTGTTTTTGAGTTTGTTTTGGATTTTTCTTGAAACCCTCCCGAACAACATGTGGTGATGTAGGGGCTGTTTGATATTTTTTAGGCGTTCTGACCCTGAGTCTTGACTAATCTCGGCAATTATCCAGCTGTGATCCTTGCAGCATATTTGGCCACTCAAACTCTCCTCCTCACCGTGCATTAGGAAGATATACACATCCTCTTTAGTTGATTGTCACTTCTTAATTATTGCCCTGATGGTGGAAATGGGGATTTTCAACGCTTTAGCTATTTTCTTACAGTCACTTTCCATTTTGTGAAGCTCAACAATCTTGCTCCGCACATCAGAACTATATGCTTTGGTTGTACTCCTTGTGATGGATGATTAAGGGATTTGGCCTTTGTGTACCTCATATTCATAATCATGTGGAACAGGAAGTCATGGCTGGATGCTGTAAATGTAAAAATGTAAATATGAATGGGAATATACTTCAGAGATTTTTTACTCATAAGAATTTCTAGGGGTGCCAATAATTGTGGCCAACATGCAATGGAGAAAAACATTTATTTCATAATGCGAGTTTCCCCCCACTTTCTATTGTTTTACTTCAATGAAAGGTGAGGATTTCGTGAATTTTTTTAATGAAAGATCAAAAAGATAAACGATGCATATTTATTTTCACAGCCACCTTTGCTCATATTTACCAAGAGTGCCAATATTAGTGGAGGACATATATATATAGAGAGAGAGAGAGAGAGAGAGAGATATAGATAGATAGATAGATAGATAGATAGATAGATAGATAGATAGATAGATAGATAGATAGATAGATGTACTCTTAAATAACTTTAGAGGATCAGGCCAGAAGGTCCATGTGGTAAACCGTAAATCCAGCCAGTTGGGTAGATGTATAAACTTTTATCTAAGCCAAATCTGAAAGAGTAAACACAGCAGTGTAACACATGATATTATGAATGAATGTGACGTGAGGTTAATGTAAAGCTGCAGGGTATTCTGGCATCTCCACTATGGACAGCTCAGGCAGTGTGACATGACACACTCCTTGGCCATCTCCTCATAATCTTCCCAAGAGTCTTGAGGCTGCTTTGATGAAGCAGCAGCACATAAAAAGATCCTGGCAAAAGGTGTCTTAAGAGCTTTTTCAACAGCCTCTAAGGCCTCACCCTAACTCATTTATATTCTATTGATGTGACTGACTTTTTCAGGGTACAATCTGGAAGAGTGACAACTGGCAGGGAACAATAGCGAATGGATTAACAAAGACCTTCAAACTATAATGCTACACAGATGCGTCCACTTACACTGCTCTTATTGTGTACTATAAAACCATCTTTAGAAGTAGAAGTAATACAAGTGTGTCAGAAGGGCTACTGCAGTACTTTCAAAGTTTAAACTTTAGAACAAAGGAAAAATGATTAAAGCTGCAGAAAGATGACCACTGACACAGAAGTGTCTTTAAACACTGGAAAATTAACAGGAATATTTTGAAATGAAAAATGTATATCCCTGTACGCACGTACACAAGACGCTGTTTTTCTTCACTCTCTGACATTTGGGTTGTCTGCTGAGTATTGTATCCTCTAATTTCCAATTCAGCTCTCCTGCAAACGAATGACTCTCGCTCTCTTTCCCCCATGGGTTTCTCCTCATTAAGCAAACACTAGGATCTGTATCAGCTGCCATCTTGATTTCTCATGGATAAATCTTTTGTTTTCCCGCAGAGCCTCCTCCACCACTGACATTTCATCAGGTGTCTTCATCTGAAGCAATTTCGCAGTGTTAACCGAACATTTAAAATCTGTGGAAGATGCTGTAAGGTTAAAAACATTTCTAAATGTATCTCCGCTTCTGAGATGGCATGCTTTATTTTTTAATGATCATTTAGCATAGGATATGGAGATGGTTGTATGCGGAGGGCTGCTGTTTAGGTTCTTCAGCAAAACAAAAAAATCCAGTTCTGCTTGTGATTTATTCATTTCAATTGCTTCTTTGCCAGTTTTCTCTCTTTGTACTTTTCCTCTCCTCGCTGACCTTTGCAGTCACTTTTCTTCCATCTCACTTTATCATTACCTCTGAGGCTGAGGTTGAGCTCTCCTGACATCTCTTCATTCTTAGTTTTAATGATGGACAGTAATAAATGATGACCGAACCATTAAAGGAGGAGCTTCTTTCTCCTCTGGCTATAATGACTTCAACTGGCTTAGTTTCCAGACTCACTCAGTGAGATGATTAAAAAGCTGAGACCTATCAGGCAAAAGACAATGACTTCTTTTTTGCTCTGGCGCATGGTTCAGTGAGTCCTCTCCGAAACCGCGAATCACTGACGAAGCTTGTGGAGGAATGAGCACCAAAAGTTGGGTATGTGACATAAATCTTTTAGAGTTATTGTGGGACAACAATAATATCATAAAAGGGATTCGGTCCAGTGGTTCATTTAGTCCAGGCCAGACTATTCTTTGATTCAACATTTTAATTATAAATTCAAATTCATGAAAATACATAGAAGTCACCGGCATAAAAAGAAACCAAAAAATAGTTGGGTGCAAAAGTTTGAGACCACTAGAGAAAATAATTTTATTTTATGGATATTTCATGCAGTGTTTCATGACAAGATGAAGTTACACTGTAATGCATTCATACACAGAAAGACAGAAGCCAGTTGCACTGCATCAATGGAAATGTAATGTCAGCTTCAACTTTACTTCATGCATAAAACCTATTTTGAAAAGAAGTGCATACTTTACTATTCATGAAATGCAACTGGCTTTTTTTGTGTACAAAATGCATCAATGCAAGACACTAACCACTCTTTTCAAGCACTGGTCAATTCTGAGATGTGGGGCTATTTTGCTTTCCTATCACGTCTTCTTTCAGACTAGTGGAAAGCAAGCAGCCACAATACAAATGTAAGTGTTTTTTTGTTTTGTTTTATCACATTTTATCTATTTGTGTCTATACATATCTTTAAAGGCTGTTTTCTCAAAATGAGATTTTTTTTTTCTTCTGCACTGAGCTAGAAATCACCATATCAATGGCACTTAAACCAAGCTTCCCAGTTTTATTCTTATGTATATTCTGAAGGTTTTTTTTTTTTTTTTTTTTTACAGAGTGTGTTGTTCATATATCATTTGCCTGATTAATATATTGTTTTTTCCCCTAAAAACATGGTGATTTTTTTCTGCCTGTTGACTATTTTCTGAGTGATTAAATCCACATCTGTGAAAAAAACTGTCTAAATGTACTGTGATTAATTAACTGGGGAAGTATGGTGATATCTATTAGTTAAAATGTTTAATTTATTCACCTGTGACGTCTTGCCTTAAGTGCATTCCATCATTAATTTTGCATCATGTAATTAATTTGGTCCATAAAACACATCTGGCCCATACTATTGCACATACTATCAATATAATTTCAAAACGAGTAAAAAAAAAAAAAAAGTAACACGATCAACTGAAACTATAATTGAATCTATGTTTTCTGAATCAACTATAGTCAACAGACTGTTTTACAGTATCCTACAATAAAGTTGTAAGGGAAACAGGTCAATTTAGCTCAAAGGGAATCATTTAAGATTTTAAAGGGAACTCCACCAATAATATGCAAGGGAATTTGTGGTTGGGCGTTGGCTGACGACGCGGAGCTGTGGTCTGCAGTTGAGTTTTAGACGGCACTCTTTCGGAGATGCGCCGTTAGGCAAACTTAACTCGAAACACGAAACTCTCAACGGAAAATAAAATAAACTAAAGAAATAGAAATAGAAGTAAAGATTGACGAGACCCTAGGTGGCGTTTCTCCTCATGGTTTTGGAGGAGATGGCGTGTAAGCCAGAGCATGCTCAAAAAGCGCTAAGAAGCGATGACTGAAAAGCACGACTAAAAGTGAAAAGCTAAAAGCCGCATTGTTAAAAAGCATATAAGCATGACTAGAAGCGAAAAGCTAAAAGCTAGACACAAAAAGCTAAAAGCTAGACACAAAAGCAAAGTTTGATGGTGTCCTGAGTATTTAAACTGGGCTGTTTAACACCTCCCAAAGGGCGTTTTTAGATGTCGTCGTTGCTCGGGGTGTTGTATATTCCTCCTCCCCATTCATGAATCAAATGTTCTCTTATCAGTCACATGGTCCGTGTTTTTCCCGCTCTTGCAGAGTATAGTTTTGGACATGATTTCTATAACAAGAATATGATACATTTGACAAAGAATTGATTGGAAGAAACGTTTCAAGCAAGAAGATTCAAACACACACATACTAAACATGAATGTGATCCTATAAACTATTCAATAGTTATTCAAAATACATACACAATAAATGATTAAGACCTGATAAGTCACATGTGGGTTACATACATGATATGGAGTTATGCATAGAAATTATTAGTTGCTCACAACAAGTCCTTTTAGTGTCATTTAGATGCATATTTACATGGAAAGGTAGTTTCTGTAGCATTCTGTGGATGAGGACATATTCTGTGAAGACCAGAGGTTAAAAGGTCGGTAAGGAATCTGTTTGTTCTTTGTCTCCTAAGTGGGGGAGTCAATCCAAAGAGCTTGTGATTGCTATCACTGGTTACCATGTGATGGTCACGCCGTGCATCTCTTTTGACCATTAATCTTAATTACTTGCCCCAAAATTGACAATCTCCTTCCTGAGTTGTTATGATCAGTGTGTTCCTTTTATGTTAATGTTGAAAGCTGTTCTGTGAAAGAGATGGTTAGGCTTGCTTTAGACTGGTTAGGGTCTGATTTATGACATCCTGTGTCTTGAGCCTCTTGTGGAATTTTGGACTCCTCGTTTCAACCATGTTTTGACCAAATTTTAGATTGTCTGATTCGGTCTGATACCCTACACAGTAATTGCATTAAAAAGCAACTGTAGACTAAGCACCTTTCTCAAGAGCAAGAACAATGGTGAAGAGCCAAAAGGTGATACAACAAGATCAAAAGAGTGACTTCTGTGTTAACAATCTTTTTAACCATTAGAACTTATAGATCTTCCACAATAGTCAAAAAATTATTGTTGAACAATTTTCTAAATTACATATTTTAAAACTGGTTAAATTCAATATATGAAAACACCAGAACAAACACTATAATGTAAATGACTCTCTATTATATTACATACAAACAAACACAACCTTTTAAAAAGATTGTCTTCTATATTGTCTGGTAGAGCTGCTTTAACATCACTGGGGTCTAATAAATCAGTTTATCACTGCAGATTGATCCAGTCACAGAGCAGCACATTAATAAAACCCCTAATTAAGTGTGCCACAGCGTAAACGATGCTTTATGATAAATTGTCATTGGCATTGTTTTTAAAATATGCGGCTATATACTGTCAACCCATATTAGTTCCGGATGAACTTAATGCTGACTTTAGAAATGATTAAGTTTAAGTGTTCATGTCCACATACATACACACACAAAAGTTTGGTCAGCAAGATTTTTTTAATGTGTTCTGCTCACAAAGGCTGCATTAACTTGATAAAAAAACATAGTAAAAACAGTAATTTTGTGAAATATTATTACACTTTAATTAATTTAAAATAACTGATTTTTGTTTGAATATATTTTAAAATGTAATTTATTCATGTGATGGAAAAGCTGAATTTTCAGCAGTCATTACCCTTCAATGTCACACAGTGTTTCAGAAATCATTCTAATATGCGATTTCATGCTCAAAACATTTCTTATTATCAATAATATCAAAAACAGTTGAACTTGTGTTGTACACTTATGTTTGTGGAAACCCTGCAACTTTTTTTTCAGGATTATTTGATGAACAGAAAGCAAAAATGAACAGAATTTTGAAACATCTGAAACATTATAAATGTTTTATTGTCAATTTTGATCTACTGAAAAATGCATAAAAAAAGCATAGTTTTGCTTTCACAGCGAAGCACACAGCGTCTTCACGACATGGCTGCAGCGTCAACAAAACTACAGCGAGAATAAAAGTTACGCCTTCTTTCTTTGCGTGAACATTTGGGCGGCGTTATGCAAATCTTCCCACATAGTGAGGTAGATATGTGGGGGCGTGTTAGAACGGGACGTTTTAGGTAGGTGTGGCTGACTCTTAACTTTTATAAAGAATATCTCTTTGGATTTGAGACTTTAGTCTTTGCAACTTTACAGATCTTCTTTATGCACCAAGAGCTTGTAACACTCCAAAGAGAAAGGAAAAATTGAAATCGCATCATATGACCCCTTTGAACAGTACTTTTGAACAGTAGTGTATAAATACACAGTGGTTAGGTAATGTGCATTGATTCTGATCCTAAACTGATAAACTAGTTCAGAAAGCCCATTTAATTAGTCTTTTATCTAATTCTAATCTAATTACTGCTAATTTGTGTTTTTGTATAAGAGACAAAGAGAAAGTGTGCAATAGAGTGAGTGAGTGAGTGAGTATGTGCGAGAGAGAGAGAGAGAGAGAGAGAGAGAGAGAGAGAGAGAGAGAGAGAGAGAGAAAAGAAGAAGAAGAATAGAAA
>NW_015505477.1:691286-699590 GCF_001515645.1 Sinocyclocheilus grahami | reverse complement strand
GAGTGAGTGAGTGAGTGAGTATGTGAGAGAGAGAGAGAGAGAGAGAGAGAGAGAGAGAGAGAGAGAGAGAATAATGGTAATTAAAGCCAGGCAGCATTAGTAATAACATGTCTCCTCCAGACCTGCCATTGTTGTCTTATTAGTTAATTACTCTTGAACACTGTAGGATGTTGATGCTACAGCAGGTGCCATGATATCACTGTTAGGGAGGGAAAACAAACAGGGCCCTCATGTACCTAAGGGATTTCATGGGCATTAAATCGGTGATAATATTCACAGGTTGGTGTTGGGTTTAGAAAACATTAAGATTGCATGAGGACTTTTTCTCGGGCTCACGGGTTGGAATATAAACACCGGCTCACTGCTGAATTACAGTATATATTACATCCTTGACCTGCAACAGAATTAATACTAATCTGTTTACTGACGAGAATGAAGCCGCCTGATTTGTTGATTCTTGTCATGAAACGCTTCAATCAGAGTTTGTTACTAAGTTTGTCTGTGTTAACAAGCCAACTGCGAGTTGAAGGCTCTGAATAATCTGCTTCATTTCACTTAAATCACACAGCGGCCCATGTCTTCAATATTGAATCTGTTCCATATAGTTCATTCAGCAGACTGATGAGATGGCATGGTTTTATTCCTTCTATCTCCATTCAATCTTTTTGACTGTAATATAGAACGTGTATGTCTCATCGAAAGGGAGAAAGCAGGAGGCAAGAGAGTGCAATTTCCATCAGGTCCGTCCCAAGCAGGCAATTTGGGGCCCATTTCTGAGGTCTAATGGGAGATGGGCACTGATGGACAGCTTGTGTGGGTTACTTATTAATCCAGAAGAGGCAATTGGAGAACCTCCATCGACCTGCAGTAAATTAAATAAGGCCTCTCCAGAAATGGCATTATTCTCGCTGGTCCCGTTCCCATCTCTCTCTTTCTCTCTAATCCCCTCTTTCCATTTTGATTAAATGAAATACAAAGGGAGAGCTGAGCACTGGGAACTGATATTAATCACCCCCACATTCCAAAGGAAAACTCATATCCAGAGATTGATAGGACGAAAATGATATATTAATCACAAGAGGCAGATCTGCTATTTATTTTATGCCCCCAGCCCTGATTGAAGTAAAACAGTGGCCAAGTGGACTGTGGCGGTTTAATATTCATTGAAGGTCTGTTGCACTTCAGAGAAGATAATTAATGAACGGCTGAGGACCTTGTGTGCAGGCCCAATTTTAGCCTTATGAAGCTTTTGAATATTTTTAACTTTGTATCTACAGTTTAACATGGGCAGAGTTTAAGAAGACTCAAACAAGGTGTGTAGTGATTAAATAACTGAGCTGGCAAAGCAAAGGTTACAGAAGCTCACTATGCACTGGAGACCAGCAGAAATAACCCAATCAACCTTGAATATAGCCTTTGAGCCCACCTTGCACTGGGAGCTGTAAGCTGCTATGGATAATAGCATCCACTAACTGGCATAAATAACAAAATATACAGTGCCTGACCCTGTGAATGACCTATGCATATTGCTTTAAAGAAAATAATTTTGAGATGTTAGGGTTAGGATTAGGCCATTTTTTTGCTTTATTATGTAATAATGAAACATTAATATTAAAAAATAATACCACAACAATAAAATGTAATAGTTATTTCCATTTCATCTGCAAAACACACACTGTAAAAAAATTCTGTAGTTTTTACAAAATAATTTTGGCAGCTGTGGTTGCCAGAATAATTTTGTAAAAAATACAGAAAAACTGTAAACACATTTATGGCCAAAAACTGTACATTTTACAGTATAAAACTGTAATTTACAAACAAGAAAATTTGAATGTAAACCAGTAAATTCAACAATGCACACTGCTATTAAAATCTGGTTTGTACCTTTAACATACTGACAACCACCATAATAATGCAGGTGGTAAAAGAGAATTCTTCCACATGAAGAATCAAAGCTCATCACAAGTAGCTTCACCACAAGCAGAAGTATATACTAATATATAGAAGGTGCACAGAGTCATTCACGCAAACACAAAACACCATCATGGTAACACACATGATACTTAAATAATGCATTTCATTTAAACAACAGAAGATGTAACATAAAGCCCAAATATACATAACTAATAACAAAAACTTAAAAAAAAACATGATTATTTAAACAAAATACTTTCAAATGTGGAGTGTCATGCAGGGAATTCTGGGAATATCAGTTTACAGTTTTTGACTGTAAATTATACATTGATCTGTTATTTTTACTTCTAAAAACTGTAAAATTAACAGCATTTTACTGTAAAATTACATGAAATGTCTGATTAGATATGTTACAGTTTTTCCCTGTATAAAGTACGGGAACTTACTGTTAACCTATTAACAGTTTTTTTTCGTAGCGTTTTTACAAAATTTTACAGTTAAAATTACACTTATTTTTTACAGTGCATGTAGCTTTCTTGTTTCTATATCCTAACAAGCTGATGAACTCTTCAGATCTGTTAAGCAAGCAATCAAAAAGAAACACTTAAAATAATTAGTCCTCAGGCTTCATATGAAAAACATGGATGAATTCTCATTTAGAGTATTTGCTAGAGCCTTTGGCAGGGCTGGATCATGAAAGTGTTGCTATAAAAGTACTTCAGTAAATGTGTTCTCTTACGTAAGTGCTCAAATTAGTTATTTTATTTTAGTGTTTATGATTCATTCATTCTGATCAAGGTTGCATTAGCACTCTCCATGCTGCCATTTTCTACAGTGTTGTGTGAACCTCAGTCTCTTGGTTCGCATTATTCAGGCTGCTCACTGCTCTGTTGCTGCTATTAGCACAGATATTAACATTTGCGCTACAGCCACAGGCAGAAACAAGCTAATAAACAATAAGGTCAACTCTCTTTATTTTCGGAGTCTGTGTCCGCTGACCCCAAAACAACAACACGACTGTAAGCTTTTAGCGTTCCTCTGCTGCTATAATTTACCCTTAACAGCCGTAATGACAGAGTTACGGTCTCAATAATGGCCTAATAGTAAGATATAAAGCTCAGCTTTCCACAAAAGCCCCTCTCGACCTAACCGGTATAACCTGCTTCTCTAAATTGCTTCTATAAGTTACTAACAGGTAGACCCAATGACACCGCTGCTGATTAGTGAGGGAAAGAGTCTTTTGTACATTAAGTGTGAACAGCTAAGGAGAATCTGCTCGAGTCACCATGAAAACCGCTCAGGAAAATGTTCTGTTTGACAGTAAGTAATAGTAATCTGTCAAATGGAGTTATGTATTATACTTTGATCCAAATAGAGTTTCTAATAGAAGACATTTTGATGTTTTGGTTGATGATATTTGTGATGTTTAAATGGAGGGCTTGTGTCATTAGGTCAAACAATTCTAATATCAGACAACAGGTCCCATATTGCAGGTTGTGAGTGTTTGCCAAGAGGCTTTAGAAATGCAAATACATGTTTACACACTCACACACACATGCATACACACAAACACTCACACAGAGTTTGGAGAGTGTAGTTTCGGGGCACTGCTCCCCTAGTGACTAAACCTGAAATTATGCATGATACATCATTACCTGCTATTGTGATATGCCACCTATGTCAAATCAAAATTATTTGTATAGCACTTTTCACAATACACCTTGTTTCTCGGCTTTACAGAAAATCATGATATTAATGTTAATATCTTCAGGCCTTGTAGTCACATTTAACAGATTTACCTCCTTAAATTTTGAAATGATACAAGCAATCAATTTCTGCTATTATGCGCATTAAAATGTCTGTATGAAAACACGTTTGTGGTATATATGCCCAAGGTCCAAAATGAAAACTTTCCTTAAAATGACCTAAGTCATTTTCAAGTAAATAAATGTATTTATTAGTCATTGGTCTGCTAATTGTATTAGGTACTGCATAATGTACGGTTTAAATCACAAGAACAATATAGTCTAAATCTTTTTTTTTTTTTTTTTGACAATTAGGACAATATTAAGTATAATTTTAGGTATACACCTGCTTTATGAAAGTGAGTGTCTATGAGTTATAGAAGTGTTTGTCATTACATACATGAACAGTTTATCTACACTGTAGCAAATTAGCTCAAAAGGGAAATGTATATAAATAATTACAGTTAATTATGATTAATTACAATTATTTATATCAGCTGCCAGTAGTAACTGTAGCAGAATTAAATTGCCATCAACCAATCTGTTCGTCTAGCAAACATTCAGTGTAAATTCATATCAACTCTAGGAAAGGACCTTTCCGTGGCCACAGAAAATACTTTCATACAGTATTATTGCATTAGAGCATGTAGTAAAGATCAAAATCATAACGATAATCTAAATCATTTTAGAATCTAAATCGTAATGTAGATCATCAGAAGACAAATTCAAAGAGACCAAATTTGGTATCAGTGGGGTTATATTAACTAGTGATCATAACACACACACAAAACAGTATACAATTCAAAAGACAATATACAAGAACAGTAATGGTATACACAATGTCCTGAGGAGATGTGTGTTTATTCACAGAAAGGTTTTTCTATGAATTAATTAGAGAAGAGTCCATTTTTATGGGCATTGTGTGTCTGTCCTAAGGGTAAATGAATTGTGAGCTTCTCTACCTGCATTCCTTTGGGCAATAAAACCAGTGATATCAACATTGGTTGCAATGGAACCAGAGGCCTGTTCTGCCTTTCTGAGGTGTTAGATGCATTTCGGAGGAAGGGTCCATAGACCCTCATAGTTGGTTTGTTGACTGAGGGGTGTTACAGCGTATTTGTTAAATATAACTAAAATAATTGTGTGTCTGATTAGTCCAGATGCTACAACACTCTTAAAACAAAGGTTATTTATTGGCATAGATAAATAACATTTACCATCTATGTAACATTTCCTTTGCACAAACGTTTTTTTGTTTCAGATTATTAAAATGTCTCCACACAAAGAAAATAATCTTGGAGAACCAAAAATGGTTCTTCTATGTAATTATGGCAAAATCTCCTTTTGGAAACTTTTATTTATTTATCAATTATGCAAAATAGTTGCGTTGTCAGTAAATGTTCTATTTCCAAAGCTATTTACTGGTGTAGCAAAAGTTTGTTTTGCATTGACGAATGAGGATGTACAAATTCATACAATTTAGCCACCGATTAGCCAAAAATGTAAAATATAAAATTTGTCACATGGGTGTGTTACACAGAACAACACACAATTTTATGACAGACCATTTACACACCTCAGTATACACAGACAAACAAACAAACTGAAATATCAAAGAGCATATATACACCACAACACACACGTCGTCAAATATCACATACCACACACCTCAATAAATATATATACAGTATATATATAACAAACAAACAAAGTGAAATATCACAGACCACATACACACAACACACACCATCAAATATCACATATCACACACCTCAATGTACACATATAGACACACACACAGAGAGTCAAATATCACACACCTTAATACACACATCTTCAAATATCACGCACCTTCTTAGCTACTCCTTTGGGTCTTCAGAGTTTCTAACACAAACCCAAGTGCTCAGCTAATAGAAAAATCATTCTTTTAAGCACTTTATTGGTTGCACCATCTGCATCATCGGTGTGGTAATTGCTTCCGCAACAGGAGTGGTTTACGATGTGCCTCTTTAAGCGTCATGTGGGAATGACTGACTGGCAAAGGTTTCCATCACCAACTCCCAGTAGCACTCATTCAAGGAGAAGCACCTAATCAGAACTACTTGGCCACAATACTCATGAAGATATAAGACCAATTACTCTCATTATGAGAAACATACATCCAGTGGATTTACGAACAAGATTTATATTTGAAAAGGCTCTAATGGAATAACTGTGGTAAACTGCAGGGTTTTGGAAATGAAGCATGGAAACTGAGACTGAAATTGTCTAAATATGCAATAGAAACAAAATGATTAATATTAGGGTTGGGCCGATAGTCGATGCCATCGTCCATTGCCGATTGCTGACAGACATCACGATTTTAAGCAGTACTTACCACACATTTGACATGATTAGATGTTTGTCATTGGTGCACGGGATCTGCAAATCATTCACCATCGTCCTATCAGACATTTCTCCTTACTCTGTGTATGTGGTAAGTGAACTTTCAAGTACTGTAATGCAACAGGCTACCGCGCTAGCAAGCGGCTAACCTTTTAGTGGCTCTGTAGAATGCGTTATTTGTTTCAGAAAAGCAGAGGCTGAAACGAGCGAAAACGGGCAGAAATATTTGCGCGCTATCACGGGGAGTTTGCGAGTTACGAGGAGTTTAATACACAAATATGTATCATAGCCTACCACTGAAATTACCTGAGTTGTTTTAATGTTCTTAAAGCGGTCATATGATGCGATTTCAAGTTTTCCTTTCTCTTTGGAGTGTTACTTAGGAATCTTTAAGATGACTTACAACAGAACAGCAATGCATTTTATGGACGACCGTTTCGTGAACCTAGGAGAGGAGGTAATTCTGACTTTGCTATGACAATCTGGCGCTTCTGAATCAGCTACTGTTTTGTTATTAGTTTAAGTATTTGCTATTGACTGTTCAAATGGAGTTTTGCTCATCGTGTGTGTGTGTGTGTGTGAGAGAGAGAGAGAGAGAGAGGGGGGGAGGGGGGTCACATCACAGTGGAGTCAGCTGTCTTAACCGTGGCTTGTGTACTGCAAACACATACCAGCTTCATCACTGTGTCTGTCACGCGAGTCTGTTCCCCTTTCGGGCTGTCTTTACATTTATTTCGAAAGATGAAGCTTGCGATTATGGTAAGGGACGTTACATTTCCGACGAGTGCTTGCGGTGTTCGGCCAATCACAATACACTGGGTCAGCTGGCCAATCAGAGCAGACTGCACTTGTCGGAAGGAGGGACTTTGTAGAAAACGAAGTGTTTGAGAGAGGCGGGACATAGAGGACCTATAATAATGTACAGTATTTGAAATATAATGCATTTTTTAACATTAAAGCATGACAACATATTCTGTTACACCAAATACACAAAATAATGATCTTTAAAAAAGCATCATATGACCCCTTTAAAGAAAAGAAAAGAAACATCATTCAATAACGTGCGTTCATTGCATGAACGGGGCACTAGCATAATATAAGCGTCTAAAATGCATGTAGGCTATACAGTTCAGTTGAAAGCTTAACCCTTTTGACTTGCTGTTAATGTTGAATGTAAGAATTAACCTACTTACTATAGCAACAGCCGGCTCGACTGTATTATCAAGTATTCGCCTTTTTTTTTTCTTTTATCAAATTCCGCCGTTTTGAATTGAAAGTTGGGCTGTCATTTACGTGATTCATGTAATTCATAATTATTGTGACGACAATAGCATTTTCTGTTTTGCGTTTTCAACATATTAGGAATACAACTAAAATTTAATGGGTGCATATTTTAAAATAAAAATATTATTTGCAGTTCAGATTGATTACTTTACAAAATTATAATATTCTTAATATTATTATTAAGAATATTATATATAATAGTCTTAATATTTTCCTCAAAACAATAGTACCCCTAATGTTCTAGATATGATTATGGCCTTGTTTGGTATAAATAAAAAAGTTAGTTGAAAAAATCACCAGTGTAGAAACAATGATACAGAGAAAGAGAACGAATAGTTTTTTAAAATTATTATTATTCAATAAATAAATAAAAAAAATTGCATTTTGTTGTGAAAGTGCATGATATTCTAGGCTGCCCATTAAATATTTTTTTTTCCATTCTACATATAACAGCCTAAAGTTAATATAGTTAATATAGCAATATCAACAGTATAAATATCTATATAATTGTATAATTAATAATATGCAATATAATTATATTTTACCTGCAGTATAAATATATTTCCCCTTACAATATAACTGTCAGGGGCTGGCGTCTGGTGTTCTCCCTCTCACCACCAGAGGTCGCCATCTCCCATCCTCCCGGACTCTTTCTCCGTCACCTTGACACCACACACCTGGGCACCCACTCACACACACACACACAGCTGTCGCCCATCCGGGACTCCATCACCTGCACTCCACACACCTGTGCACACACTCACTCTCACACAGCTGTGGCCCGTCATGAGGACTATTTAGGCGCCTTCCCCACGCCACTCGGGTCGGTTGATTAATGTTTGGTTGAGTTGTGTCACGAGTATACTGTTTGTTTGTAGTCACGAGGGTTACGAGTGTTTCTAGTGTCTGTTCCGGGACTGATGCAAGCCAGTGGTTGGCCGTATTGCATCAGTGCCATTTGCGTGTTCTAGCCTGT
>NW_015505477.1:686620-690808 GCF_001515645.1 Sinocyclocheilus grahami | reverse complement strand
TGTCAGGGGCTGGCGTCTGGTGTTCTCCCTCTCACCACCAGAGGTCGCCATCTCCCATCCTCCCGGACTCTTTCTCCGTCACCTTGACACCACACACCTGGGCACCCACTCACACACACACACAGCTGTCGCCCATCCGGGACTCCATCACCTGCACTCCACACACCTGTGCACACACTCACTCTCACACAGCTGTGGCCCGTCACGAGGACTATTTAGGCGCCTTCCCCACGCCACTCGGGGTCGGATGATTAAGGTTTGGTTGAGTTGTGTCACGAGTATACTGTTTGTTTGTAGTCACGAGGGTTACGAGTGTTTCTAGTGTCTGTTCCGGGACTGATGCAAGCCAGTGGTTGGCCGTATTGCATCAGTGCCCATTTGCGTGTGTCTAGCCTGTTTCAGAGTCTCAGCTCTGTTTATGTTCTGTTTTTTCCTCTGTTTTCCCTGGCAGTAAAATAAAACCTGCATTTGGACCCAAAACCCTTGCTCACACGGTGTGATTCCTGACCGCGCCGTGACAATAACCCCCTGACCCGCAACAGAAAAAATGCCCACCCACATATCTGCCAGCCCACCCTTCTATAGCTGTCAAGAACCGGGCCTGATCGGCACATGCGCATCAGGCAGAGAGCCACAGAAGTGAAGCCCTCCCTCCATTTCCAGTTGTGTTTGTCTTGGTGTGGAGGTGAGTGGTGATGAACAAAAGACTAAAAGCTACCTGTGCCTTAAATTTACAGCTAATTACCCATAAGACAATTATAGTTAAAGGGTGTAGTTCACCCAAAAATTTGTTTCTTCGGTAGAACACAAATTATGATTTTTAAGTCCAGCCGTTGCAGTCTATCAGTCGTATAATGCATGGCAATGGTAACAAAATCTATGAGATTAAAAAAAATTCTAATTAAACCCTGCGGCTCGTGTTGACACATTGATGTCCTAAGACATGAAACGATCGGTTTGTGGGAGAAACCGAACTGAATTTATATCATTTTTTACCTCTAATACACCTCTATGTCCAACTTCCATGAGCGCGCGCACGGCATCCGATGCGTGAGGTGTGTACGCGCTCTGGCGTAGTTTACGTTAATGTGTGTGTTGATATCCAGCCGAAGAGCAATCAACCATAACTTCAGGCGAGCAGGCTCAGAAGTTGGGAATACGTGTAAAATCACCACTCCCGAATGAGTTTGCGCGAGAGAACGTAATCTTTTAGTTTTAAGTCGGTAGGTGACTTTGTTTCTTCAGTAGAACACAAATTATGATTTTTAAGTCCGGCCGTTGCAGTCTATCAGTCGTATAATGCATGGCAATGGTAACAAAATCTATGAGATTAAAAAAAATTCTAATTAAACCCTGCGGCTCGTGTTGACACATTGATGTCCTAAGACATGAAACGATCGGTTTGTGGGAGAAACCGAACTGAATTTATATCATTTTTTACCTCTAATACACCTCTATGTCCAACTTCCATGAGCGCGCGCACGGCATCCGATGCGTGAGGTGTGTACGCGCTCTGGCGTAGTTTACGTTAATGTGTGTGTTGATATCCAGCCGAAGAGCAATCAACCATAACTTCAGGCGAGCAGGCTCAGAAGTTGGGAATACGTGTAAAATCACCACTCCCGAATGAGTTTGCGCGAGAGAACGTAATCTTTTAGTTTTAAGTCGGTTTGAACAATCCGGATAAGTGCAAGTAAGTACCATTTTGATTAGCCATCGTACCTACAGTGACTGTGCACTGTGTAAACAATGAGTGACGCATACGCACGAGAGATCACTTCCGGCGCTTGCGTAAACTACGCCAGAGCGCGTACACACATCACGCATCGGATGCCGTGCGCGCGCTCAAGGAAGTTGGACATAGTGCTGTATTAGAGGTAAAAAATTATATAAATACTGTTCAGTTTCTCGCACAAACCTTTTATATATTTATATAATTTCATATAGTTAATCAGTATCATGCGAAGAATGGCGTTTTTTCCACCAAAAAGCAGCATGATTACAAATGTTATATTGATTTTATACAGCAGTTCAGTAAACAAGAATTTAATATTAAAACACTTACATTTTAGACACAATATTGACTGTTTTTGCACTATTTTGCCAACAAATATAATTCCAATTTGCATCTCTGAGCAACATGATGGTGTTTCATTCCTGAATGTATCAACCGTTTAAATGATTCGGTTCAGTCACAATGACTCACTTATTAACAGTGACTTGCTGCCACCTACTGGCAGTTTTAATTTCACATTTAAAGTACATTATAATTTCAAATATCAGTATTCAATGTTTTATGTTTAAAATATCAAAACAGTATTAATGTATTTGTAACTTTAGGTTAAATACATCCATGTCCTGCATTAAACAGTGTGTAAATGCATCTAAATACCCCTTCTAATGCAGCTTCTGTGTTTTCTCTGCATTGCAACGATGGATTTTGTCAATACTGATTTCATTTAAAAGGTAAAAATCTAATTTCATATAGTTAATCAGTATCATGCGAAGAATGGCGTTTTTTCCACCAAAAAGCAGCATGATTACAAATGTTATATTGATTTTATACAGCAGTTCAGTAAACAAGAATTTAATATTAAAACACTTACATTTTAGACACAATATTGACTGTTTTTGCACTATTTTGCCAACAAATATAATTCCAATTTGCATCTCTGAGCAACATGATGGTGTTTCATTCCTGAATGTATCAACCGTTTAAATGATTCGGTTCAGTCACAATGACTCACTTATTAACAGTGACTTGCTGCCACCTACTGGCAGTTTTAATTTCACATTTAAAGTACATTATAATTTCAAATATCAGTATTCAATGTTTTATGTTTAAAATATCAAAACAGTATTAATGTATTTGTAACTTTAGGTTAAATACATCCATGTCCTGCATTAAACAGTGTGTAAATGCATCTAAATACCCCTTCTAATGCAGCTTCTGTGTTTTCTCTGCATTGCAACGATGGATTTTGTCAATACTGATTTCATTTAAAAGGTAAAAATCTATTTAAACGTATTGGAAAAGATTAATTTCTATCACTGCTGTGAACTGATCACCACAGAGAATATGAAGAATATCAAACATTTTAGTTGTCAGCTGTCCATGGCAGTCCTTAAGATATCAGCACAATAACACACTCAGCAAAATATCATCTAATTATCGTTATCAATAAAATCCCAGACAATATTGAGATATATTTTTTGTCAATATCACACACCCCTAATATATTTAACATTTTGATTAGAGATTTTTTTTTTAAATAAATATGAGTTGTGCCCCTTTTTCCACTTGAGCCACTGCCCCTCAAAATTTCTGTGCACGTTCCTACCCAACCCTAATTAATATACTTCATGAATTCACAAATCTGTAAATCTGAGAAAACTTTTGGATCTGTTACACTCAATATTCAGATAAGAATATGGATAAAATCATCTAAACATCAGTCATAAATAACCAAAGTATCTGAGAATGTAATGTAATGTAAAGTAATTTGCCTTTTTTCTGATATGGCAAATAATAATAATAATAATAATTATTATTATTATTATTATTATTATTATAAATAGTATTTATTTGTTTGTTTGTATATTTTCATTTCAGTCAATTATACCATCCAATAAACTAAAACACTGCCAGAATACAAAGACAATTTTGAGAATAAATCTACTTTTGGATGTGTTGAATTTGTTTGTACATGAATATGGATAAAATTATCTAAGCAATTAGCTTGGTGATTGAGAAATGTAAGCATTAGTCTGAGCAATGTAATTCATTTCTTTGGGATATGGCAATAATAATAATAATAATAATAATAATAATAATAAATAATTTCTAATTATCATTATTATCATCATCAATATCATGTGCTTTTTTACGCATTCCATTCAGCCTTTTCTACCATCCTATACTCAGAAACTGCCAAAACATGAGACAAAAATTAAAATACTATTAATTACAAATTTATTAAAATACTATACTAATATAAATTTGAGAATAAATCAACTTTTTGATGTGTTGAACTTTGATGTCTGTGCAGATAAAAAAACATGTTAAGGCTTTTAAAAGCTCTCGCAATAAACCTGCTTTTAAATTTAAATTCCACTTGTCTGTGCTTCACCTGCAAAGCACTTTTGGTCTGCTTAGTTAAATCCAATTAACATTTCAAAGCATTAGTG
>NW_015505477.1:659792-686598 GCF_001515645.1 Sinocyclocheilus grahami | reverse complement strand
TTTTTTTTTTTTTTTTTTTTTTTTATAACAGGCAAACCACTCAAGTAGGTGAAGTTACCTGTCATTCACAGCATTCATTTAAACTGTTTTTGGGGTAACAGAAGATGCTACAGTAATCTAATAAAAGCATTAGAGGGCCATTAGATGCCTTTCTTTGGGCTCACATGTGACACAGAGGTTTTGTTGGGGCTGATGGAGAGCAGCTAAAAGTGATTAGTTTTTTTTTTGTTTTTTTTGTTCCAATAGAAAAGCGAGTTAGAATTGCTAAATAATATGATACTGTTGCTTTGTTTGCATCATGTGAAGCTTGTCGCTACGCTAAATGAATCAATGACACCAATTCTTCTGACACTTCTGTATACTGTACGTACGAGCAGCCTGCTTAAAGCAGCTCTCTTGGCAGTTTGCATGTGGGAATCTTCCAGACATATATTATACATTACTGTGCAGTTTCTCTCAGAGCTGAGAGACACAAAGCTGTACTTTTCAGTACTTAGAGCCATGTTTTATTCATGCCTTAAAAGGTTTCAGCATAAAATGTGTGCAGATATTACAGTGATTTACATGGTTTCATCCAAATACACAATGAGTCTCAAGGTTGGACGATTGCACACTTGTCAAGTTGATGTTGCTGAGAAATTTTTGGGGTGAAATTACTGAACAAAATGGCTGCCTCAACATATCTACTTGCTGCTGAAGGGAATCAAGGGAGATATGAAATGTAGAGAATAATTTCAAATTATACTACATAAACTGTACTCTAAGGCAGGGATGATTTTAGGATTTCAGCCATGTCGAGGCCTCAGCCTCTATACACCTGTAAGGTTTGATATCGGAAAGAAGTGAAAGAGGTTCAGAACTAATGAACTAGTCTAAATCGCAATTTTTTTTTAATTAATTTAATACTTTTATTTAGCGAGAATGCATTAAATTGATCAAAATTGACACTAAAGATATTTATGTTAGAAAACAGTTTGTATTTAATGCTCTTCTTTTGAACTTTCTATTCATCAAGAATTCTGAAAAAAGTGGTTCAAGTTCAAGCAGCACTTTATTTGACAGTCCTGCCCCACATACTATGCACTTATTACAGTAATTACAATAAATAACTACAGTAGGTATTAACCCTGAACCTACCCCTAAACCTAACCTTAACTCATGTAATTACCTTATATTACTATCTTAGGTAAGTACATTATAAGTACACATAAGTTCACATACTGTAAAATAAAGTGCAACCAAGTTAACTATAATCAGTGGTTTCTGTGCAGCTGTTGTGTATACCTATTTACCAGAGAGAGATTTGTAGTGTTTACTCCAATTGTTTTCACTGTTAACAGCATTGCCAATATATTCAGTTCAATTTCCTGTATGTTTGCTGTGGTCCACGTGTCCATGCTTTTAGCTGTGAGGTTTTGAGTGAGGTCATCCATTATATATGATTGATTCATCTACCTTGAGGCTCTAATGGACTTCCAATCACATGTTTGGGGTGTGGACTCCTGTAACTCTCATATGGGTCTTTTAATCTAGATGTTTCTATGTGCAGCACTATGCAGATCTCTTCATGGACTGTTTACACTCTTAGTGGCCTATTACTCTAAGATACTCTGGATAAGAGAACATCTAGTGATGGCCAGGATGCTCAGGAAAAGTTATTATATTAAATCACTGGAAGAAGCCAAATTAGTCTTATGGTAGTTTGTGTTGTGAAAAGAAGAGAACATACATGAGATAAAGGTTCTCAAACTGAGTATAAATCTCTAGAGCATTGACAGTGAACACATTACAGTAAAAGTTAATGTCTCATGTACTCGGCAAAGGAGACGGTCAAAGGAAATAAAGTTGGTTTCAAACTGTGCTACAGGGACTTTGATCTTCCTTCAAGATCAGAGTGAAGATCAGAGAAACAGCTGTCTGGAGACAAGGAGCTTTTCTTGATGGATGACCTGTTCTGTGAAGGTCAGTCAAATGAGGACACTTGAAAATACGGTTATGCTGGCCTACCTCTCATGCATCCAATGGAGAGATATACTGTAAGCTCAGTTAAGAATGTCTTTTTTCTTTCTACTTTTTTCATAGTTTTCGCCAGTTTTAAAGAAATGGCATATGCTACTATTTTTTGCTTTCTATTCACTGAAGAATCCTGGAAAAAAATGTATCATGGTTTCCACAAAAATATTAATCAACACAAGTGTTTCCAACATCTGTAATATTAAAATAAATAAATAAATAAATTCTTTCTTGAGTGCCAAATCAGCATATTAACATGATTTCAGAAGGATCACGTGATACTGAAGACTGAAGTAATGGTAAAAATATTTCACAATATTGCTGTTTTTAATGTATTTTTGA
Source organism: Sinocyclocheilus grahami (assembly GCF_001515645.1). Lineage (NCBI taxonomy): Eukaryota > Metazoa > Chordata > Actinopteri > Cypriniformes > Cyprinidae > Sinocyclocheilus > Sinocyclocheilus grahami. The sequence goes on along the minus strand of NW_015505477.1, from coordinate 684,243 downwards.
TCAAATAATTCCAACCTTGATGAGCATAAGATACTTCTTTTAAAATATTTTAAAATTCCCAAGCACCCAACCATCTATCACTTTGTTGGGGATTATTAATTTAAAATAAACAGATCTGGGGCTAGAATTGGCTTTTCCAGTATAACCATTTTTTATATATGCATATGTATAAAATGAAATACATGAATCGACAGTGTAAGAATAAAACAAAAGGTAAAAGTAGTTAACTGAGTCAAACACTCAGGTTATAGGTTGCCTTGGAGAAAGACTGGAACCACAGTGACTAAAGCCTTCACTCTTGTCAAGTGCCAGACTAATGTGAACTCTCAGTCTCACATGTTCTTGTTCTCTTTTAAAACTGTACAAAAGATAAGAGGGACCAGCTTCAAGATCAAAAGCAAATGAAACGGGATGGCAGTTGAGCTGAGCTCTAAATTATTTTTATCCTCCACTTCATTATTGATCTCCAAATCATGATTTAAACATCTTTGCAGCAAGATTCGCAGTGGCTGTCATATGCAGATGATATACATTGTAACGTTTTTAGGAGCAGCCAATTATACACTGCCATTTGATGCCTTAATCACAAAGATATGACTTCAAGACATCAAAGGCACTCAAAGGTCCATTGATTTCGAATGATGCATGGATGGTGCTCATGCAAGCTTTCTCTGGTGCTAAATTATTGATCATGTCTTATTATATATCATATTAATCTAAAGTGTGTGTTATCTAACAGTTCTTAATCTGTTATGTTCTATATTTATTATATAAATAATAAATAATATTTAATGAATAATGATTTCCACTTTGGATTAAAGTTTTCCTCATAGGCCAGACAATGCCAACATTATAATCCAATTTACAGTTTGCAGCTGTGCACATTTCTTGTTCTGCTTAATCTGGAATGGTGTCAAATTTTGAAAACGGTGTTCTTATTTCAAAACGCTCTCTAAACGTCTTAAATCAGCACACTAAAATCACTTTGCATGTGTAAAACATCATAACACTCAATTAAATGACACAGAGAGACCAGACATAATAAAGTTCTCACCCTACTCTTCAAGCATGATAATTTTATTAGCAAAAATCAACATGACATGTTGGTGTAAAACTGTCATCATCTTTTGCCGAAGGACAGCAAGTGTAAGTAAATATTATGTCAATTTTGCAGGAATGTTATATGAAGATTGTACAAAGTAACAATCATCTTTAGCAATGTTATTAAAGTGAATAACAAGCCCAAAAATATATATGGGCACAATATCCGTCACATGACTAAACATGCATCATCATTTTCGTTCACCTCTGTTTTCACAGTCCAACAAGGAAAAAAAAAAAACCTTTTCAAATTTATCCACTTGGGAGAACATCTTCAAAAATATCAGTTTGCGATGGAAAAACACTGTTGCAGTGTGGATGAAAGGCCAAAGCATAGAGAAAAAGCTGTGCTTTTCCCAATTGATGTGGACATAGCATATGTTTTCCTTAAGAATGTAAAGCATACAAATTTCCACTTTTCAACTATTATTCCATATTAGGATATACTTTATGTGAACAAATATACACATTATGATAAATCATCATTAAGTCACCAAGCAAAAAGTAGCCCATGATTTTTATCCCGAGACAATAGCGATGATGTGTTTATGAGGGTGATCTTTACAACGAAATCAACACAATAATTCACTCATGTCCCTATGGGCAAGCTATACCTGCTGTAATTTATTTCATGATATTATATATGTTATAAACATCACATGAAACATCATTGTTCATATGCTCAGAAACCAAGCTAAATGCATTTCAAATGATTGATGCAGAACTTGGTGTTTCTGGAATTAAAAAGGAAACATAGAAAACAAGAAAGGTAAAGCAGAGAGAGATGGTCAAATTCAAATGGTCGCACCTCTTCCCTCCAAACTCACCCCCTCCAGTGACCTTTACAGCTTTGCAAACTACATGTTTAGCTAACAACTCCATATGCTACCACAGTCCCCCCTTATCTCCCATGTGACGGACATGGTTGGATTAAGCAGCCTTTATCCTGGGTTAGCGCTCAGCTGATGGAGCCTTGTGAAGAAGCTTCCTGGTGGGGATGGGTGTATTAACCGAGAAATGAGTGGTTGGTCATGAGGGTGCTGACACCGCTGGGAATAAACGGCTTCATTCCACACACTCGCCCCATCAGCTTCCGCACCTCGCCCCAGTGCTGTAATCCAATCAACACCTTGCAAGACGGATAATGCAGCCAGCTTCGCCCTGACATAAGTGAATACAGACGGCTCACACCAGGGGTAGATGCACTGTCACTGTCTGAAAGCCGAAAGAGACCTGGAAGACATGCTACCTGTTGGGATCTGATGGTGATAAAGCTGTATTTTTTGGACTTTTCTTCATATATGCATATTAGCATGTCAGCATGAATCTAGAAAAAACAATCACTCATTAAAAATAGTTGTTCAAGAGTTTTGTAAGATATGTCTGGAAAGAAAAATAAAAAATGTTGAATACGTCTCTTACAGTCAATTTAACCTTGTACAACTGTCTGTCACATATTAAACAATAACCAATTATATTCTTTGTAAGTATTTAAAGGATTTTTATGCAATGAATGTTCTGAATATTTATATTTACACATTGTCCTATCAACAACCAGTTAATAAACAGATAGAATCATATTACTGGTTCATATTGAACAGAACATAACAGAAAAATGACTCGTGGTTTATTAAGGGAGTAATATGTGAACTCCGTAATAGCTCTGAAGGATACACTGACTGAGTAACGGTGACCGAGGTTGTTGAATCCGTTTAAATGACTCATGAAAAATAACTGGTTCATAGGTGTCATTTTGTCACGAATGGGACATCACATGGCGTGTGCTCTAACAAGAGAGTATCATTTTTTATTTTACAGTCTGGAGCCCTGTATGCATGTGCTAAGATGTGGTTTGTATTCTCTGGGGGTATCAACCATTCACATTTGACCAAATACATTTTCTCTGTCTGCAGTTAAATAAATATCCCCATTTAAAGGAGCGACACAGACTGTAATGAGTGTAATTACTCACTTGGGAAAAGCCCACCTCAAATAACTAAGCTTTAATGGAAGAACTGTATTTGTAGAAGTTAATTTGTAGGAAATAACTTCTCACCCCATAAAGCATTGGAAACTATGTCATAAAATCAGACAATACAATATTAAATATTAATTGCAAGTACAAAAAGATAATAATAATAATAAATAAATAAATAAATAAATAAAAACAATATAAATACAAAATGCATGCCTTTTGCTAAACCTGTTAAATCTGTACTGAAATGTTTAAATCAGTTTTGAACTGCTGGAGTCATATTGAGGTGTTTCGTAGTAAAGGTGTTTGTGCTTTGAATGCACAAAAATGTATCTTTTGGCAGAGAAAAAGAACACAAACCCAGCTGATAAACATTCATACTGTTTACGTCATCCTGTTTGCAGTCTGTCTAAGGAACTACTGAAGGCAGTCTTTCTCAGGTAAGCCATAACACCACCAGTCCTGAGAGACATGATGTTTAACTGCAGGTAAGAATCACATCCTGTTGTAAATATCTGTTTTTAATGCGAAGTGGCAGGGGATGTGAACACTTCTCAGGAAAGAAAATGTGTGTTGCCAGTGCCACAGGGTTTATCCTAACCAGTGCTCGAATGAAAAGCATAAACACCCTTCCTGCTAGCAGGCACTTCAGAGAGAGCAGATGCAACTGACTCTACTTACTTTTACCAATATATTCATTAACACCTCAGACTACTGCTTGTTTTCAGGCACATGCAGGCTCAAATTAAGCATTGCTACATTGGTGATAATAATTAAACATTTATGTGCTCAAATACATGAGCTCTTAAATACACATCCTAATCCAACATTTCTAAAGCCTGCAGAAATGTGGCTTTAAAAGTAAAATAATAATAATAATAATAATAATAAATGATAAATAAAGCTTAACTATTCATGTATTTGTCAACACAAGTTACTTACAAACCCAATTCCAAAAAGTTGGGACACTGTACAAATTGTGAGTAAAAAATGACTGGAATAATTTACAAATCTCATAAACTTACATTTTTTTCACAATAGAATATAGATAACATATCAAATGTTGAAAGTGAGACATTTTGAAATGTCATGCCAAATATTGGCTCATTTTGGATTTCATGAGACAAAGAAGACCTAAGACATTTGAGCAACTAGAAGCCTGTATTAGACAAGAATGGGACAACATTCCTATTCTTAAACTTGAGCAACTTGTCTCCTCAGTCCCCAGACGTTTGCAGACTGTTATAAAAAGAAGAGGGGATGCCACACAGTGGTAAACATGGCCTTGTCCCAACTTTTTTGAGATGTGTTGATGCCATGAAATTTAAAATCAACTTATTTTTCCCTTAAAATGATACATTTTCTCAGTTTAAACATTTGATATGTCATCTATGTTGTATTCTGAATAAACTATTGAAATTTGAAACTTCCACATCATTGCATTCTGTTTTTATTCACAATTTGTACAGTGTCCCAACTTTTTTGGAATCGGGTTTGCACATTCAAAATGAATGCATAGGTGAAATGCATACATGATTTCATATGAATACATTCCACAATAGCCATAACTGATTGTTACATTTGGCCTTACACTGCTCAGAATGGTTGTGTTTGGTTAAAATCAGTCATTTGTGGAATCCTGTAATTTCACTGTGTAGGAAATAATAGTTTTCTATACTGCTCTAGGTAATGCAGCCTTTCTAGAATCATGCCAATCGAGTCATTTAATGGTGCTTATGTAATGTATCAAAGGTTACACAATAATAGCAAATGACAATAGATTTGAACAGAAAGGGTCAGTGGGAAATGTCAAAAATACTCTCAAAGTTGACCTTCAGCCTCCACTTCCTGGTCAAAAAGCTTCCTCAAAAGTGGAGGCTAAAAGCTACCTGAAAAACCTCATACACATTGCAATGAACAGAAAAATATTTGGTATTTTTGTCTTAAGCATAAAAATAACAGTAAGCTAGTCTTAAGTAATTCAATCTTTGTGCAACAGCCTTGATTTAGCTCAGAAGCAACACACACACACACATGCCCGTAGCCAGCTATGAGGTCACCGAGGTCCGGACCTCTGTACATTTTTCATGTTCAGAAATAAAATTTGTTCACTGAATGACGAATTTGCTATTTTGAACTTCTCATATGAGTGTCTGCATGTTTAGACTGTTTGCAAGAATGTTTAGCGTCCGTGGTATGAAAACGATTGCTGCCAGACACTGGCGGAGTGAACGAGGCGCGGGGCGCAGCCTCAGCCGTGTTGTTGATCCAGATCCAGCTATTATAAGCATCTTTGGACTTGTCTTTTCCACTTAATTTGACACTTTAGAAAGTTAACAACGTGGGAAGTTGTATTTTAGGTTTTAGGGTTAGCAATATATTTATCTTATCTTATTTGCAAATTATTTGAAATAATTTTGGTTTATTTGTTTTTTATTTATTTTACGTTTTTTATTTGTTTTCAAAGCAATATCTGGAAACACTGATCGCCGGCACTTAAACTGACAGTAATCAAAAAAGCCCACGGACAGGTTATTGCTGACAGGATACCACATTCGGTAAGGCAAACACACACAAGTTCAAGTTCACTAACACTAGCCATGAAGAAGTCTATGCTATTTATTTCAGCATAGTAGTTCAATTTTCACAAAGTCATGCTAAAAACGTTCATAAGAGCCCTAGACAAAGTTATCTATATAGCAATGGTTATTAATGAAAACTATAACAGTAAAATGTATTGTTTCATAAATAATAAACAACTGTTAAAATTATCCACCCCTGACCTATAGTAAAATATAAACACATTTTGATGCAATAAATATGGTATAATTTAACAAGGTTCATCCCTCCAGAACAGAGAAAACATCTTTCACAAAAATCTACATGTCTGTCTCTTATAATGAGTTGTATTTGTAGGGGTTATTATAGCACAATTCTTAACCCAATCCCAGACCTCACTAATTTTCAAACCCTTGCTAAGGCCACGCACACACACACATACACATACATTGTGGTACCTTTGGCCAAGTACAGTGGGTGCAGTAATAGTTAAGAGACAACTCTACCTCACACCTGTTACTAGTCTAACTATTATGATGACCAGGAAGCTATTCCTCTGCCTAAGTAGTTATATTGGCATGGTAAAAAGGCTTTACAGTGCCAAAGCACTGATCAAAATACAGACATACACATTTACACACAAAAAAATAATGAATTAATAACAATTAAAAAAAGGAAAAAAAGGTAGCAAATAAGTAAAAGGCAAACAAGTACTCAAGTGCACACCCCTCTTTCATGTTTGCTATAATGGGGTATTTCAGTTGATTTCTATTGTTTTTATACTGAGCTAATTATATTCTCTATCCCATTTAAGCTCTGGTTTCCCTGTTTCATGGTCAACTGTTAATCGTGTGTTCCATTCTCTTGTTTTCAGTTCATGTTAGTTTCTTTATCATTAAAAAGCTTTGTTTAGATCCTCGCCTCTCTTCTCCTTCTATGCCAGCACCATTACACTTTGTAAGAGTTAACACTTGTACTAGCTACTCCAGTACTAGGCCCTGAACTTTCAATTCTTCTTAGTTGTACTCAGGGTGAAACTACATTTGTATAACATGTTTGCTTGTATAGATCAAATCTCACATAGAGGCCAAAAATCAGAAGCTTAGTCCGTGTCTACAGAGAAATCACCTTCACCCTCCTTATAGAGTAGCAAAGACCCACATCAAAGCGCCTGCTCTTTTGATCCATTGATGTAGTAAAATACAGAAAAAACACTCTATCACACTCTACCGACTAGGAGTCCTGTCTCAAAAACTTCATATCCTTAAAAGGTTATCAAGACCTTGTGTACATGCTAACCCATGACAAATAGCCGTCGTTTCCAGAGAGTCACGTCAGCGTGATGCATTCACTGCATCCGAATGTTTTTGAACTCAGATTCCAGGATTCTCGTGGGGGCTGGTTCTAATCTTTTTTTTGACGGCGAAGAACCATTTGGCAATTTACAACCCCTATACAAGTAACATCTCTGACCAGAACTGTAATTTATATGCAAATGTCAAAAGGCTAAAAGGGTCTTTTAAGCCATAAACAGTCCAACACTCCAGCATGATCCTACGCAGACGCTACAATTAGCATGGATCTGACAAACACCAAAGCCTTGCTTACTTTCTTGGATGACTTTGTGAAAGCCAGATTTGTTAATGAGACAAGCAATTAGTTGTGCACCTTCCACAAGCCAGAAACTATACATTATTGTGAACGGAGCTTACACTGAAATACAAGTGCCTTTTCAAGCCCTTCAGAGGCTTTTATGCACTTGCTGACACGGTGAGGCTGAATAATGCATAGAGATGGCTCTCCTGACTTCCTGTTTGTGATGGGCCCCTTCCAGACTGTGGAAACAAAATACAAGGAGGATAGCACTGCTATGTTATATGCTGTCTTATTCAGTGGGAGACTAAAAGATCCTGCTGTACTGTATTTTCTGTGCTATGCTGTGTTGGGTTCGGTATTTGGTTGAGGTTACTTCAATAACATCAAACTCAAATATGCAAAGTGATTCAGCTGAGTATGTTTCTGATTGGTGCGTTTGTTGATTTCCCAAAATAAGGTAGACTGGTCTCCTGACTATTTTTGTCATGTACAGAGTCTTGAACAATTGTTACCAAATATTTATTTCTACCTGATTAGACTATGCCAGGAATCAAAAGTGTGAAACTACTTGTGATCTAATCACTAATGCATTGCTTTTAAGATCTATACCCGCAATTTATGTATTATTATTTTAGACAACTTTTGTACACAGCTCTTGTAATACTATACTGGAAATGTTATTGTTATCTTGTAGCCAACAAATGCCTGTATGGATTAGAATTAGATTTGTGAAGTCTATTCAAGTTATAAATATCTTGCACAGGAGGTGATAATTATTGTATTTAGTTATCACCTCCTGTGCAAGATATTTATAGCTTGAATAGACTTCACAAATCTAATTATAATCCATTCAGGCATTTGTTTGCTTATGAAGTGAATGTCCAGTGAAATGTATGTACAGTACAGCCTGTGATACTGAAAAAAATTATTTCAGGGATGCCTCCCTGGTGTCAGAGAATGTGTGGGTGCATTACTGCCTTAAATGTAATATGTGACCCTGGACCACAAAACCAGTCATAAGGGTCAATTTATCGAAATTGAGATTCATAAATCATCTGAAAGCTGAATAAATAAGCTTTCCATTGATGTATGGTTTGTAAGACAATATTTGGCCGAGATACAACTATTTGAAAATCTGGAATCTTAGGGTGCAAAAAAATAAAAAAATATTGAGAAAATCACCATTAAAGTTGTCCAAATGGAGTTAGCAATGCATATTACTAATCAAAAATTAAGTTTTAATATATTTACAGTAGGAAATTTACAAAATATCTTCATAGAACATGATCTTTACTTAATATCCTAATGATTTTTGGTTTAAAAGAAAAATCAATCATTTTGACCCATACAATGTATGTTTGGCTATTGCTACAAATATACCCTAGCGACTTAAGACTGGTTTTGTGGTCCAGGGTGTCCATGACTGGTTATGAACGAATGAATGAAACGCATTTGTCCATGTTTCCCTCTGTCTTGAATCGTGCTCAAAGAAAGCACTTGAGAAACAGTGTCTCTTCTGTGGCTCGGTATGCTTTCAACTCGTTTTTTTAGTCTCGAGCAAGACTGTACGACATTCACATTACATGATTTGACTGATTTTTACGTAGAAAGGGTGACAGCGCACCGCATTAAAATAAATTATAATTCATGTTTTCATAATCGCTGGCCAAATTAAAAAAATAAACTAAAATTAAATCATCTTTGAGAGCGAGTCTGCTGTTTCGTGGGCCCTACGCAGCTTGCATATTTTGCACATAGAGAGGATTGGCTCTGAAGGGAACCACAACAAGTGACGAACCTGGATGGGATACGCTTCATTTACAGTTACATTTAGTTATTTAGCATTTTAAAATAAAAATAAAAACAAGTAGATAGAATAGCAAAAAAGGTTAAGGAACGCTAGTGTTAGAGGGTCATTTTTACAATAAATAAAAAGAAAACAAGAATTCTCTTAAGAAGATAAAATCAGAATCAATGTCAGAGGCTCTCTCTTTTTTAAAGAAGACAAGTAGTAAGAATAGAAATTGAATATAGAGTGCGAGTTAGAGGGTCAAATAAATATGGAAGAGATGTATTTTTTAGCTGTTTTTTTAGATGGCTAAGGACTCAACTGCTCGGATTGTGTCTTCTCAGAAAGGTGAGATTTTTATTTGTTTTAACATCCTGATCATACGATTCTTTAGTTTTTTTTTTCGTTATTATTAGCCTAAATAAGCTGACGAAATACACAATTACTGTAACTGTGAAACATCATGTAAGCTAGCTAACTTACTTTTACAACTTCTCTTACAAAATGAAACCATGGTTTTAAAATTAAATAAATAAAAAATAAAAATAAAAAAAATAATAAAATATATATATATATATATATATATATACTATAACAAAGTATTGAGATGAAATTTTGTTATTGACCAAATACTTATTTTCCACCATAATTTGCAAATAAATTCTTTAAAAATCCTACAATGTGATTTTCTGGATTTTTTTTTTCTCATTTTGTCTCTCATAGTTGAGGTATACCTATGATGAAAATTACAGGCCTCTCTCATCTTTTTAAGTGGGAGAACTTGCACAATTGGTGGCTGACTAAATACTTTTTTTCCCCACTGTATATATATATATATATATATATATATAAACATGGCTACTATAGTTAAACCATTGTAATCACAAATTACACTAACCATAGTTTAACCATGGTATTTGTGTGGCTATACAAATCTTAATCCCCCCCCATTACTACATTTTTACTATAATACAATCATGATTCATTTTCATAAGGGTTGTTGAGGTCCCCTTGAAGCATTTTCGTTGTGGTCTGTGCTACTTAAGTTGTTTCTGTATTTGGTTGTGTTGTGAGTATTTGTAGCGCATGTGCTGACAAAGTGATGCAGATGTTTTCTTGATTTGCTGGTGTTTTTTCTATTTGCATGTGTTTTCTTAAGTTGCAGCGGATTGAGCTCTCTCGGCCACCATAAATATGTGTGCATTCAAAAAATGAATGAATGAATGAATGAAAAAGCAGATGGAGATATTGCTATGCTGTTCCTGAGCAATATCCACAAGTACTTCTAGCTGCTGCCCCCAAGTCATTTAGATATGACACCTGAAAGCTGTGGCATTTTCTCTAAATTAACCTCTCAATGGTTAACATATTTTCCTAGAAGCATTTTACTTCACTGATTAGAGGAGAAGAGCTTCTCTAATATGAACTTATAATAATAAATGCATTTCCTCTAGATGTTTATGAAAAAAAAATCCCCTGAGTTCAAATTGTAAACGTAAGAGGGAGAAAATATTTTAAGGTCAAATAAGATTGGCATAGGCACAATCAGCAAACGATTTTTTGGCCTTAAGTGTTTCATCTTTAGTTCTGTCATCTGATTTACAGATCTTAAGTGAGCTGTGTTACAGAATATCTTCTCAATATTTATCCGTTTAAGAAAAATCAAGAACTGTTTCTCCATTATAGCAGCCATTTTAAAAGTGGGGGGGGGACATCTGTCAGGTGATGTGACCCTCAACGGCCAAACAAATTATGTACATGATGTACAAAGTACATTCATGTTCACATAATAAATTCTATATAGAATGCTAATTGTCGTGTTTTAGAGCACCCTAATGGCAATTTTGGGAACATGCCATGACAGCTTACAGGAAGCAAGACCGCTTAGAGGGACCTATTTTTTTGTGATATCAGACTCAAAAACACTAACTCTAACCCTAATTCAAAAATAACTGCAGGACTTGGGACTTTGAGACCACTGTGGACATCTATACTTTATTTTTATCAAATAAAGATATTTTATGCACAATATTTCAGTTACACTACACTTAAATGATAACTTTTATCCTAATTCTTAACAGTTGGACAAAAAAAAGTGTCTTTAAAAGCTATTGGAACACACTGCCTTTACCTATACAACACATTTTATTTAACAATTTGAACATAAAATGAAAATATGTATTAATGTTTAATTCCTTAAAACATTGGCAAGTAGTCCCAGTTAAAAAAAAACACTGCCTTAAAATAATTATCTTCTTTCAAGTTCTCACCTGTATAGATTCTGGAGAGGTCGAGCAACTGTCCTCCCCTCTCTCTCTGTCAGTGACAGACCAGTTAAAGTTAAGAACATAGCTGTAATTAATTAAAGTAGACATATCATAAGTATTCGGCATAAAACAACTTTGCTTTATTGGGAAAGGATAATTCTACTCCGGAAGCGAGTGGCGCGACGCAACAAAAGAACCCAATAATCAGTTATGCTGTCCATATTTACATTTACTCATTTAGCAGACGCTTTTATCCAAAGCAACTTACAAGTAGGAGAGCATATAACACACACTGGATCCAGCACGAGGTCACATGCCTCGCTCTTAAGGGGTTATTTTGTCGCATCCGGTGTAGATGCCCCATTAGATCAAATCATAACATAGCAATTCGATCGCGTGATTTGTGTCATCGTGACATAACACATACTTACAGTGTTTGAAAAGGACGTAATCATCTGCTTTTTTCTGGGGTGCATTTTACCCCCCAAACCACCCAAAGGGCAAAATGAAATCGCGAGAGCAACAGGAGATTTGAAGCTCATGACAGACGCGTCCAAGAGATGATTCGCCTTGTGATTGGCTGAATGTTAGTTCACTCAAATCTAAATAAACAAATCAGAGTACACGGGCGGAAATATCGAAATATTGGCAGTGGGTAAAAAGAAAGTGGGGGGGACAGAATAACCTTTTACTAAAAGTGTGGGGGACACGTCCCCCCCATCTGCTACGCCCCTGGACATAGTGTATGACATCTGATCTTAATTTAAAGGTGAAGTATACCGTTTCTGTGCTACTAGTGTCACCTAGCGATATGTATAAAAATTAAGCAAATTTAAAAAAAAACAATCTTTGTAAATGCCAATCTTTGTAAATTTACACTTATCACACTCTTTCACCCATTGTGATTATTCCTATCCTAACAATCTTACCATTTAATCTGAAGCTTGACAGTAAAGAGCTAACATGTGTGACAAAACTGGAGTCCAGTTATCCTGTTGAGAAGAGTTTCGATTGAAATATTAGATTGAAACATTACATCAAATCATCTTGTAAAAACACTGCCAATGTTTGAATTTTGGTTTGCACTTCTGTAACTGAATCTGCTTTTTATTTATTTTGTAACACGTCAGCTATGGTGCCACACCAGCCTCAGCCTGCTAACAAACATTTGTTATAGGTTGAGCTGGAAAGAGATCGGCACATCTGAGCGGACCCCTCTAAATGTTTTGATGGTGCTTGAGAGGCTCAATGTTTACACTTTTGGGGGAAACCCATGAATGGCATACCTATAATAGTCAATGTACAATAAACTGGGTAAGAGAATATGACATTAAAAAAATCTTACATTCTTCACCTTTAAATTACATTCTCTTTAAGTCCCATCATAAAGATGCCAGTACATACATACACAGCCTATAAATACCAATCCACTTGCTTGTGATTGTATTCAAGCATTTAATCTGAAATAAATAATAAAATGCCTTCTTAGTCTGTGTGGGTCTCATAAATATGCAGAGCATCAGATGGACACAAACACCACTGAGAAGCAATCACTGTAGCAGTCCTTCTCTTAAAATGGCACGCAGTACTTTCCAAAGTTTCCAGACTATGCCTCCTGTATACTTCAGGAAGCCTAGCTTGATTAAAAGTGCCTTCTGGCTTTATCACAATCTTTGTGTTCGCTGCTCAAAGTACCTTTTAATCCTCTTCCTACAAATCAACAAACTGCAGAATGCTGAATAAATTGATTGTTTTGGAGCTTTTCCATGGTGCTCTGAAAATTGTGTGGGGATTTATTTGTGGATCTCTTTTAATCTGTCAGTCAGGGACGAGGCCTAATAAACACTGAGACTGAGCTTCACATGTCCCCAGTAAATCATCAAGAAACACACTGCCGTGTGCAGTTTGTGTTGTTATTAAGGCCAAATATAACATAATCACTGTTGTCTCAAAGTGAAAAGTAAATATAAAGATAACATAACACATTTGCCTAAAATAATTACAAAATAAATAGCTGGCCCCTGATTGGCATTGCTTATTTACTTTTAGAACATTTATCCATTTTAAAATAATTGAACTTTTCAAATGGTATTTTACTTTTAGAACAAAATCATTAAAAACGAGTAAAATATGAAATAATACATTTAAAGATATAAATGTAAATATACTAAATCAATGGCTGAATAAATAAATAAAAACAAACAAACAAATACATTTCATCAAAGATCTTTTTCATCAATTGACAAAACTCTGGCCTCACATTACTTTAAAGATGCTATTTAAAATCTAATCAGAATAAAGGCATTACCAGCGGTGGATTAAAAGGTAGAGAGAGAAAATACAATTTCAAAATAAATACAAATACAAAAACAGAAAAACAAATTATAGAACACCTGTTGGATATTTATGCTGCCACCAAATGAACCTACATACATCACATCAGTCAATCAATCAATCAATCCCTAAAATACAGAAATCTCAATGTACCATATCAAATATCAAAATGATTTATTTATTTTTTTTACCTGACACAGCTCTGATAATGGTATATAATGGCCTCTCTGAGAATTCTGATCGGTGTCATAAGGTTTTCTGTGTGATCAGAATCCCTGATATGGGAAACCATCTTCTGCAAGAGAAGACGTCACAAGGTTGAAACCCCTGGAAGAAAAGGAACAATCACCATGCTCAGGGTGCCCATAGGGATCAGCATGTTGACAGTGTTTGAAGCCACCACAGCTACCTTCAAAGCTTGAGCCCTCCTTTGAAGATTACCCACAATTCAGTAGCTGCTTTATTCAGATGAAGGGGGTTATTATGCTAATGATGGCGCACCGCTGGAAACATGCTTCAGAAGTGCTTGAATGCAACAGGGGAAAGTGGAATGCTGCGGGACGAACGTCTTCATCTACTTGGATCTTCATTTCTGCTCTGAGCTTATGAGTTTAAGAGCAAAAAAATCCTTTCTTCTCACATGCCCCTGCCTCAAGACTAATCTAAAACAAAGGCCGCACAGATGACAACACTTTAAGTTGGTTATGTAACTAAACAGAAGCTGAGGGAAATCAAAAACACACGTTTCTTAATTTATCTATAGAGTGATCACAAAATGCCAAGTGCCACTTTCAGACAAACACAGACTCCACCTTGAAGACAACGGAGCTTAATGTCATGCCAAACAGTCCTTTGCAGTTGTCCTCCATTACTGGTGAAGTGAGGCCTGTTAAACCGCTCTGCAATGGTGAATTCACTGCCATTATCTGCCCTTTATCTCTTAATTGTGCTTTTGGTGTGAATCAAAAAAATATATTTTAATTCTGCTCTAGCAGCTACAGACACATGCAGAGCATTAATTAACTTTTTTTTTCAATGTTTACAAAGACTAAAATATAAAACTCCTGCACTCAGTATGAAAGTTGGGAAATTATATAAATTACAGTAGAGAATATAATAACTGGACTACATATTTCTCAATGGGATTGTATCTAATTATTCTAATTATTTTATTTATCTAATATTTTTTCACAGTAATATTACAGCAATATTACTGTATTATCAGCAGTTTCCTACTGTATATGATGTGTACAGTATGTTACTGTAGATTTTTAGTGCATTCTGAGAAAATATTAGCCTGCTGTAAATTCAAATTCAGTAGTACTAAATGACTGAAAAAACAACCACACATTGCAATGGCTCTGTGACAGACTCATCATGAAAATGAAAGCCCACAAAAGTATGGTAGGTTAACTTTCATTTTCAACTTTTTAATCACTTAGGCCATTTTATTCTGATATAATTTGCAAGATATAAATCTACGTTTAATTTGCATAAGAGTATATCTGAGTGAGCACTCAATTTTCGATTCAAGCTGTCCTTTTCGTCCCACAGCGTTGCTGGCAGACCGTAGGGAGGCTCATCGTGAACAAGAAAGTCCTAGGAGTATACTAAATGCAAACACATATATACACTTTTCTTCATCATCTTATGAGAATTGTTTTTAACCACTTATTCTCTGGGCGTTTTTTAGAATTTTCGCCTAAATTTTTCATACTCAAATTCAAATGTTTGCCCTACACACATACAATGGAGGAAATAAAAAAAAATGGTTTCATTGTAAATAAAACCCATTGAACTACAAAATATGAGTGGAATTCTTTATAAATAACATTATATACTTTTCAACTA
Source organism: Sinocyclocheilus grahami (assembly GCF_001515645.1). Taxonomy (NCBI): domain Eukaryota; kingdom Metazoa; phylum Chordata; class Actinopteri; order Cypriniformes; family Cyprinidae; genus Sinocyclocheilus; species Sinocyclocheilus grahami. The sequence goes on along the minus strand of NW_015505477.1, from coordinate 668,771 downwards.
TTACTATAAACACAAAAAAACATAGGCGCTTTTTGAGTTTTAATTCAATATATATTTTTTGAAATTCTGTAATCCAGGTTCTATTAGGCTCAACTCTCTGCAACTTACTTTGTTTGATGCCACTATATGCCAAAAAGTACCAGAAAAAAGAATCTGCATCGAAAATGTCCAATTCTGCATCGAAATGTGTCATGGTGAGTTTCCCTTGCAAAAACAGGCTTTATAAAACACATTAACCCCACAATCCTATTGTACTCTGTGCCATAAGCACTTTAATTGATTATTTATTGAATTATGTTTCATTTTTATGTTTTTCTAAGTAGTAATATACAAAATGGCACAAGCGAATTGGACAAAACTTGTCATATTGTGAATTCTACACTCAGTTTAATTCTTTCAGGATGCTCAAGACTGTCTACATTATAATATTTATATGGTCTATAACAACCTAAAATAGAATCCATATCCTCCAGCTTTATATCATTCCATTTATATGCATTCTGTACTGGGATAGTGATCACAGCATCTCTCACCTCAGCATCAGTTGAGCACAGCATCTCTCTCTCATCACTAGATAATCATAGACTGAAAGGATCCGAGACGCATTCGCTACAACTCTCGTGCGGACAAAAGCCTTCAATATTCGCGTTTTGAACTACATTCTCCACAGTGCACTGGCTGAGCGACCGGACGGCGACCCCCACTTTTTCTGCCCACTGTGCTGACGCGGCGGTGTCAGAGTTCACAGAGTCTGTAATGGCCGATCTGAGTGACGTGTAAACTGACCAATCGCAGCCCAGAACTGGCCGCAGAGCTACATAACATCAGAAGAGCTGAATGCGCGCTGGCATGCCATGGAGAGCCTGTGAGCCGCTGACGCGCTGGATTCCGTTACCTGGGCAGAACGCGAATATCTCACCGATGGAAGCACGCAGAAACCTGAAAATGGTCTTGTTTGAAAGAAGAGATCCTAATCTAAAAGGTAATATAGAGTTTATAGATATTTGTGGCTGTTTGCGGCTAACTGAAGCAGTGCTTCGAGTAGAAATGTTACACAATAAAAAGTTATACACATTTTTAACGTGACTTTGGACCCGTATCCGGGTCCGCAGAGTTTAACTTTAAGTTAATTGTTTACTTTCCCAGTAAAGCTGGGCTATTTTCCTCCCCCAAAGGCACATATGTTTTAAAATTGATAGGTCAACTTTAAAACACATGTAATCACCTTATTAGTTTTATATCAATGCTATGTGTAATGTATAAATATGTTTGCGTTAATAAATGTCTGTAAGAACATCAGAGCGGGTGCTCATTTCCCAGTTAAGCCGTGCTAGCATTTCGCTCCCACAGCGAGCAGAGCAGCGGGACCATTGTGAAAGAAAACGTTTAAAAACATCTTTCATGCGGGAAAAGAAGATGTTTTTAAATGTTTTAAGACTACATGTATTCACTGATTATCACTGTATACTGTCAATAAGTAAGTACTTTAACTCTTCAAACTTTTATTTTTATATTTCTACCTTTTTTCATGGCACAATGTGTTACTGTGTTTTTACTATAGGCTATCATTGTTTTTGGTTCTTTAATGAAATATGGGTAATATGCTGGTTTTATTGTTCAGCAATAAAATGTAAAAGATGAATAAAACTGTTGGTGTGAAGCAATAACTGTTATTGATTGACAAAATAAAAATAAATAAAATAAAAAAATAACAGTACAATGCTGTACTTTATTTTAGAGCAATTTTCCTGTGGTATGAAATACAGCAACTACTTGATTATTATTGCCAGTAAGTTACTGTTAATTTGACACATTTTACAGTGAATGCTTCTAAGGTCTGTCTCAAACTACCCACTGTGTTAATTTTACTGTTAAATAGTCACTTTTTACATAGCACTTTATACACATTGTTTCACCGCAGCTTCACAGTAATAAACAGGAAAATAACAGTTTTAATGTTGGAAAAATGATCAATTATGAAAATAAAAATCAGCTGTAAAACAACTCTACAGAAGACAATAGTGTCTTTATTCAGCTCAATTTAGTCCAATGTTTTTTCAATTCAGGTCAATAACAGTGTCAATATGGCAGAGTTAATCAATTATGAAACATATGCAGCTTTAAAGCAAGTATTTATGAACCTTGTTTTGGTGTACATGTGAAACACTTGTACTTGGCAGTATAAATAAAGTTACCACATAGTATTAGAGCTTGCTAGAAATGTTACTCTTATGATGAGTATTAAATATGGCAGCTACAACATTTGCGCTAATTCAAAAAAATAGTTTCCTATCACGTCAACTGAAGGCTTCAGCTGTTATCATTTTAAAGTTCAACCAGGCTGAGAATGTGAACATCTATCATATCCAACACACATCGATCCTCCCAGTGCAATTGTTCACCCATAGCTGTCTTACACACTGAAGATGTGGTCAGATTGCCAAAAACATACTTTAGTCTAGTAGAAACAGGAAGCTCTCTTTTCATTTCTAAACCTCTGATATTTTATCAATAATGCAGGAGTGAAATATGTTTTTGAGTCAGACTCAGAGAGAATCACTTTGAGATTGGAATAGATCTGTAATGTATTTGCAAGCAAGCACTTTCTCTGAATTTACTGCCCTTGTTCTTGTTCTTTTTTCTGCATGAACACATGTATAAGGCAGTGTGAACATGCAGTAGCACTCGTGCAGCAGTTTCTGGCATGGGGATCAACATCAGTATCAGATGCATGTATCCTCCATGGACCTTACCTACTTTATCTGAGCCAATCCCTTTGAGAAGGCTTGTTGTGCCATCAGAGGAGTGGGGTAAAATGTGAATCTGATTCATGGTGGACCTCAAAGGGAACCTACCCTGAATTTGTCTGGGAGCGCAGCTGCAGCCTATGCTGATACCTACTGTCATCCATAACGTTTCCAAACAGAATTTTTCTGATAATATTTTCCTGATAGTGATCATAAATTAAAATAGTTGTCTATGGTACAAAGTTAGGTAGGAGTTCAACTATAAAACACAAATAAAACATCTAAAGGTATTGTTTTAACAAACATAGTGACCAACATTAGCACTTAACTAAAGTTAGTTTTAAAATAAGTCCGTATTGAAATAAAAAATATTACAGTAATATTTATTACAAATACAGGTTCTAATAAATTTAATATTGTAATAATTTTTTAAAATATAATTATAGGTAATTGCTGTAACAACAAATTTATAGTTCATAAAATTCCATCTGCTTGTATCTATTTATTTGGTCAGACATATTCCAAAGAGAGCAGTGGACCTCCTAGTATCTGACCTAAGGGAGTGTTGCCGCCACTCTTACAAGAGCTGAATAAAGAGAATGGAATACACCGGGGAATATGAGAAAAGTGCTGAGAAAGCAACTCCCACCAGATTCCTCACAACAGTGGAGAGCTGTCAAAGACTTGAAAATGAAGTAACTGAGTAATCAAAGAAGAAAAATCAGGACGACTTAACTTACCCCTCAAGGGTCCCCCAGGCAAGAAGACGGCTGACAGAATTAGTTCAATCATTTTATAAGAACACCTGAATCTCACAAACAAGATACTGCAGCTGTCAAAACAGGAGAGGAGATGTTTGAGAACAATCTGCTGTGGACAGCATTTAACTATTGGCTTTGCTGCAGTTGGTCTAAAAGTATGAAGTGCCATTCATACAGTGGTCTGCATCAATAAAGTGACCAAAGTTATTCCATTTCAATGAGAGTTAGGGAATTTTGGCAACAAATGCCAATTTTAGGTCATGTAATGAGTGAGCATTGACACCACCGGTTCAGTTCAGACTGTTTAATATATCCTTTTTTATTGTCTTTCGATGTTTACCCTTATCAGTGTATGCATGGACAAATTAATGCACCAATCAATCTCTCAAGCTTGCTAAATTAGCTGTTTTTGATTGACATCACTGCTTAGAAACAAAAAAAAATGACATAAATAAAGAATATAGATAATTCAGTTCCCCACAGAAACAATACAGTCCATACATAATGAAATTCAATCACCTGACACTATTGCATCACTGATTTAACTTTCTTTCCATCATAGCAATGAACATCCGGCCTAAAATCCAACCATCTGAGTGTGAATCATTTCTAATCCTGAGAGATCAGGTGCAGCCCATATTCTTTGTTTTATGGGTAGAATGGTTTCTACTTTCTCATTTTCTACACAGATTTCAAATAATCATTTCTCTGTTTGGCATAGTCCTGAAAACAGATGGGTCCACCATAGTGTGGAGCATCTAATGAACATATGAGCTCCAGTAGTAATGGGCTTTTCCTCCTGCGCTAGTGAATGGACATTACTCAGATTTACTCAGAAAGACACAGATTACTTTTACAGTAAAACACTGTGGCAGAAACCCATGTACCATGATATATAGATGGTACTCCAAAAATACCATGGTACTACCAAGTACAAAAAAACAATGATGTTGCTTAACTCTCAACAAATCTGGTTTAAATCTAGTCTAGTTGTGCCTCTGTCTTAAGTGTCAAACATTGTTTAAACCCTATCACTAACCCCAAATGTAACCATTAACTACCACTAAAAGCAGAGAGAAGTGATAAGAATTTTGTTAAAGCCCCAACCCCAGCCGAAACCTGAAACTACCCTTAAAATCTTATAGGTCGATACGAACACGAAAACCAATACAATTTTAGACCCAGGGACACATGATACTTGATTTTAAAATGTATATATAAAAATAAAAAATCTGTCTATTACTGTTCCTCTGAAGCACTGATCTCTGTGTTAAATTTTCAGCCATTACCTGGGTTCACTGCCTCTGAGACCAGCCCCGTCCACACCTATTTTCATCTTTATAATACCAAATTTAATAATTAATACTCTCACTGTGTGTGAGAGAAGACTTAATTCAGAAGTACTGCTGAAACTTCCACAATGAATGACTATTACTATTTTTGACTCACACAAGCCATTAGGTGTAAATAGCACACTTCCTCCAGAAGTAAAAAGAGCCTCTCAGGTGTGGTGTTTTTTCATCCAGAAAAGACAGTGTGTGCTAAATGCAGCCCAAGTGTTTAATCTATTATTACATTCTGTACTAATGATTCAGTGGTTTTTCCTGGTCATATTTTTCTTATTCCCTGTCCTATAATACATAAAAATGAACATGAAACCAGCTACAGTAATAGATTTACACAAAATCATACTACCATGAAACAAAAATCAATGTACCTCACATAATTCTGTAGCAGAGCTCTTAGCAGGTCAGTGCCTAGAATTTCATCAGCTTTCTTTTAGGTTTCACGCTAGCATGGCAATCCGCTTCGAGAAAGGCAAGTCCATTCTCTGAGATCTTTCCTGTCATGTTGCATAAGGTCTTCAAGAACCTCTCCATGAAAACATCAGGTTATCTTATCTGAGATGTGCCTGAAACACTCTGGCAACCTGCATGATTCAAAGTAATGACATGGAAGGTAAAGTAGCCTTCTAGCCTGAATGAGAATCCCCTCTGTACTGAATTAGCAGTGACAGAACAGGGTTTTTAGCGTTCTGCAATGCCTACTCAGAAGCCTTGTGTGATGGCTGGCTGTCTGGGTCCATTACAGTTTATCATTGACTAACATTAGTCCATTCACACAACAAATTAGGGCCTATACATCCAGACGTCAACTCTCTACCTCCAAAATGGCTATGAATATTTTAGGTTAAGCACAAATTGACAAACTCTAAGAGAGAGAGAAAAAACAGGATGGTAAGTAAAAACAGCAGAAAAGGACAAGAGACACATGAGGAGAGTGAGAAGAAATTAATATAAGAGGGGCAAAACACACTTTAATCCCAAACATGCCCATCAATTTTTCATCAACCTTTAGGCAGTGAGCCACGTGGTTTGCTGGAATTTTAATTATGGATTGTCCTGAGGCTCCTCTGACCACGGAGAGGCCCGTCCAGATGGCAGAGAGGAATGGACAGCGTGGAAGCACTTGTTTTTCATCTCAAATGGAGGATAATACATCAAACAACGGCCCAAGGCCTTTTTCAGCCTCAACAACAACAACAACAACTGCAGCGAAATATTGTCAACATCAGAGGAGATTGCCGCTCTTTGGCCTTTGTGGCTTGACTTGAAATTACAGTGTGTGCTTTAGGGAGGATTCATGTCATGATAAAGTGCTAGGAAGACGTTTTCATACATACTGTCAGAGGAGAATATCCTTAAGAACACACCCACTCATCAGCAGCACACACACAGAAAACTTTAGAAACCGTTTAGAAATCTAATTCAAGGAAGTGATTTTGCCCAGAGCAAGCAAAAAATGAAAAAGAAAGAAAGAAAGAAAGAAAGAAAGAAAACGAAAAAGACTTGTCTTAAGAGTCTTGTTTGTAGTTTTATTTCAATTCATAGTCATTACAGTACAATTTGACTGGAATTTAACTGAAATTGAAAAAAAAAATTGCACGTGATTCAATTCTGTGAACTGTAAAAACAAGGTTTGTCAAGACCAAATTTGAATATTGACTTGTTAAAGAATGGCAAAATGACAGACAGAACAGGCAGAATGACGCACAGAATGAATAGATAGAATGATGGATAGAAATGAGTAAATTATGGCTATCAATGCTTGCTTCTAAATAATTGTCTCACTCTGTTTTAGTACAATGATTAGCAGAATACGACTATAAATGGAACTTCTTAATAAATAAATTATGTCTCAGATATATAGACAGACAGAACTATAGTTAGAATTATAGAACATATCGTGTTTTTTTTCAGTACTCCTCCACATCTCACAGTATATCAATACTTTTCTCCAGCATTGTCAGCTTTCTATTAAAAATAATGCAAAGGGTCTTTATTTATTTATTTCCCCTTCTTTTTTTAAAACTATCTGGAGGAGATAACTAAAGATTTTTGCTCATTAATGCTGCAGAAGATACTAGTGCAAGGACCCAGTGATGCTGTCACATAAGAGGGGGAGACAAATGCGTAGCTGCCCCTTACCGGCGCCCAAATGAAAATAATTACACTCCCAGTTCTCCTCACCTCGTTCTCATTACACGGCAGGGGTGATTCTCCCAGCTGAGATACTGAGGCAAAAATAACAGCAGAACAAAACACAAAGTTTGGAGGCTGACTTTCTACAGCTCGAAGGAAAACAAGAAAAAAGAGTGGATGTGGAGAATAAAGGAGAATGACACAGACAGACATAAAGAAGAGAGATAAAGGGACACCGGGAGGAACAGAGAGAGAGAGAGAGAGAGAGAGCAAAAAAAGTAACTGCATATGTGTCCTCTATTGGGTCATTCGCATAAATGAGAAAATGGCATTTAAAAAAATAAACATATAATAAAGACTGTTGCTCAATGTTTAATTACAGCTTCAGATGCATGATCTTTTAATTTACTACTAGTAGGATTCACAAGAAGCATGTTCAACTTGGACACGCAGACTGTTGTTGTGGTAATAAACACCGAAAAATAGGAGAAGGGTCTGGCTGCAGCTGGCGCTTGCACTCTCAGACATGCATTCTCAGGCTTGCACTCTTAGACACTTGCACTTCCGCTAGCGACGTCACTTGCAGTCTTTATTATTTTTTATTTTGTTCTATTTATTGATCTCTTTTTGTTTGAATCTCTCAAGATTTTACAACAGTAGCCAGGTGGTGAAGACAAGAAAAAAAAAACTAAATTACGAAGTCACTTGCATTCGCCACTTGCACTCTCCGATACCTGCGACGTCACTTGCAGTCGACACAAATCGTGCGTGTTGCCAATGGAGACAAGATGCTGTGGTGGTGATTAAACGATTACAACTAATTTAGTACTTTAACATACAGGGTCCTGCAAGAAAAAGACAAGACCCGCAAATCCATGGCCACAGAACAGCAGAATATGAACGCAACGCACAAAGTTTCTCGTTAAGCGTTTTCCTCCTGTAGAAAAACATAAACACTTAATATGGCTTAATGTATTAAGATGCTATTAAAATATCAAATTCAATAAACAGTTTATTAATATAAGATGATAAAGACCAAACTCAATGCTCTTCATCATTAAAATATAGCCTACATAACTAATATACAGGCAAGCAGGTGAGCCTAGAATAAATGCAACACGTACAGTTTCGCGTTAAGCGTTTTTACATATAGAATAAACTGTCTACAGCTCTTTTATATCATTGTCTTTGTCCATTAAGCTACATTACGTGTTTTATTTATAATGATTTTCTATTGAAGGAAAATGTTTAACGTGCAATTTAATGCATCGCGTTCTGGGCTCGTCTGCTTGCCTGTACGGAGATGATCCTTTTAAAATCTCTTAATGCATTTCATAATGCACGTTCATATTTGCTGTTCTGTTTATACTTTGAGTCAACAACAAGACATATAGGCTACTTTGTTTGCCTTGTAGTGCATTAAATAATAACTATATATCGAATTTGATCTTTTAATTGCACTTAATGTATCTTAATACATTAAGCCATATTAAGTGTTTATGTTTTTCTACAGGAGGAAAATGCTTAATGAGAGACTTTGTGCATTGCGTTCATATTCTGCTGTTCTGTGGCCACGGATTTGCGGGTCTTGTCTTTTTCTTGCAGGACCATTGTACTAAATACTTATACTTGTATAGTACTTTCATTAGTTTTAATAAGTATTGCTTTTTATTTCTCCTCTTTCCTATTATTACTTGTTTCTCTTCTGTTTCAGTTTGTATAACCATTTCTTACTATGTGTAAGTTGTTGTTTTTTAGCAGGTGTGTTTGGCAGTGTAATTTTTAGGATTACTGATAAACTAATGTCATTAGATTTGTATTATTTGTATTTGTCATTTATTTGTTATCTGAATTTATTCTGTCTGTATCATTTATTAAGTTTTTAGTTTTATTTAATTTGAGTTATTTTAATACTTCAAACTAAATAGAAATAAAATATATTTAATTTATAAATGTGTGTGTGTGTATATATATATATATATATATATA
>NW_015505477.1:622436-659782 GCF_001515645.1 Sinocyclocheilus grahami | reverse complement strand
GTTTTTCTTTTAAATGTTAAGTTTTGAAATTTTGTTGTATGCATTTCTCATTTTTATTTAATCTCTTTATTTTTAAAATGTGTATAGGTAGTATTTATAACGTTTTAGCTTTCAGTTTTGGATCTGTTTTTAGTTGTTTTAATACTACAATTGATTGCTTCTGTTGTCCTCATTTGTAAGTCGCTTTGGATAAAAGCCTCTAATAAATGACTAAATAAATAAATAAAATAAATAATCATTTAATCACCACCACAGCATCTTGTCTCCATTGGCAACAAGCACGATTTGTGTCGACTGCAAGTGACGTCGCAGGTATCGGAGAGTGCAAGTGGGGATTGCAAGTGACTTCGTAATTTAGTTTCTTTTTTCTTGTCTTCACCACCTGGCTACTGTTGTAAAATGTTGAGAGATTCAAACAAAAAGTAATCAATAAATAGAACAAAATAAAAAATAATAAAGACTGCAAGTGACGTCGCTAGCAGAAGTGCAAGTGTCTGAGAGTGCAAGCCTGAGAATGCACGTCTGAGAGTGCAAGCGCCAGCTGCAGCCAGACCCTTTTGAAAAATAGCACCCTTTAGTCTCATTTTATATAATATAATGATATCTTGATAAACAAAATATATCAGTTTCTAATCATTGCTGTGGATAGGCATCATTAACTTTTGCAACGTATCATGGGTAAGGTACAGAGTAGATTTTGGTAAGAAACATTGAACAAAAAAGTAATGATATATAAATGAGAGAACCATAAATACAACACCCTTCAGTCTCAATATAAAAGTCAATTTTTGCTGCATCATGAAATAAATCAGGAATCTAGTTTTGAGTGAAATACGTATTAATACATATATTTATTAAGCATTTATTACATGTGCGTTAAAAATGGCTCACTATTTGACAGGTATTGCATTAAAATCACCCTTTTTATTCATGCATTTACAACTGCTTATCAATGATTTATAATGCATTTGTAAATTAGTTATTAGTTATTTATGAACACCTTTATAAACCCTTTATAAAGGGAACCTTAATGTAAAGTGTTACCATAATTTCTTTCTTTGGAATGTCCTGTAATGTTTTTTTTTCTGAAACGAGCCAGCCTCAATGACATTTGCAACCAACAAATGTGACCTCTGGAGGACACAGTCTTCCAAATGAGACACAGCAAACAACCAACAAAACTGAACTGAAACAGGGCTATAAATACATGGAGTAAATAAGGGAACTAAACAAGATGCAAAGTAAATTTAGGAGACAAATACAAACATAGGAAAAGTGAATGCTGACAAAAAGAAACAAGCTAAGAGTCTGCAAAATGATTCAAACAAAAAGACATGTAGACATGATGCATGTAGTCTGTATCAACCTTTTAAGTGTTGTATAAAAGCATGTAGTACTGATATTCACTATAACATAATTGCATGAGTGATATGTTTTTTAATAATGCATTAAAATCTCACCATATAGGCTACTGCTGACTGATAATGCTGAACAGTCTGGGGCCAAGCTATTGCATAGAATCATGCGCACACCAAGGTTTTACAGTGGATGACCAGTCTGCTGAATGAAGTTTCTTGTCTGAGCTTCCTAATCCATGACCAGTGTTCATACGGTTTCTTTTCTTTGTAGTGTATAGCTTTATGCTTTTTAGATACGGTGAGGAAAAAAAGTAAATCCTTTTCACAGTCATGGACTTTAAGTGGTTTTCAACTAGGCCTGGCAAACTATCCAGTTTTTTAATTACAAAAAAAAAATATATATATATATATATGTTAAAATACTTTCTTATATAACAGTTTAAAATGCAGAAACAGCTTTAGTGTAAGCAAGCCATCTGTGGGTTGATTTCCCAGAAAGTGTATACACTGACTGACGTGCTGTCTAAACATTGCTCTGTTTGTTTGTGCAGCTAGACACAGCAACAGTGACATTCAGCCAATAACAAGACTTTGGAGGTAGGCAGAGGTGGACTTACCCATTAGGCACAGGCAGGTGACCGCCTTAGCCTGCTTTTCATATATGAGATGCGCATAAGTGCTGACACGCGAACGGTTGCTATTTTTAGGTGTTTATTACCACAACAACAGTCTGCATGTTGAACATGCTTCTTGTGAATCCTACTAGTAGTAAATTAAAAGATCATGCATCTGAAGCTGTAATTAAATATTGAGCAACAGTCTGTATTATATGTTTATTTTTTTAAATGCCGCTTACTCATTTATGCGAAGGACCCAATAGAGGACGCATGCAGTTACTTTTTTTGGCTGATATAATCCGTAGGTGTGTAAATGTATAATTTCCTTTTCATTATGTTTTTTTTTTCAATTTCATTTAAATGTGTAGTTAAAATGACTAAAAATAAATGTGTTTTAACGTTTAAAATTAGACAGCCTTTGGAGTGTAGGCAATTGGGCTGAGCCCTTACACTGATAACTAATCAGTGGACTTTCCTTGTCAATATAGCCTATATTTTTATATGAATGAATCTCTGAAGGGACGTTCCAAAAGTGCCTCATGCTGGCAGAGAATGAATGTTCATTTTCAATAATCCCATCTGCAGTTTTTGTTCAGACCAATGCGAAAAGCCACTCACATAACACCATTTTAATTAAATTAAGATAATAATTTATATTTCTGTCTCATCCCTTTTCTTAATAAATAGTTTAAAGACTAAATTGTGAGATTTATCATTTTATAATTTATTTTGTTTTTGTGAAAACCTGTATCTCAACTGCATTGTTATTTATCAATTGCTATTTATCAATTGCTATTTCGTGGTCTACAACATGACAGTAAGCCATTATAACATTGAAAAATTTAGAAACTATGGGGTACCATTGTGCAGCATCAAGAATCACAACAATAAAAGGAACCTCAATGTTGATCTAGGTAAATGTGTGCAAATGTATAGGGCCCCATTCCTATATTTTGCCTGGGGCCCCCAAATTACTAAATCCGCCCCTGGAGGTAGGACAACCTGCTTTTTAACCAGTGGCCGATGGAGGAAATAAAACTTGTCTGATATTTGCATTTCCATTTGATGAAGCCCATGGTACAGTACACTTCATCTTTAGATTCACATTTCACCAGCTACACAAGTGTTTGATTAACATCTTCTTCTGGGCTTTTTTTATTTTCTTTTGCCAGTTAACAAGTGTAAAAGCTCCATCCTTAACAGACATTTATATGTTAAATAAAACCTTTTAGGCCAGGGCTCTTGTATTAATTTGATGTGTTTAAGAGGGAGAAACTATTTATTTATTTAGAAGCTCTAAATACCGGAATCTTAAAATGTATTTAGAAGCCAAATTTTTAGCCATAAATATGCTAATGATTCTGGTAATTATGCTATTCTATTCTATGTGAGAACACATGTGAACCATTTATTAATGAGTTATAAACATTAATAACCTGTGAAAGTGAACCTTAATGTAAAGTGAACACATGTGAGCCATTTATTAAGGAGTTATAAAAGTGAATAACCTGTGAAAGGGAACCTTAATGTAAAGTGAACACACTAATCATTTATTTATTATTAATGCACACACTGAATTATATTTTTTTTCCCCCAGGTGAAATGTATTTTATTGTTGATGCACTATATCAGTAAACACAACAACTTGAAACAACATTCCTGAACATCACTGCACACAAAAAGTGGCTTATGCAAGTAAACTCACATTAATCAATTTAGAAAAAACAATCAAGTATTAAACCAAATTATAACTAAGCATCACATCTATATGACAAAAATATTTGAGAAATGCAACCTCAATAAAGGCACCTAAATATTTATATTTTATCTAATGTAGAAGTTTTGAAGTAATCATTAAATCAATGTCCGAAAGCACTGTTACAGAACATTATCATATTAATATGCAATCAGTAATGATTTTTGATATCACGATAAAGCCCACTGTAACTTGAGTGTTTGAAAATCCACACTTTCAGTACCTGCATGCAAGCAAAACGTCCGCGGGAGCGCCGGCGCGGTTATTTATTTGTACAGTAACTACATTGAACTAACACAGCGATAACAACACTTGAAAAAACAGTCTGCAATGTCACCTCACATTTAGCTTACCCGTAAAATCAGTAAACACTTATGTGAGATTAAAATTTCACTTCAGAGCATGTTGGAACAGTCCTAACAACGTGACTTCTTCTCTTGAAAAGTGGCTTTGTATCGAATGCTCACCAGCGCCAACTACAGGCTTTGGTGACACGCAGGCAACTATAGACACAGGCCCTGTCCCAAATGGCACCCTAAACCCTCGTGGTCTTCCTCTGAGTCCGCACTTTCGTGACGTAATGCCGCTTTGACTGTCTGGTAGAAGTCTGCTGCGGAGCTCGCCCCAGTGCGGGCTCGGCAGAAGTGGGGATCCAGGGCGCATAACGGGCACCCGCGAGCACCCTTCTGAACGCTAAAATTACAAATGGGACACTCTACGGCCTTGTGGCTTTAACGGACACGCGCACGCGGCGGCCATTGTAAGTCCGTAAGACCGCAAGTGCACATGAAGTGTTCCATTTTGGGACAGGGCCACAGGCTTTGGTTATGTGATCCTGAAAGATTATAATAAATATGTATTATATGCAATTCATTATTTTTTGTTAGTAGTAGTAGTAGTAGTAGTAGCTACTACTAAAAAATTACATTGCATATTATACATGTCACAGATTGTAGTGAAGGGCTATGAGGAAGTAGAATTCAGATGCAGCAGTACCTACTATTTTTATTAAGAAGATTATTGAACTCAGAGAAACGTAGGAGAACAAACCATCCACATAAAAACTAAATCAGACAACCAAAGGCTAAAACTCAGGGCTATAATACACAAGAGCCAAAGGAAAAATGAACAAAACACAACAGATACAGAATACAAATACAACAGATTGCAACAATATTATAATACGAATCTCTAAGCAGACGAACACAAACCTAAACATGACAATAATATATAAATACATTATATATTACATATGATTATAATAATATGTATATTATCAGCGTTAGAAACCTGTGATAGTTCATGTAAATTATATGTTGTTCTATAATTTCTGATCATTTCTGATGTGCAAATGTGAGTCTACTTTAGCCTTATTTGTTATACACTGTTACATTTTGGAAATAAAAAAGGATTGCATCACCAAAGCCTGTATCTGTAATTGCCTACGTGTCACCAAAGCCTGTAGTTAGCGCTGGTGAGCATTCGATACAAAGCCACTTTTCAAGAGAAGAAGTCACGCTCTTAGAACTGTTCTAACTTGCTCTGAAGTAACATTTTAAATTGTTTACTGATTTTACAGGGAAGCTAACTGTGAGGTGACATTGCAGACTTTGTTTTTCAAGTGTTGATATCGCTGTGTTAGTTCAATGTAGTTACTGTACAAATAAATAACTGCGTCGGTGCTCCCGCGGACAGTTCACTCGCGCGCAGGTACTGAAAGTGTGGATTGTCAAACACTCAAGTTACAGTTACAGTGGCTTATTAATATGATAATGTTCTATAACAGTGTTTTCGGTCACTGATTTAATGATTATTTCAAAACTGTTAAATTAGATAAAATATAAATATTCAGGTGCCTTTATTGAGCTTGCATTTATCAAATATGTTGTCGTATAGATGTGATGCTTAGTTATAATTTGGTGGAATACTTGATTGTTTTTTTCTGAATTGTTTAATGTGAGTTTACTTGTATAAGCCACTTTGTGTGAAGTTTAATCTTTTTTTTCAAGTTTAAAGTTGTTTACTGATATAGTGCAAAAACAATAAAATACATTTCCCCAGAAAAATGCAAACTTTTTCTGTGTGTGCAATAATAATCAATAAATAAATTATTAGTGAGTTCACTTTACATTAAGGTTCACTTTTACAGGTTACTAATGTTTGTAACTCATTAATAAATGGTTCAAAGGTGTTCACTTTACATTAAGGTTCACTTTCACAGGTTATTAATGTTTATAACTCATTAATAAATGGTTCACTGGTGTTCACTTTACATTAAGGTTCACTTTCACAGGTGATTAACGTTAATAAATAATTGATAAATGGTTCAAAGCTGTTCACTTTATATTAACGTTCATTTTCACAGGTTATTAACGTTTATAACTCATTAATAAATGGTTCACAGGTGTTCACTTTACATCAAGGTTCACTTTCACAGGTTATTAACGTTTATAGCTCATTAACCCTCTAAGCGCCAAAGTCGCAAAATTGCGACAAGACGTCACACTTAATAAAATAGACTGTAGTTCCTAATATGGTGTAATATCTCATTTGTATTCCCTATCACTAGATGGCAGACATGTAGTACTTCCATTCCAGACCAAAATTGCGTCACGTTCCTATTCAAAGTGTTCGAGGAAATAGCAGAGCAAGTGAGCTATCGTGTCATTGATGAGGAAGCAGTTCAGTTCATAGCGTGCGATTAAATTGTGAAATTTGTGAGAGAAAATCGCCAAATGGCTAATAGAAAGTTGTACCGTCAGGATGTGTTGCAAATTCTGACTCTGAAGGGGAATATTTGCCTTTGGAAATGACGATTAGTCGTCTAATAATCACGCTTCTCCCGGTACATCTTTGCAGCGCAATGGTGCCGCCGTGCAAGGCAAGAGTGTTCACGAAGCACAAACAAGTGATTATTTCGACTCTTTTCCCAACGGGGATGGGGTGGCAGGGGAGAACCTGGTCGTAGTGTCCATAGGAGAGCTGTTGCTAGAGGTAGAGGCAGCAGGGGTAGGAGAAATAGGGCTAGATGTAGCAATAGCTGCCCCAAAGAGGTGGGAGTGGCCGCAGTACACGTGGCAGTGCTGTGCGCATTAGAGCCGGGAGACGTGGTAGAGGCAGCAGGGGTAGGAGAAATAGGGCTAGATGTAGCAATAGCTGCCCCAAAGAGGTGGGAGTGGCCGCAGTACACGTGGCAGTGCTGTGCGCATTAGAGCCGGGAGACGTGGTAGAGGCAGCAGGGGTAGGAGAAATAGGGCTAGATGTAGCAATAGCTGCCCCAAAGAGGTGGGAGTGGCCGCAGTACACGTGGCAGTGCTGTGCGCATTAGAGCCGGGAGACGTGGTAGAGGCAGCAGGGGTGCTCTAGATCTAAATAGGGCTGGAAATAGCGATGACAATGGTGGCTGGGTTTATTTGAGAAATGAAGAAGTATATCAGGACTGGATCAAACGCCTGTTGGTAATTTAGTAATTTCTCCCGTTTTATTGTTGGTTTCCTCTTTTCTGATCACTTGGAATGAGGAAAAAACATGCAAATAAGTTCAAACATAAATTCAATATCTACTATTTCCTGAATATTATGAAATTCAAGATGATGGCTCTGATGGCGTCATAATATGCAAATTAGACGAGTATATTTACACCCCACATAAACTTTCGGTCATGCCCAACATTTTTCTAATTTACAGTAGATCTCTATCTTTAAGTCCTTTCAAGCCACAAGCTTTTGAATTCTTGATGTCAAAATCCAGCATTTTTCCCCAAAATCCCTAGCACCTAAAGGGTTAATAAATCATTCAAAGCTGTTTCCTTTACATTAAGGTTCACTTTCACAGGTTATTAACGTTTATAACTCATTAATAAGTGGTTTACATCTGTTCACTTTACATTAAGGTTCACTTTCACAGGTTATTAACATTTATAAGGCATTAATAAATGGTTCAAAGCTGTTCCCGTTACATTAAGGTTCACAAGTTATGAGATATAAATGAGAAAAATATAAATAACACCCTTCAGACTCGCTATAAAAGTCTATTTTTGCAGCATCTTGAAATAAATCAGGAATCTGGTCTTGAGTGAAATAAGTATTAATAAATATATTTATTAAGCATTTATAATATGTGAGTTAAAAATGGCTCACTATTTGGCAGGTATTGCATTAAAATCACCCTTTTTATTCATGCATTTATAACTGCTTATCAATGATTTATAATGCATTTGTAAATGAGTTATTAGTCATTTATGAACACCTTTATAAACACTTTACAAAGGGAACCTTAATGTAAAGTGTAACCGAAATTACAGTAATTTATGCCTCATGAGGAATAACAGTCAATTCTATAATGGTTACTTTTCCTCAATGATGTAAGCAGCCGACAATTCGACCTCCGCAGGGCACAGCCTTCAAAATGAGTCAAAGTTGCATATTCTCGCTAAGCTGATCACAACATTACAGATGAGCAGAAAGTAAAAAAAAAAAAACAGCATTTATTTGAGATAGAAAACATTATTATTTTCTTCACTGTCACTTTTGATCAAATTAATGTATCCTTACTGAATAAATCTTACTGACCCCAAACTTTTCTATGGTAGTGTAGAATAATTATTATTCTGTGTTTCATTGACATCAATACAAATAAATAAATTCACAACACACAAAATAAAAGTCCTCAAGAAAGTAATAAATAAATAAATAGATGATAGATGTGTATGACACTAGGATTATATCTCAAAATTTATGTCACAGGGGGAAAAAATAATTTGTAATGTGTTGCTCACAGAGGAAATGTTGCATCAATGTCAATCTTCTGTCTTTACAGTCTTCTATTTTGTTAGTACAACCTGAATAAAACTCAAGTGGGAGTACTTCCTAATTTCTGCCATATAAATATAATCAGTCTAACATAATTATCTTTCATAATAAATTGTCAGAGCCACTGCAACTTTTATAGGATAAGGAATTTAAATTCTGTGAGCAATCTTACAGGAGTAATATCTGTATGCTTAAGGGTTAAGGGGAAACATATTGGCTAGAAAACAGTTAGTGAATCACCAGCAAGGACAGAATTCATCAGCATTAATGCCTGCTGGACCTGCTCTTAGCATGAGGTTCAAACTAAATCTGTTTGGATTGGGCTGTAGTGTCAGGGTAGGCAATGTAGACCTAAGCCATGATTTGTCTGCTACAAATTACGTCAAGACACAGTTTTGAAAGATACTATCTGCAGCCTGCACGGAACGATTTTTAACAACATACAGTACAGCTTCAAACAGTAACAATGACATATGCTGCTATATTTACAAGAATCTCGGGGGTGTAAAACACTCCAGCACCTCCACTTAAAGAAGCATCAAGCACCAGCCCTGACAACCTATTATTCTGAAATCGTTGCGTTTGCTTTCAGGATTTGTCCTAATTAGTCGCACTGCAAGCAACATCAGACTTTGATTCTTTTCATTGTAACTTTGTGTAACAATTTACATCTCAGTGCTCCTTTCCGTTCCACTGCACAGGAGAAGGACTATAATAACAGGCCGTAATTTGTAAAGCGACACCAATAACATTCAAACATGTGCTATTTAGACTCCTGTGTAATTTGAAAAGTTTCTGTGCTCATAATTATCAAGATTATGGGGTAACAGAAATTGCATCTTTATCAACATCGGTATTACAGTTCTTCAGTTCCTGCTGAACATAAAGAAAGGAAAGATGAGCTACACTCTTTATTGTTAGATCAGGGCCCGTATTCACAAAACATTTTATCTTACCACTAAGAGTTCTCCTAAATAGCAGTAAAAGTTTTTAGCTAAGAGTTCCCCTTCGGGAACTGGAGCTGCGTCGGAAAACGCTAGGGGAACGCCTTCAGCGATACCAAGCTCTGAATCATATGTGTAATCAGTCGAACGATGGGCGAGACGTCAGCGGCGGGTGACGTCTCGCCCATCGTTCGACTGATTACACATTTGTAATCAGATGGAATACTTGATTGTTAGCTTTCTGTCATTCAAAGCTCTCTGTGTGTGTCGGTCACGATTTATGTTCTGTGAGACTTATTTATTGTTGTCTGTCCAAAAAAAGTGCACAAGCATTCAAACTCCAGCAGAGATAGATAAAAGATGTCTAAGCAAAAGACAAAAAAGGGCGAAAGCAGATCGCGTTACAGACTGCGTGTTCCTCCCTGCCCACTCTACATCACGAGCGGGGATACACACAGTTTGTGCGCGGTCTGCTTGGGAGCGGAGCACACGGCGTCGGCTCTCGAGAGGGCCGACTGTCCGCATTGTGAGCAGTTGCCACTGCGTTTGCTTCTGCCTCTCTTTGAGGAGGGAGCCTTCACCAGCGTTCCTCACGGTGCTGGCCCCGCTTCCTCCGAGGCTTGTGGGGTTCGCAGCTGGATCTGGTGGAGGGAATGGAGACGGGCGAGTCCCTATCTTCTTCCTCACCTGCCAGATCCACTGCCCGGTCGCTGGGATCGGAAGCCCGTTGTGCTCCGCTCCCAAGCAGACCGCGCACAAACTGTGTGTATCCCCGCTCGTGATGTAGAGTGGGCAGGGAGGAACACGCAGTCTGTAACGCGATCTGCTTTCGCCCTTTTTTGTCTTTTGCTTAGACATCTTTTATCTATCTCTGCTGGAGTTTGAATGCTTGTGCACTTTTTTTGGACAGACAACAATAAATAAGTCTCACAGAACATAAATCGTGACCGACACACACAGAGAGCTTTGAATGACAGAAAGCTAACAATCAAGTATTCCATCTGATTACACATATGATTCAGAGCTTGGTATCGCTGAAGGCGTTCCCCTAGTGTTTTCCGACGCAGCGTCTCGTTCCCTCGGGGAACCATGGTTACATACGTAACCTGGGACGTTTTCTCTTAAAACCGATTCACAAAGCTGCTGAGACAAACTTTTACTAAGGAATAGAGAGAAGTCTTAAGCTAAGAGTAAGGGCGGGGTCGACCTTGTTGCAATGGATGATGTCAGCATACTTACTAACTATGCACACAGTGATTGGCTGATAGTCTCTGTCAGAGATATATTCATAGAAATATTGTAGAGCGCAGTATTTTGTTGCCATATTCAAATAAAGGTTTAAAAATAAAAATTATAATGATTGCCACATTCAAATAAAGATTTTAAAATGCAAGCTAAATGTCTCTTATATGACTTATGTGCTTCTCGTAAACAATTAGCGATATGCATATAAACAGCCTTTTGAGGAGGGAGCCTTCACCAGCGTTCCTCACGGTGCTGGCCCCGCTTCCTCCGAGGCTTGTGGGGTTCGCAGCTGGATCTGGTGGAGGGAATGGAGACGGGCGAGTCCCTATCTTCTTCCTCACCTGCCAGATCCACTGCCCGGTCGCTGGGATCGGAAGCCCGTTTCTGGTTGGGGAGCAGTCATGAGTAGCCACCCTGCCCGTGGTCTGTGGAGTGGTCGTCATCTCACGTGGCACATCAATTGCCTGGAGATGCTGGCCGTGTTGCGAGCCCTCAAACACTTTCTTCCAGACCTAAGAGATCGCCATGTGTTGGTGCGCACTGACAACACAGCGGTGGTCTTTTATATCAACCACCAAGGAGGTCTAGGTTCACGCCCCTTATCTTAAATTTAGGACTGACACACCCATTTTATAAAGATTTTCTCCTAAATCGGTGAGTTATGAGCTACTTTTAGCCTTAAGATGTTTTGTGAATACGGGCCCAGAATTGTTTCCAATTAGCACTGGAAGTGGCTTTATCGCATCCTAGGCCATTCTTTAATCATTGGCAGTCTTGTCACGGCCGGTAAGGGGCACCGTGGAAAAATAGGGTCTGGGTCCAAATGCAGGTGAAAACTTATTTTATTCCCAACAGAAAGGCCGACAAGGCAAAACAAAAACAGGTCTAGGGACGACGAACACCATTACATACGAGACCGCCTGCTTGACCCAGTTAACTGCCCGATTGGTACAGTGCTGGAGTTCTTGCAGGCCTGTTTCTCCACAGGGTTAACCCACTCCACCCTGAAGGTCTATGTGGCGGCTATAGCGGCCTACCACGCCCCTCTTGATGGTCACTCGGTGGGCAAGGACCCTCTGGTTACACATTTCCTCCACACTGTGATGATACTGAGGCCTCAGGTACGATCTCGTGTCCCTCCTTGGGACCTCGCTGTGGTGTTAGAAGCTCTCTGTAGGCCTCCCTTTGAGCCTATCAAGGAGATATCAGATCGTCTTCTTACATTAAAGATTGTGTTTCTCTTAGCTATATCTTCTCTAAAGAGAGTTGGGGATCTGCAGGCCCTTTCTGTGGCTCCTTCCTATCTTTGCGCCCGGTCTGGCCAAGGCTTTTTTATACCCTCGGGCGGGGTATGTCCCTAAGGTCCCCTCCTCTACACCACGGCTTGTCGTACTCCAGGCTTTTTATCCTCCTCCCTTTAGGGAGCCCGACCAGCAGAGGCTTAATTGTATGTGTCCAGTGCGAGCATACATTTACGTCCACAGAGCTGCCCGGTGGAGAAAGGCGGACCAACTGCTTGTGTGCTATGGTCATCCTACTTCCAAGCAGACCCTCAGCCTGTGGATAGTTAATGCCATTACTGTTGCCTATGCGTCCTCTGATCTCCCCTCACCATTGGGGGTCAAGGCTCACTCGACAAGGAGTGTGGCGGCCTCCAAGGCCTTTCTGGCAGGAGTTCTTATGCAGGACATCTGCAACGCTGCAGGATGGTCTACGCCCCTCACGTTCGTCAGATTCTATGACCTAGATTTGCGAGCCACTCCAGGCCCCTCTGTTCTCTTGCCATAGCTGTGCCCTTCCACACTAGGCAGGGATTTGCAAGTCTGGCGGCGTGGACATCTCGTTCCCCTAGCATTTTCCGACGCAGCTCGAGTTCCCGAGGGAACGAGACGCTGCGTCGCAAGGCCATACTTCCGGCATCCCTACTAGAGCTTGCTTCACTCCTAAGAAGCTAGTGCCGGCTGCACCTCACGTGCTTTTAAAGCTTCCTGGTCATGACATCACCCGCCGCTGACGTCTCGCCCATCATTCGACTGATTACACATATGATTCAGAGCTTGGTATCGCTGAAGGCGTTCCCCTAGTGTTTTCCGACGCAGCGTCTCGTTCCCTCGGGGAACCATGGTTACATACGTAACCTGGGACGTTTTGTCTTAAAACCGATTCACAAAGCTGCTGAGACAAACTTTTACTAAGGAATAGAGAGAAGTCTTAAGCTAAGAGTAAGGGCGGGGTCGACCTTGTTGCAATGGATGATGTCAGCATACTTACTAACTATGCACACAGTGATTGGCTGATAGTCTCTGTCAGAGATGTATTCATAGAAATATTGTAGAGCGCAGTATTTTGTTGCCATATTCAAATAAAGGTTTAAAAATAAAAATGATAATGATTGCCACATTCAAATAAAGATTTTAAAATGCAAGCTAAATGTCTCTTATAAGACTTATGTGCTTCTCGTAAACAATTAGCGATATGCATATAAACAGCCTTTTAATTAACAGAGTAGAATAATCATGACTGATAGTAAGACATGCAAACATAAAAAAAAAATACAAAAAACTGGACTCAAGAACAGCTGTTACTTCTTGCCCAACTGGTTAATGAAAGCAAAGATATAATCAAAGTTAAATTTGGAGTTGGTGTAAACTCCAAAACCAAAGGCGATACCTTTTTAAAAGGTCAAAAGTTTCTAAAATGTTTACATCCAGAGGCAGATTGCCGCCAACAGCCATTTTAGTATAGTTTGTGGCTTGTTCTTAGTGACTTAGGAGTCCTCTTCACTACTCCTAATGTTTCACAGATTTAGGAGCTAATTTTAGTGCTAAAACGCTTTGTGAAATACTCTTAGAGCAAAAATGTAGGAGTCTTAAATTTAGGACTGACACGCCTATCGCATCCTAGGCCATTCTTTAATCATTGGCAGTCTTGCCTCTGGAGGAGAGAGGGAGAACACCAGACGCCAGACCCTGACAAGTCTCTGCTTGTTTTTACATAAATGGGTGAATGGAATCAGGCAAATTTTACACTGTAAAATCAACCTAAAAGATGTTCCATAAACATCTGCATATCTCAAAGGTTGTTAAATGTAAAATGTTTACATTTAGATGATGTTTACGTAAACATAGAACCACACCAGTCATTACTAATGTATGTTGAGATCACACTGCATATTTATGAATTTCTGTGGACTTTGTGGATGTCAGTACATGAGTTGTAAGCATTGGAGTTTTTTTTCCCCTGCTTGTCTGAATGCTGAAGGATTTGTAGTCCTGGCAACATGATCAAACTCACTTGAGCTTTTAGGCTTAAATCTAATGTCCAGAAAGCCGTTAATACCGCTGACACTACTGAGTTGTGAAATACATGTCTTTGTTTGTTCCCTGAGTCTTGGTGGTTGTAATTCTGATTGGTGAAGAGAGGGCCCTCAAGGTTTAGAGGGCTTTTTTACTGACTCAAGGTAATTGATTAAATTAAAACTGTAATTACTGGATAGGCTCAACAGTCAGAGTTGTAGAGATGACATGCA
Source organism: Sinocyclocheilus grahami (assembly GCF_001515645.1). Lineage (NCBI taxonomy): Eukaryota > Metazoa > Chordata > Actinopteri > Cypriniformes > Cyprinidae > Sinocyclocheilus > Sinocyclocheilus grahami. Next base: position 645,522 of record NW_015505477.1, on the reverse strand, counting down.
CAGGGGACTAACCATAGAGTAAATTTGAGAAACTACTTCTGCCTTAGTCAAGTGGTATCCAATCCGTATCTCATTCACTCGCTATTATATGAGCTGTAACTGCACAGAACATAAAACAATGTCTGTCTGAATGGAGTATTTCAGTACAGAATGACGTGTAAAGCAATATTCTAGGAATTAAAAACATAAACCCAACAAAAGATTAAGTATAACAGTCGTTTTCTCTACATTTAACATTTTAGATCACTTCTAGTGTTCTTTTAGATTCTGAAGTTCTTTTAGGAGATCTCAAACCCAGCATGGCTCACAAACCTCTTAGCATCTGTTCTCCTCATTTTTCCCTGTCTTATAACTGTCATACATAAAAGAGATGAATTGGGCTTCTCTTTCCCCACTTTTCATGCCGGCAGTTCCGACAGTGAGAGCACGACAGCAATTAGCTTTTCCGCTTCCTTAGCAAAACCTTCTATTGAAATCCTGTTGCATCACGCCGAGGAACACTGGCTGAGAGAATCTCTAATTAAAGAGCGGACCGGGTGCAGATGAGTTCCTCTGCTCCCTGCCACCCTCAGTGCCAGACTCAGCCAAAATCAATGGGGCCAAGGAACCGTCAAGAAAGGGCCTGCAATGATCAAAAGTGACAGAGGAGAGAAGAGAGAGAGATAAAAGAGAGGAGAAAGGCCAAAGCACTTTTGGATGTCGGTGAGAAAATATCTAACTGCAAAACATGTGATGGTGTTCAGTCACGCATGGTATTTCTTCTTTCAATTTCAGATTTCTGAGCTCTGTCCAAAAACCTGTGCAGTAGTATTCAAGTAATTCAACATAGGTGCGCTCCTGATGTGATGCCTACTTCTACAAGGTAAGCAACTGTTGATTGACAATGTTTACAGTACCTTTCAAACGTTTGGGGTTGGTAAGATTTTATGTTATTGATAATTACATTTTAAGATGTAATTTATTCCTGTGATGGCAAAGTTGAATATTCTGCATCCATTATTTCAGTCTTCCGTGCCACATGATTCTTCAGAAATTCTAATATGCTCATTTAGAGCTCAATAAACATTTATTATTATTAACAATGTTGTCAATCGTTTTTTGTGTGGAAATTGTGATACTTTTTAAAAGGTTCTTTGATGAACACAGTTCAAAAGAACAGCATTTTTTTATTTGAAATTTAATTTTTTTATATTATAAATGGCTTTACTTTTGATCAATTTATAATTATAGTGTATATAATCCATGGCAAAGAATCAGAATTTTATTGTTACAGTTTTATTTTATTTATTTTATTGTGCAGTTGGAATTGAAACACATTATCAAGTATTGTAGCTTAATTTTTTTATAGAGTTCTAAACCAACAATCCTAAATCAAAATCTAACTCTATTCCAAATCCTTAACTGAAGAACAAAATTTTAGGAAAGATAAGATTTCAAATAAGATTCTGTAACAAATATTTATAAATAATAACAAACAGAATCACCTGGAATGTGAGCTCAATGGTCAAATTGTCAGTCTTGAGGACAGTGATGTGTGTTATTTCTTTACAGAACTAAGCGGTAAGAATACTATAAAACAAAACAAAAACAGGTAAAATGCCAACAATTGCATTTTTTTTTGTGCTCGCAATGATAATACTGGTAAATAGTAACAGCTGCACACATATTTTTTTTTTCTAATAGGGCACAATGGGGCTAAATGACCCCTTAGGTCCAACAGTGTAAGACAACAAAAAATAATTATTTATTTCTATTTGATATGGATGGAGAAGCACAATTTGTGTGAAATGAAACAATAAAAAAGTTATTGTTAGTGTTGTTAGTTGTTATTGTTAGTGTCTAATGTTAGTGAGCTGTAATGTTATTTCAGGTATACTAATACTTCACACACGAATCTCAGTCAGTGTACGAGCACTACACATATACTTCAGATCTATTCCCACCCAATATAAAACAATTTACTGATGTACACGAATCCTACATTTTTCATGGGGGTCCTTTAGCCCAAACATCAATGGGGTAAATGTGGCATTTTACTCTCAATTATCACTTATAAACAAGTCTTTTGTCATAAATAAATGTGGTAATTTCAGAGATTCTCGGCATCTACTTTGTGTAGATTTTGCAAGATTTTTATAATTACAATACATACATGAGCTTACCTAAAAATAAACCTAATCAACTTAGAGTAAATAAACCTGTAATGACACTAACAAAATAACGCACAAAATATCCAGTGATATTCTAGTTAAGCCTTTTTTTCTTTTCTCTCTTGCAGGCTTTGATTTTATTAAAATCAGTTGTAAATAATTGTTTTCAGTTTTCTCTTTATAATTATTTGAGTCATCTCAGGCATCGGACAAAACAAGCAACACCACCACCATCTGTCACTGGAACTGTACATGTATGAAGGACCCTCCTTTAGCGACTGGTAGACTGCCAACATCAGCTTACCCAGAGGAGATTACAGCAGGGCCTTGAGGATTTAGTTGGGACTTCGTTTGAACTCTAGCCAAATCCAATCTCATCATTTCCTGGTTCTTTCTATAGCAGAGCTCCATATGAGCTGTGTTTGCAGCAGAGGGAGAGACTGTTCTAATTCAAACACTGAGGTTATGCTGCAGTGTGTGTGATATTAACCTCGCTAAGTGGATGCAGGGCAGTTTTTATTACATACCTTCCTCAGAAAACACCTTCTGTTGTGCAGAGAGGAATGTGTGGGGAACATTTCTACTTGCCTTCTCTGAAAAATTATGCTAGATATGGAGAAATAGAAATAATACCAATGATTAATTTATTAATTTCTTATATTAAAAAAAAAAAAAATAGGCACACATTGAAAGTCAGCAGTTTTTTTTTAAATAATAAAAGCCATCATCATTATTAATGATGCAAATAAACATTTTTAAGGCATAAATGTGTATTGCAAGTAAAATAACGCATAATATAAGTTGTGGATGGGTGGATGGATGGATGAATGGTGAGATTTACAGAGAGAATTGCATTTGTAACCATGGAAACACCAGGGAAAAGTCAGTGCTGTCCTTGGTCAGGGATGACTCGTTCAAGAAAGCTGTTAGATTAATCTGGATTTACTTCTAAAGACAATTACGTCATGGAAAAATGAGGAATAAATGCTCAAAATCTGATTGAATGTCTTCAGATGCTTAATTATGCTCATAAAAACCATAGAAAGCAATCATTCTAATGGACACTTGCTGAATAAAAGCATGAATTATAATTATAGGAAACACCAGGGAAAAGTCAGTGCTGTCCTTGGTCAGGGATGACTCGTTCAAGAAAGCTGTTAGATTGATCTGGATTTACTTCTAAAGACAATTACGTCATGGAAAAATGAGGAATAAATGCTCAAAATCTGATTGAATGTCTTCAGATGCTTAATTATGCTCATAAAAACCATAGAAAGCAATCATTCTAATGGACACTTGCTGAATAAAAGCATGAATTATAATTATTATTATTTTTAAATCTACTGATCCTAAACTTTGAACAGTAGCATACATTATTAATGACAAGGTTTGTTTGGCAGAATTGTATTGTTACTGAATCTCACTATGAAAGTGAAACGCATTATCAGTTGTAGTTTACTTTTTTTTTTTTTTCTAAATCAGCAACACTAAACCTAAAACTAACTTTATTTTAAATAGCTGAAAAAAAGAAATTGGTGAATTAATTAATGCTCCTTGTTGGAGGAGCATTAATTAAGACTGGGGTTCTCAACGCTGGCCCTCAAGATCCATTTTCCTGCAGAGTTTAGCTCCAACCCTGATCAAACACACCCGAACAAGCTAATCAAGGTCTTCAGGATCAGAGATGGTCTTATTATTGGGAAATACGAGGGTCTGTAGTACTTACCATTGGAGAAATCATAACGGTCAACTTGGATCACATGTGCCTTGATAACTAATCACATTACAGCCTTGACGTCATTGGATTTCAGTCAGAGTTGTGCAACAGTCAAGTGCCATAAACTGAATCCTACCTGTTGCAAAAAGTCAGTGACTCAAAACTATTGTTTAGTGTAAAACATGTTGAAGATTAGCCGATGGGCTGTCGATTCATTAAATGATAAGCTGTTTCCTCACAAAAGCTGTTTAGTGAAGCCTCTCCTCCATTGACATACATGCCAAAACAAAAACAAAAAGGCTTCTGGTCTCCTTCCCTGCGTACTGCCAAAGCGGCAGAATTATTAGCCATTACGCTTTTTTGGCTAAAGGTTGCAGGCTTGCCTTCCAGTGGCTTTGTTCAGGATTACTAGAGAGCTACATGCAGGTGAGTTTGATTTAGGGATGGAGCTAAACTCTGCAGGAAAATGGATCTCGAGGGCCAGAGTTGAGAACCCCTTGTTTAAGGAGAATTTTGGGTTCAAAATAAATTAAACTCAATCAACAGCACTTGTGGGATTAATCCCATAAAATGAGAGCAATGTACAGATAAACTAATGTAAGATCTGTTGAATTAATCTGGATTGACTTTTGGTAAATGTGTCATGGAAAAGTGAAAGTGCTCAAAATCAGACAGGAGGTCTTCATAAAGTATATGCAATTCTATCCATAAAAAGGTATAAATATATATTAGGAAAGAACAACAGTATATTACAGACATTGGGCCATATTTTCATGCTACGCACCACAAACAGGGCCTCTAAAAGATCTGTGTAGCTCATACAGAGAGGATTCTTAAAGCTGCCAAATGAATCGCTCGTAGCCTCAGGATTGTTCTGAGTGTGGACCTTCACCAGACCCTCAGACCCACTGACACATCTCTGATTAAGCAAGAGAGAATTACTGATGAGGAGTTCTTCTCTAGCATCTATAGGCTCTTTTTAATAAGAACTAACATGACATTTTACCACAGCACTAGTCAATGCTCCCTAAACCCTGTGCAAATCCAATAAGGCTGGTAAAACCTATCTTTGAGATAATAATCACGTAATTACCTGGGCTGTAAACAAGTCTGTCTCGTTTAAAAAGTCACACCTTCTCCTCAGTGGGGATTTTGGTTATCTTACAGCAATTAATAACCTCTCTTGGGGATTGCTTTCAGCTCTTTTGATAAATCCTCTTTGGCAGGAAGGTAAGAAGAACTAAACAATCGCTGAAGGGTCTGTACTACCAGGCTTTGGCAACTATGAGGAAGTACAATTTCAAACTTCTGCTTGCATAATGTATGGTGGAAAAAATAATGATTCCAGGATTTTCCCCTTTTTTCTTTTAAAAATATTTCAAGGGAGTTTTAATTCATCCTGATACTCCAGAACTCAGTACAGTGACCTTCTCATGAAGTACTTGAACATGTTTAATGTAATGAAAATTTAAACAGTAGTGTTTTGTCTCTGAATTAATCAGGTTTTTGAACAAATCATTTGAGTAAATGATTTACTGACTCGCTCGTAAAGACAATCATGTGGATGAATGAATGAGCCAATGACTCGCTCATAAAGACAAAAAGAACTCAACTGAATTGCTAAAAAATTCAAACCATATTTTTGATTAAATTTCCCATTAAAGGTTCCCTGAAATGCTTAGAAACACGCAGCATTACTCTGTGTGTTGACGTCATTTTAACTGAAACAGGAAGACAGGGCGGGACATATCAAGCAGCCCCGCCCCTTTTTAAAATAGCCAATAGCGTTCGTTTTATCACAGCTTGGGCTAGAGCCATTCAGAGCTCCGTAAAGCCGCATTTGACAGGGTATGCCAGCCACAATCTATAAAATATAGCATGCTGTGTATAATTCAAATAGCTTCGATACATTTTGTGGTCTGCGCCGACTCGCACATGTTAGTGTGACACAGCGCGAAACCTTTTTTTTTTTCCTCAAAGCATATTTACACTGTTTGAATCGTTCCCTGTCCCATATATAGTGCACTACGTGCCATTCACTGTACAGAAAATACTAATTCTGTGGACAAGTGACCGATTTCAGCCGCGGCTTCAGCGTCTATTTTATAGTGTAGGGGGCGGGCGCTTCGGATTCTAGAGAGCATTTGATTGGACAGAAAGTTTGATGAGAAGCTGAAATACGATGAGACGTCAAAAAAATCGTCGAGCCGTTTTGGCGGAAGTGACGAACTGCAAGCTTTGAATGCTTATATCTTCTAAATGCGAATTTTGCTTTATAGATAACCTTAAGACTTGATACTAACATCCAAAAAAACTTTAATTTTGATTTCATGGGGACTTTAATAAAGGCCACAAATATACCATGAAACCTGGTAAAAGCATTTTCTCTCTTCAGCTTGCTGTTAAAATTTCTCAGTTTAAATGAGCAAAAACAAATTGTCGACAAGAAGGTAAATGCTTCTGACATGCGCTGGCACAAATGGATTTTTTTTATTCTCTGTGTTCCCTCCATTTAATAATTCCCTTTCTCGGCTTGGGGAAACTCCATTTCTGACCCCAGACAAGAGCTGTGATAAAGCAATTAAGTGAATTCTGTGTGGGTGGCTCAGGTTGACAGGCGCAGTCTGGGAAATGGCAAACCCACCAAACTGCCAGAAGAGAAGCCTGCTGTCAGCCTGCCTCAGACTGACACACTCCTTCACATGAAAAGGAATCAATTTGTCTGATGGCTGTGAGTCAGTCATTGAGACAGGCAGGTATGTACTCAATAGACAGCATAGATTATATTTTAATAAGATTTTCTACCTTTGGAATAAATGACCAATCTGTGCCTTTGGCATTTCCCCTATAGAGAAACTGTTCGGCTGGCTTGCAAAATTTGTTGAAATGTAGTTTTTATTTTATATTTCTTCAAATTACTAACATCTTTCCATCCTAAATGGAATATATATGTCAGATGGGTTTCAGAAGTAATTTCAGATATTAAGAAATAACTTGAGTTCACAGTTTAGACCTCAAACCAGATAAGTACAAGTCTTTATATATTGAGATATGCAGGTCTATGGAGTAGTTCAATACCGCACTCACACTAGTCATTGTAATCCTGTTCTGTTAAAAGTTTCCAACTAAAGGAACACAATATAAACTAAATGGAAAGTGCAGAGCCTTTTATAATGACCCATATTGCATGCAATCACTTTACTTGCTTTTATCTTGGGTTCCTTTCATAAATCTCTGTGAAGTTAAACATTAATATTTCTGAATCACTGCATTACTAAATCCGATATTATTACTTTTATTAAATTCAGAGGGTTTAATAACTTTCAGTGCCTTAAGATGGCATGCAATTTCCATGTCTGACAAACTCATAGACACACTTGTGAAAATGTCATCAAGTTTGGTCCTGCACTTAATTTATACTTGATATGTGCATGCTAGTTTGGAACAGGCTTTGCTCCAATTATAAAATAGTGTGCAACCTTAGCTATTGACCCCACTGGAACCTACTGCCATTCATTGTAAGACCAAAAACAGTTCAAAATATATTTATGTTCCACAAAAGACAAAAGTCATACAGTTTTTCATTTTTGAGCAAGGTACCCTTTTAAGTAAGTTACAACATAATAGGGAAACCCAGACTATAATTTTTGGATTGTACACTCACCATAATATTAAAACTACCAATTCATTATGGACAATCTGTTTTAATTTATTCCACATTATCTTTAATGTCCAACAAGATGCAGCCTTGCAGTTCACAGAGACCTATGGGAACACAAAGACAATTTTCTGCCCCACCACTCAAGCCAAACAGCCCATCAGAGCAGTGAGGGACAATAAATAAATAAACAAACAGCAGAATTTCAAATTGAGCACAGAACAGAGTGACTCGTCTTTCTTCCTCTTCAGTGCCTCACTACAGCATCCCAGCAGCAACTTCCTCGGGACACACCAGCGTAGAATGTTTTTAAGCTGAGAGAGCTGCTGGCTCAGCAGACAGACCTGAATCCAAGCAAAGTGTTTTCTAAAAGGCCCTCGGAGTCTGTGATCGTCCACACATCCTCAGGGGCTTCCATGCTAATGCAACTGCAGAGTGGGTGATGCAGCTGTGAGCGAGGGTGCTTTCTGATGAACAAACACCCGAAGGTGTTTATCTTCAGCTAGCTCCATCTGCCAGAACACGCCAAGAACTCATTCAGCTCCTGATCAGGACACCTTGGGGGTCCCATGCGGTGTTATTCAGAACAAGTACAAAGGTGATAATGAGTCATTTATGGCCTCTGGTGGTTCGTGCTTCTGAAGATGTTCATTTTGTGTGCAAATTAATGATGCATGCATTCAAAACATGTTATGAGCAACTACTTCCTTCTTGTTATTTTGACCTCTGCCACGAATAAAACGAAGCATTGGGAATTGAGTTTGTGGTAAACAGATAATTTTTTCAACAGACTTGATAACATGATTACCTATATTCATCATCTATTTACAGCTAATAGATGATGGAAATGGACACTCTACTTTTAGTGCGCACTGTATTTTTCATTAGGGTGACCATAAATTATCTTTTTTCCCGGACATATCCTGACCGGGATTTCTAAATGGCCTAAAATGTATGGGTTTTGGCTTTGTTCTCCTAGTGCTGTTAAGCTTTTGCTGAAGGTAATGATTGAAAAGTAGTTTGACCAGTAGTATGCAGGCATTGTACATAAACGACCAATCTATTGAAAGCGGTCTAAGCAATGCAAATATGCATACATACTGTATAATGTATTAGGACTGTAGAGAGCAAGTCAACAGGAAAACAAAGACGAAACCCAGACCTTTTAGGCAGTTTAGAAATCGTGATCAGGACATGTCCTGTCCTGGGCTCTCATGGGCTGACAACACCGCAGCACTGGCCAAGAAAGCACAGCAGCGTCTCTACTTCCTCCGCAAACTGAGAAGAGCCAGAGCCCCGGCCCCCATCATGTGCACCTTCTACAGAGGCACCATCGAGAGCATTCTGACGAGCTGCATCACCGCGTGGTATGGCGCCTGCAAGGCGTCCTGCCGCAAGACACTTCAACGCATAGTGAGAGCAGCTGAGAAGATCGTTGGTGCCTCTCTCCCCTCCCTCCAGGACATTTACAACACCTGTCTCCCCCGAAAAGCCCTCTGCATTGCAGGTGATCCCACCCACCCGACACACAGCTTCTTCAGTCTGCTGCCATCAGGGAGGAGACTGTGGAGTCTCCAGGCCAGGACCAGCAGACTGAAGGACAGCTTCATCCATCAGGCTGTCAGGAAGCTGAACTCCCTCCCGACCTTGCCCCCCCTCCCCTCTTTTGCCCCACGCACCACTGAACTCTGACCCTCTGACGGACTCTCTCACTCCCCCCTCCCAAATACACACTGTCACTTTAATCAGTCTGAATAAGCTCTTTTTGCACTACAAATCATTATATCTGCACTGTTATTTACTTCACTGGTTTGCACTCTATCTGCCATGTGCCTTGTGCTGCTTTATATATATTTTTTATATTTTACCTTATTTGTATAGTTGTATTTTATATTTAATCTGTATCTATCTGTATTTATGTTCTACTGTTAGTGTTATCTGTATGCACCAAGGGTCTGAGAGTAACGCAATTTCAATTCTCTGTGTGTATGTGCTGTACATGTGGAAGAATTGACAATAAAGCAGACTTGACTTGACTTGACTTGACTCCAGGAAAAAGTGGACCATTTTAGACAGCTTAGAACAAATATGTGTACACTGTCACAATAAGACAAACCATGTGTGACATATTTGGAGGGAAGGTTGAAGGAAAACAAAGATTGATGTCCTATCAGGGCTGGAATTATTACGATGACTGACAGTTATCTAATTATCATAGTTACATCCAGACGCTGTTATGCTGGTGGTGGAGGTGGGGTGTGGACTGTTCTCTGAACAGAGGAATCAAACAGCCTCGCAAGTCATTAAAAGGTCTGAGTGAGAAAAATATGAAATTAATATTAATCTTAGCAGCCTAAAATAAATGCACATTCAGATTCCTTCACAGGCGTACGACCATTTCACACCCTTCATTTTCCAAAATGGAATTTAGCAGCAATAGTTTGTTGTACGTGATATGATGCCGTATATTTACACATAATATCAATTTGTGAATTTGTTGTGTTATTGGTTTTGTTAAAATAATTTGTCTCTTGTTTCCTTGTAGGCATTTGTGAGTAATTTGAAATGCACACATACTCGTTACAATTTCAAAGGGGAAAATTCACAGTGAAAGAAATAAAAATGCAGGTATACACATATTCGAATGTGTTGAGTTATTATTATTATTATTAATGATAAATATAAAAACAATAATAAAAGCTGAACTCTGTGAAAGATGTGAATAGTCACTAATATGTAAACTGTAATAGTAGCAACACCTCTAAAGCAGTTTGCTCTGATCCTGAGAATAATAATGATCGGATGCTCAACTGGAGTCTGTTGATATGATGCACCTGTAGCCATAGCCAAGACCCACTCAGCCATTAAATGTTACAATATTCCAGTAATAGATGGCCTGCAGCTGGAAAGAAGACCTGAATACCAATAGCCTGATTAGATGGATTGTGGCTAAACTAAAAACTTGATCCCCCTCCTTTCTATCTCTATCTCTCTCTCTCTCTCTCTCTCTCTCTCTCTCTCTCTCTCTCACACACACACACACACTACTGTTCTGTCATTTCATTCTTTTTTCTGTTGTCTCTCTGGATGTTACATTCAGTATGTCACTAAGTATTCACAGTATAATTATACCAATAACCACCTACAAAAACAACAAAGAGCCAAGGATTAACATTTTATGCAAATAACAATACTTGTAAATGTAAGACTTTCAAACCTACAGAGATGATAGGCTTTTCACAGCTTTTTGTTTACAGTGTGTTTGCAGGTGCAGCTGGTTTAATTTACTCTGATGAACCTTGTGCTGATTTATGCCGACTGATCCCTTGTGAGAGGTTGTGATCAAAGTATCTTAGGAGCAAAGTGTCCATCAGATGAACTCAACGAAAGCGTTCAAAGGGGCCCTTTGAAGTGGTTATTTTTTGCACTTCTGTTTGGAATGACACAAGAACATGGTTCCTATGACTGTTCTCCCTTCAAAGCACGCTGTGAAGGCATCATTTATGTTGTTTCTCTCTCCGTCAGTTGCAGCTTGTTTGCTGAAATGGTGTTTAATCACTTTGGCACATTGTATCTCAGTGAGATGTTGTCTAAGCAACTGTTACTGAATGAGAATTTATTTAGGTTATTCGCCTTATCATTAGTATTACTGATTAGGGATTGTTCACTTTCACTCTGACTCTTTCTCTGCTGTCACATTTGCCTTGTCATCTTTATTGAAGTAAACTATTAAAGGCCTGATTTTTTTAAAGCAGAAATTTGTTAACTCAACTTTAGGTTCTAAGTTTCCAATCTTCCTGAGCATCATTCTATAAATCCCATTCATTCCTGCCACCAATATCAGATTCTGCTTCTATTTGCTTAAATGTAACTGGCTTTTATATAGTACAATATAGATCCAACGTTATCCAACCATCAAATCTCATTTTATTGTCTTCCTATTCTACCTGCCTGAATCCACATGGCTCATTCTGCTGAATTCAGATTGAACATACCATGTGAACTCAAGCAGTGTAGATGTTTCCTTTGCTGCCTAACATAACCCACAATCATGAAATTTGACTGTTTGAGTTAAGCCAATAAACTATCCATCGATCCAAAGCTGATTTTGATCTGTCATTGGAGAAAGATGCTTCATATTCAGATAAAAACTGTAACTAATACTTCATAAATTAAATTACAAACTGTATACACATTAAGCATTTGGTATTTCAAATTTTATATATTTACAGCTGTTTGGTTTAGACCTTTATTGACCTTTCCAGTAACACTTGTGCATCAGGCCTCCATGTTCCTTTGATCAGACTCTGTTTTAGAGCTTTAAGGCCCATGTATACTTTCCACCTACTTCACAGTACAGACAGTTCTGGTGACAAGAATTGCGTGGACTGTCGCAGAACAGAGACGGCCGAAGTACACTTTGGGCTTTAGAGCTACTGTTTGTTTACATCACAGCATGTATACATGCAAAATTAATGAACAAAGAAGGATGTGTAGAAATCTATGAACTGAAACTATTCAAAATCAGGCCATAAAAGGATTCCAGTGTGTCCGACAATTGAGCATTTTAACAAATGTCCAGACAGTGTTTAATTCACAGAAGTAAAACATCTGAAGTGTTCTGCAATTGCTATCTTGCTCTTTTTCTATGAATTATGGCCATACGATTCTAATGTTAGCTGGTAAAAACACAACTTGAAACTTGCATTGCAGTAATTGGCCCCAAGATGAGCTCTTATTTGTGTGTTACTTGGCCAGACTATCTGCCCGACTGTCACTGGAAATATATGGCTCTCATTTTAAGAAACTTCAGAGAGAACCTTGTTTGGGTTGGTAAATGTTGTATATTTCATACTAATTGAAGCAATAGTGTTATCAGTTTGAGTGCAGTTGTGTAAAATGGGAATATGGCTTATATCTGTGCATGGCTGAACTTGGCTGGATGGTACAATAGAATATGTGAAGAGTATCTGGAGTGCGTATCAGAATTAGGTCAGGTAAACAAACAGCTGCTCTCTGGCTATTTACGGTAAAAGCTTTGGTAGAGATGAAGAAAAACTAGTTTTCAGGGCAAACCTTATAAAGAATAACATTTCATGCTTGCAGGTCAAAAAACATCCATGGATCATTGTCAGCAATTCCACATGTTGCACTATATGGCCAAAAGCATGCTGACACCCCCTCATGATTAATTTATTTGAAGGTGTCCAGTTAGGTTCAGATCTGGGCTTTGTGCAGGCCAGTCAAGTTCTTCCACACCAGACTCAGTAAATCATTTCTATTTGGACCTTGCTTTCTTCACAGGGATTTATGATAGAACAAAAAAGGGCCTAGGAAAGGCCCTCACAAACTGCTGCAACAAAGTTGGAAAAACAATTCTCTAGAATGACTTTATATGGTGTAGCGAAACTATCTGTCCTCACAGAAATTACCGTAACAGCCAAATCTGTTCATTAGAAGGACGTGCCCACATTATTTTGGCCACATAGCGTACTTTCTTCATTTTAGTTCTGAAGCAAAATTCTGAGAGCTGTATGGGCTGCAAGATAAAGGCCTCTCAAGACATTGAAGGTGCATTAATGAGCTTTTACAAGAAAATAAAGAGACTGGGTGTCTTTTCTGATCACCAGCATGGCTTTGGAATCCCTCCAAGTTGTTTTCGTCCTTGGTCTCCAGAGTCTGCAACACATAGCATGTGCTTTATATTTTATGTATGAAATGTAATGGGATTCTTCTTGTTTATTAAAGAAGAAAATCCTACCCAGAGTTGATATGGGGGAAATGCTTTATGTGTCATGACTTGTCTTGTCTGCATACGTGTTCGTTGTTGTGAGCACATGGGTTTTATTTTAACAGATCGCCATGTGCTTGTTGTCTTTGTAGTTTTCCCCTCCCTATTGTTATCATATTAACTACTTTGGCTACCATCGCACCTGTGGTTAGTTAGTGCCTAATTTCTCCCTCTATTTTTGTTCCTCTTGTGTCAGATTGTTGCAGTATGTACACCAGGGATGGGCAACTTTGGTCCTGGAGGGCCACTGTCCTGCAGAGTTTAGCGCCAACCCTAATCAAACACATCTGACAAGCTAATCAGTCAAGATCACTAGAAAGCTACAGGTAGGTGTGTTTAATTAGGATTGGAGCTACACTCTGCAGGACAGTGGCCTTCCAGGACCGAAGTTGACCATCACTGATGTACACGTTATGCTTTGCACGTGACCTACTTTCGGTTTTGCTGTGTTATGTCCTGTCGTGTTTTCCGAGGCTCCAAGTGCAGTTTAGTTTCTGTTGTTTGATTTCTTTTCTTGCTCCCTTTGCCTCTCGTTCCTCCAGACCTCTGATCCTCAGTTCCTGCCCTGGTATTACCTGAGCTGTGTAGTACGGCTTCACTACTCCTGAGCGTTGCGTCAGCACTGATGCTGGGACACTGTGCGCTGTTCTCCCCTCTCTCTGCCTCGTGGAGTGTCTGGGTGCTCGTTTGGACTGTCCACCTCTTCCTGTCTGCATCCTCTGCCCTGGATTACGGCTTCCAGCCTTACGCTCCTGCTGTGTTTTGTGTTTTTTGAGACTGTAATAAAAAATGTAGTTGAACCTGCAATTGAATCCGTGTTTTTCCCTAACATTATGACCTTGTGAATTCACCAAAATGCCAAGTGATTCAAGGAAGAATTAAATAAACTCATTTGTAATGTGCTTTGTACAGAGTCATATTCCATTTCTTCCAATCCATCTTCTAGGAAAACCCTATGAGAGAGGGCTAGTTTAAATGTTCCCCTTCAGGAACTCGAGCTGCGTCGGAGAACACGTTGGCTAACGCCTTTCAGTGTGACCAGCTCTGAATCATTTGTGTAATCAGTCCAATGGAAGGGCGAGACGTCATAGGCGGGTGATGTAGCGACCAGGAAGCTATAAAAGCACATGAGGTGGAACCGGCATCAGCTTTCTGTCATTCAGCAAGCGCTCTGTGTGTGTATCAGTCGCATTTTATGTTCTGTGAGTCTTATTTACTGTTGTCTGTCAACGTAAGAACAAATCAGCAACATATAAGCTCCAAATATGTCAAAAAAGGATGAGAGTAAAACAAAGCATCCGGGCGAAAGCAGATCACGTTATAGATTGTGTGTTCCTCCCTGCCCACGCTACATCATGGGCGGGGATACATGCAGTCTGTGCATGGTCTGCTTAGGAGCGAAGCACGCAGAGTCGGCTTTTGAGGGAGCCGACTGCCCGCATTGCGAGTGGCTTCCCCTGTGTATGCTTCACTCCCGGAAGACTCTCTTCGCCGAGGCGGAGCGGCAGCTGCACTCGTGGGGTTCGCAGATGGATCTGGTGGAGGGAATGGAAACGGGCGAGTCCCTATCTTCTTCCTCACCCATCAGGTCTGCCCGCTCTCTGGGATCGGAAGCCCGTTCTGCGGTTTCTTCCCCCCGGGGAGCGGGCTTGGCGCTCCGCCTATCTTCCTCCGAGGAGGTTGATGTGGAGAGCGTCGAGGATTTGCCCCCTCAGTCACCCCAGTATGAGGAGTTGTTGGAGGTGGTTACTCTAATGGTAGCTAAGTTAAACATCGATTGGACCGCCGAGAAACAGGCTGAGCCACAGAAAAGTAAATTAGATGAGTGGTTTCTGCGAACTAAGTCGCCACCTCCACGATGGAGCCTGCCTTTTTTCCCCGACCTTCACACCGAGGTGTCGAGGTCGTGGGCGAAACCATTCTCGGCCCGCTTATTCATCCCCGTCTCTGATTATTGTGGAAATGTGGCGGGGTTGGGTGAACGCGATTATAGATCGATGCCCCGGGTAGAACAGGGGCATCGTGAGCTATCTGTCTCCCGATTCGGCATCGTCTCTAAAGGCTCCGGTCTTGCCCTACAACCCGCTGCGAACCACTTCAGCACTGGTGGGCAAGGGGTACACGGCAGCAGGTCAGGCTGGTGCGTGCTTACACACAATGGCTGTGTTGCAGGCATACCAAGCCGACTTGCTTAAAGAGCTAGACGAAGATGAAGAAGTCAAAGCAGATGATATTTCAGAATTGAGGAGAACCACTGATTTATCTCTCCGCGCCACTAAGGAGACCGCCCGTTGCTATTGGGCGATCCATGGCAGCTCTGGTGGCAGCGGAGAGACATTTATGGTTGACCCTGTCTGATATGAAGGAGAAAGACAGAGTCTTCCTCATGGACGCCCCGCTTGCGCCTTCTGGTCTGTTCGGCGACGCCGTCAACTCCATCATCGACAGATACCAGGAGGCTCGTAAACTGGGGCTGGATGCTATGGTACAGACTTGGCCGAGGCTTCCGGGAGTTCTGGAAAGCGTGCGCTGGGACGGGGTCCATCTACTGCTAGTAGCCCCATTCTGGCCGGGCCGAGTATGGTTCTCGGACCTGATTTCTCTCCTCGACGGCTCTCCATGGGAGATTCCCATCATGAGAAATCGCCTCTCTCAGGCGGAGGGTACGATCGCCAACCCCGCCCGGTGCTGTGGAAGTTGTGGGTGTGGCCCCTGAGTGGGCACAGCTCATAGTTTCCGGTCTCTCAACCGAGGTTGTTGAGACCATCCTCCAATCCAGAGCTCCCTCTACGAGGAAACTGTACGCCTTGAAGTGGAAACTTTTCACTTCTTGGTGCGGAGATCGCCAGCTTGACCCAGTTAACTGCCCAGTTGGTACAGTGCTGGAGTTCCTGCTGGCCCGTTTCTCAGTAGACCCACTCCACCCTTAAGGTCTACGTGGCGGCCATTGCGGCCTACCACGCCCCTCTCGGTGGCCAGTCAGTGGGCAGACACCCCCTAGTTACACATTTCCTCCACGGTGCGCTGAGGCTGAGGCCCCCGGTACGATCTCGCGTCCCCATGTGGGACCTCCTCCGACGTGATGTCGAGAGTGACCGACTGAAAGGGAACCATGGTTACATATGTAACCTGGAGACATTTTCTGCCATAAATCAAACATTTAGCATTAAAAGTGATATTAGAGTAACCCAGAATGTCAAGATAAGAATATGTAGAAACCTGTTTTTGAGAAATGGTTATGCTATAGGTCAGAGAACTATAAACATAGCATTAGAGAATAAAAATAAAAATCTTTATAATGCAAATAAATCTGGAGTTATAAGAAGTGAACAAGCAAAAGCAGACTAAATTGCCTCAGATCTGAAACTATTTTTCTGATCTCTTTTGAATGATTTCGAGGGGTTTCATTCTACACTATCACCAGAACACACATGCGCATGTTCACTGTAACTAACTGGATCAAATATTTACGGTAGGACTTTCCAACTCTGCATCATTTTGGGAAATCATGGCCTTCATCAAATGTTCAGTCTTGCTGATGATGCAGGAATAGACTTTTGTAAACTAGTTTATAATGAATTTTTGTAGATATGCAAGTATGCCTCGATTGAATGGATGTAATACAATGCCAGCAAGAAAATAACTAATATTGAAAAATCAAGATAGCTTTGCATAAAGCTGAATAGTGATAAGACAGAAGAAGAACAAAGAAAAAAAAATCTCTGGAAAATTATTTTCTCATTGGGACTGAATAATATTAATTTTGCCATATTCATGAATGACTATAATAACAGACAAAAAGCACCCTAAAAGTTTTCTCCTTTTTCAACACGTGAGCACTGAATTGAATGGCTAGAAGTGATCATTTTACAAATAACAATAGAAGTCTTTCTCAGCAAAAATAATTAACTGTTCAATTAGTTAAAATTCAGTTCATAATTCAACTGCAAATTCAATTGATTTCTGAGGGATGAAAACGTAAATCTCTACAAAGTTTATGGATTGACTACTAGACTGAATCTGAAACGGCAATGATTGACATAGCAACAGATGGGACAAAAAAAATCTGATACTGTTTGACAAAATAGATCTGTGCATTATGTCTGAAGTCTCTAAACGTGCAATGTAAAGTAATATACCTGCCACAAGTTCTATGTATTTTTTTCACCCTATTTCTACTTTCTAATTCCTACATTTAGAAGCAGGTTTTTGGAAGAAATAACCTCATGTTTACATTTCCTATAACTGTTGATCAATCTCACACACCAAGATATATATTTTTTTAATTCCTCTGTGCAGAATTTCTTTACCTGTATGATAGTTGATGTGTTTCTTGCACGTATGGCCCACCACATAATTTTAACTGGAATAAGATCTGTATCTTGATTTGAAATTGGCAATAACTTTTATCTATCAATACTGTTGAAATAACAATCCACTATCTTTGGTAAAAATACTACCGTACATTTCCATGGGGTGTACTTACTTTTTCACATCACTGCATTTGCTATTACAGAGCAAAAACTAAGCAATCCAAAACACAGACACCCACAGAACGAAAAGAGGGATGGTGAAACAAAATTTCATTTTCACCTGAAATAGTGGGAGAGAACAAGAGTGAAAGAATCTGACTGGCTGTCAGCCGAATGATGGCCATTAAAAACAGGGGGCCTATACGTGCTGTCAGGCCTCAGCCTCTCTGCTCTACCTCTGTACACTCACTAATTAGAATCCCGTCTTGACACCCTTCTCTTCCTTTTACTTCCTTCTGTGGTGCGTGTTCGTGCTTGGACAGACAGCTAAGGTAGCCGTACCGGACACTGCTGCTGTTCATGGTGTCAAAGCGCACACTGCTCAGAGTAGCAGCTAAATAAAACCCATATCACAGCTCCTGATTGATATCTTCACACAGCAGATCTCAAACAATATTGTAATGCATCCCTGGCATCTTATGAATGACAACTGATTTTTATTTTATTTATTTATTTTTGTGTATGTGCTGATGGTCTCAGTGTGAATGACTTAACCAAACATTACTATAAAATGTTTAGAATTATTTATAATGCATGATGTGATTTTTATTTTATTTTATTATTTTGTAACTTTTTTTCAAGCAGAAAAAAATATTTATATAGTTTTTCTCCTCTCACACAAGTTGCAAGAACATTTCAAATGGAAATCTGTTCTCAAACAAAATTGCTTATTCACTAATGCAGTGTAATGGCTCAAACGACCACAGAAAAACACGGTTCTCTAGCAAAGAGGCCCAAACAAATGACTTTACAATCAGCACAAAGTCAATGGTGCTGGTAAATGAAACTCCCATTTAGACCCCAATTGACTGCACTGTTGGTGTGATTGCTGTCCACTGAGTAAGTAAGTCTCTTTTTCTGCTTCTTGCTACTTGCTTTCTCTCTTGGGGTGAAAATCAAACAGCTGTGGATGTGTTAGAACTGGAGTACAGCCAGTTAGACTTACCAAAAATGCTTGTTATCCCGTCTTTTCACCTGGAATGCCCCTGGAAACGTGGATTTACAAGTTTACAGCTACAGTCATTTGTATAGGAATGTAAAATGTCCCAAATGAAATCTCCCGAAAACTGGCAAAAAGAAACTATGCATCTAAACGAAATATAAATCCTGCCTCTGAGAAACAATATGCGTCTGTGATGCTCTACCTGCAAGTACGTAAAGGAGACGTTTCCCTCTTTTCCTGATCATATATCATGTTAACAGAACAAATCAAACAAACCACAAAAAACTATAATAAAAGTCCCTCACATATTTGAATATTTCATAAACAATTTTGAATATCAAGAAACCTGACATGAAACTAACCCATTTCTTCCCTTTTTCTGCCGCTGATTCAAGAGTCTCAGATGTGTTGCTAGCAACTTTCCATAGTTAACCAGGCCAAGAAAACATTTTTCATTGTGTCCTCCTCAATTTAATTCTCATTGGTCAAAAGCGAAGCCCTTCTGCACTGACATGGCCTAGATCTTCACTCACTGGAACTTGATTAAGTTCTGATAAATAAATGCTGTTCTTTTACACTCTATTCATAATTTAAAAAAATAATGCATTACATTTGATGTTGATTACACTTCATATTGTTTTTTAACAATATCAAGCAGCACAACCATTTTTTACATTGATAATAATAAGAAATGCTACTTGATCAAATCAGGATATTAGAATTATTTCTGAAAAATGTGACACTGGAGACATAAATAAATTCAGCTTTGTCATCACAAGAATACATTTTTTTTTTAAATGCAATACAATTCAATAAAAGAATATAATGAAAGATTGTTTGTAATCTTTTTTTTTTTACTGTTTACTATATTTTTGAACGAACAAAGGCAGCCCTGGTGGGCATAAAATACTTCTTTCAAAAACATTAAAAAAAAACATTTGAATGGCAGTGTAAAATTATTATTATTATTTTGTATAATTTTGATTGGAATTATTTTTTATGTGGTTTTATGGTTTTAACATTATTATGGTTAAAGAAATAGGACATATGAACTCTCAATATAAAGTATGGAAATGAAAAACTTCAAAGAATGCTATTTCATCAAAATAATATTTTTTTGAAGGGTTGTCAATGGAGAATGATCATTTTTGTAACCAGATGGTGTAGTTACACCGACTACCAGCAGGTGCTGTTAACAGGGCAGTTTCATTGATTCGTCCTGTAGAAGGCTCGGCTCCGAAGCGAAAAGCTGATGTGCGTTTGCACGCGCTCTCCTTTTATACCCGCGCTGCGGGGCGGGGTGCGCGTGGCGAAGCACGCACGCCAACTGTCATTGGCTTGTTTAGTTAACACTCGAAGGGGATTGGGCTCTCGGGCGAGATCCCAATTCGTCAGTCACTGACGTAACGTTGAACGTGACTGACTGAATGGGAACAGTAGTTAAAGACAGATTCTGGTCTGTGCATAATGCAATTAAAAAAAACTTGCTGATTAAATCATCATCAAGTGTTCTTTTCCAATAGCCCATCATGCCACTCAAATTATTGAACCAAATTAACCATTATTTAATGCCAACTGCTGTGTATTTATGCATTTATTAATTCTTCTGAGGAGATGGGAATTGGGGTCGACAAACATGAGTAATTAATTATGAATAAATAATAAATGAAGTAAATAAATAAAAATGAATCCATAATCGTATTTCTGCCTTCATTGTGAACAGAGTAGAAGATTAATTTGCGCTGCCCAGCTGAAAAAGTGTTATATGACTATAAAATCCTCAGATTTGAGTTCTGACAGCAAAATTACAGCAGAAACAATTACAGCACTCACAGACCCATCAGCACTTAAGAGCCCCCCCCCCCCCCATAAATAATTGTACACTATTAAGTGAACCCTATACAACAGATTTGTTTTTCTTTCAAAGAAAAGTTAACATTAGCCATTGAAATTGTATTATATTGTTTATAAGTTATTCAGTCTCCAACAAGTCTTTAAAAAATGTATTCCAATGCTTCATTAATGAGTTAATCACAAAGTTAAGATGTGATTAGAAACATAGACAAATATATGCGATTTGGCTCTTACTGACAAATGTTTTGGCAGTAAAACTTCATTTCAACAAAGTGCTGCTTAAACCTTTCTCATTTTCTATCAAGATTTCAGTTTTCAGTGCACCTCACTCTGTCCAGAGAAACTCTGATTATTAATTATTCGGGCTGTTAAACTCTTACAGTACAATTTAAAGCACTGTGTTTCTTTGGCCTTGCAATTGTGGGTGAATTCGAGACAGAGGTCAAAGACGTGAACAGTCTGCAGGAGCAGCAGTTGCTATTGGCTACTTTTTCAGCCCAGTCCCGATCATCCCAGCAGCATCTTTTTTTTTTTTTTTCCCCAGTCATGTCCTTCACAATGAGTCCCATGCGGGTCTGAATGTCATAGTCATCATTATTCGCTCACTGCTCTTCAAATGATTGAATCTGAATTCCAGCCTCCTCTCAAGATTGGCCCTGGGCTTTAATTTTTAAAGGTCAATATCTGGTCATGGTGAGTTCTGTTTTCAGGGGAGGCCTACATTTTAAGTTCAATCTCATTTTAGATAGACTATCTCCGGTGTAATATATTTTGAGCAGAACATCGTTCTATTTTTTTTCTGCATCTGTTTATGATTTAACGCTATCTTTCTTGTATATAAAACAGGCTAATGGCTGGATTTTTGATGGACTAACTCTTGTTCAAGGTAATAACTGATGTCCAGTTGATTAATACAGGAATGGAAACTGTTTAGCTCAGACTCTCAGAAACCTTTATCATCATCATCATTAAAAAAAAAAAAACATTCAATGGTTGTAAATCAAAAAACTTCACCACAAATTAAAAACATGTGTTTTGGACTGCATTATGTTTTCACAGAAGAAGTGAAAAAAACTGATGAAAGGACATTACAGTTACTCATATTTTTCATTAAATAAATACTACTGAAATTTTCTAAATTTTGGCTATTACAATGAATATGGTTTACAAACGGACAAATCTCAGAGTTGGTCATATTTGTGTCTATGATTGTGGATGTTGACTGGGTCCACAGGGAACCTGACATCCAGCATGCAGAGGGGACAAATGACACAGTGGCTGAAAAAACTGTCCCCTGTAACAGGCACTCATTCCTTTCATTTGTCACTGTGAGCAGACCTTCTGCTGGATGAACAAATGCTCTCAATCCCTCAAGCTAATGCTATTGAACAAACACTGACAGAATGGACAATCAGGTGATACTAGATTAATCGCAAATAAATAGTAAAAGTAATCTTATACCTTAACTCAGAGTGTTCTTTTTGTAGAGCTCAATAGATGGTTGCTCCATTGCTGCATAGGGAATCATAACATCAAACAAGCTGCTTAGTTGCAACTTCATGCTGGATGTCTGGCTAGAAAAAAAAAAACAAGTAGGGCATGGTGCTGGTATGGGTTTGATTCGAAGGGAATGTAATTCATCATCAGATAAAATGTATATGTTCAATGCAATATAAGCCTCTTTGGATAAAATCATCTGCCAAATGCATTAAATATAATGCAAGAAATCATATGTTACTTAGTGCTGTGTTCGATACGACGAGATTTGATGATACGAGTATCAATACAGCTGGCCCTGTATCGAAATTGTGGCACGTGTGCAACAGTGGACCACGCTTAATTTGAATACGAGAGCACCGTTTAAGGGACATTCTACCAGAAACGTACATTTCCGCTTGTAAAAATCTTGAAAAAAATATCTTATTCTTAAATCTGAACGATGAGTCATATGGAGGACATGTTAATCTATATGAAACACATATCATGTCATCTCAGCATGTTTTTATAATTGAAATAAATAAATTTTTATACGCATTTCACCCCTAAAATGTCAGGCCCTGTCACAGACAAATTTGTATATGTTAGAATGGTTTCCTAATTAATTTCTTTGATACAAATAGCATTTTCTTATTGGTCACATGTCCCTGATTGTATCTAACATGGTTTTGTAATTTCTAAAAGGAATATAAGCAACTTTTCGGTCAACTGTAGTACACAAAATCACAGAATACCCTGCCAGGCACTCATATAGTAGTAAAAAAACTGCCTTTACATAGGAGATTTTTTCAAAAACATAGTAGTGGCTATATATTCCAACCTTCATCTACACAGTTATAGAGATTCATTCATCAATATTTCCTCAAATATAAAATTTTATAGCATAATTTCCTGTGTGACAGGACTGACCGAGGTGTGACAGGACTGACGGTGCTGTGACAGGT
>NW_015505477.1:621358-622422 GCF_001515645.1 Sinocyclocheilus grahami | reverse complement strand
TATGATACAGCAAATGTACAGACATTTAACTGAATAGCACAAAGTAAAGTAACTGTGGTACCACATAATATTACGGTTCAGTAATAACAGGGCAATACAATGGTAATATCTGCATTATTACTTAGGAAATGACATGGTTGCATGTAATTTCCTAGGTAATAATGTAGATATTTAACAAGGTGTCTGTATGAATTTAAATAATTACAGTCATCATTACTCAAAGCTTATATAGATGTCAATTACATCTATATATGAAGAGTTTATTTGCAAAAACAGATAACTCTGTTTTTTTTTAATTGTCAAAAATCATGTTTTTTATTATGTAATCATGTTTTTATTGTGTTAGTTAGCTGTAATTATTAGTTATTTTTAACCTAATCAAAATAACCCAACTAAAGTTTGATTGAGATTAATTGGAATGCACAATGAAAAAACATGATTTCAGAGAATTGTTAAAAATGGAGTTATCTGTTTTTGCAAATAAACTCTTCATATGTATTGAAATATAATTAATATACAAAGTGCAGTGCTACATAGGCCTAGGTAAAAGAGGGATCAAATAAAAAAAAAAATTGTTGATGAGCATAACAAGCTTCAGATTTACAGTGTAATGTCTATTTATTCAAATAATGTTTTACTATGGCATGCGTTAAATACATATTATATGCAATAAAGGTAATAAAAAACAACAATGCCATTCACTTGTAAGGCAGTGTCACAGGACTGTCAGGCCCTCACACACAGGGATGTGACAGGGCCTGACGGTCGGCCATTTTAAACTGCCATTACTCAGCCTGCTAGCATGCTAGCATAAAAACTGTTAACATGCGATCAAGGAATTTCAGTAACTTTTTTAGACATGTTTTGGATTTAAAAGATTTTCATTATTTTCTGGGATGTTTTACCGTGACAGGGCTTGACCCTTTAGCTCGTCCTCCTCAAGAAAAAACATACAAAAACAAGCTTAAAATCATACAATTCAATGACAGAACTCAACCTTGATCAGTGTCAGCTTCCCCTCAGTCAAATTATGTCACTTCCTTTGAGTCATACCTTTAAAGGCG
>NW_015505477.1:580883-621202 GCF_001515645.1 Sinocyclocheilus grahami | reverse complement strand
AATGACATATTCCTTTACAGAACAACTCACAGAAATCAACCATCAGTCAGTTTTAGACATTTTTTGGATGTAATACTTTTTATTCACTGTAACAAGTCAAGGACAGATAATGTACATTTCTGGTAGAATGTCCCTTAAAATGGAGTCGAAAAGTGCGAGGTTTCTAAAAAATAATGAATACAGCATAATATATAGGCTACAGCAGGGGTTTTCAACCTTTTAGGAGCCTGTTTCTGAGATAACAACATGCCAATCCGTGGTGGCTAATCGTAAATCATCATACACTGTCAATAAGCGTGACCAGGGTTGCCAGGTTTTCACAACAAAACATGCTTAATTGCTGCCCCCCCCCCCCCCCCCCCCCCCTTGACAGGTGCTGGGAACGATGATGCTACCAGCTTCTTGTTGAGAAAGATAATGTAGCTCTTGAGCAATTAAGCAATTTTATTGATAAAATTGCGGGGCAGCGCTAAAAAGTTTGTGTTACTGAATGTCTGTGCGCGCGCAACGTGATCTGTGTGAGACTAAAATCGTGTGTGCGTGAGATACAGTGAAGACAGCGCATTAGTTTAGAACTATTCTAATTTTAATTTTAATTTTTTAAATGTAGAAATTTTTAATTAATTAATTAATTAATTAATTAATTTTTGCAATGACAACCTACCAGCAATGTAAAGATTTTATTTATATATATATATATATATATATATATATATTAGTATGAGTACATTACGATATAAATTTATTAGAACGAGTACATTATTATTTATGGGCTTAAAAACAAGATGTAAACAATCAGAATATTGTACCTGGTGGGGAGTGCTCGATGTAAACATGAAACATATGTCATTACCTATATTGTACTGTGGTACAGTTATGGAGGCCCTTCATAATGCAGAGATCAGCTGCCTGCTCTGCCAATAGTTAGAAATGGCACTATAGCATGCAGTGTTTAATAAACAGCTGTTTTTCTAAATTCTGCTGAGGTGAAATTCAGTGCAGTCCTGTATCGTCGTGATATGCATCGTACCGTGGCCTCTGTATCATTATATGTATCGTACCGTGGCCTCTGTATCGTGATATGTATCGTACCGTGGCCTCTGTACCGTGATATGTATCGTACCGTGACTTTGCTGGTGATACACAGCCCTAATTTTACTACCTCAGGCCCAAAGTACCACGGCGATATGGACCATTGCAGGGGAATTTATCCCCCAAGCTATTGATATTAGTGGTCAACAGATATAGAATATTTACTTAAGTGATCTGTCTGCTTAAAGATTAAAACAACAACAACAAAGCTTTACTTTTGTAATAAAAATGGTCACAACACGGGTATGGTAAGCTGACAATAACTTGGTTCTCAGATGATTTCACAGTTTCACATTCAGTCGGTTTTACAGCAGTTTAAAAAGGACTTCTGATGCAACTAATTATTGGATTACATGAAAGTCCTCCAATAAAGGCCATTTTACTTTTGATTCACATCAGCCTGAATAAATGTGCTCAGCTCAGTTTCACGCCTCACATTGTGTTATTGTATTCTCTCTGTCTCATCATGCCAATAATAACTGAGCTGGTTAGACTTTGGCATCAACAATAAAACAGCAGGATTACAGGGATCAGAATAAATTTTATTTATTGTTGTTTTTTGTACATTTGCCTTAACTCAAGCTTCATTTTTTTTTTGGCATACGTTATTGCAGGAAAACACCAAGTTTAGAAGGGTTGTGATCACACCACCTGGGATGTACGTTTCCTCATACCATGTTTTAGTCTGGAATATCATGGGTTTAAACCCATATATATTGTTAGTCTCTCAGTAATAATTTCAGCTATTCCCTCCTCTTCCACATGCTGTGTAATGGGTTTTTATCAAACAACCTTTTAAAGCTGCAATATGCTGCTCAAGTACTGCCAATCGGAGTCATTTATTTTGGTTTCAGCAGCTTAAACACCATGTTTCCATCATAATGTTAGGCCTGATGGTTCAATGCAACAACTGTATGTTAAAAATGGACTAATATCAAATGTAATATTTCAAGATTTAGGCCAAAATATGCTTTACATTAAGTTGTGCTTGGTGAATAAACATATGGCCTTGTTGTGGTGGTCACAAAACTGGCAGCAGCAGCATAAAACCTGGCCTGACGATTTGGTCATCTCTGTCTATGGGAATGTCCTTTAACTGTGCTAAACCAATGGTCACTATATTTGTCACTCTTATATAATGGCCACAGACACTCTGTCCCACTCCTGACTCTAGATTCCTCAATATGATTTGTAGGAAAAGTCTATTCTATCTTAGCTCTAAGAAGGTGTTGGTTTTGATGTCTCGTGTCTCAAATGTCAACATCTAACTTGTTTGTGGTAACCTAAATAGAGAATTGTATGATTTAGAGTTGCTTTGCAAAGCAGACTGACAAGAGAGAGAGCTGGACTAAATTTCCAGACAAATTAACAGAGTTGCTGTTCATGCAGATGCAGTTTCCAATGGCTTATCTACTTTTCTATGCACTTAGTACTATACAGGGGCACAAATACAGGACTTGCAGCAGACTGTGTGTTGCATATGAGCTCATGACCAATATGAGGCTCCCATAAGAGTTTCATTCATATAAATAAATGAGATTTAAAAGGCCACAAAACAGAAATAAGCAGGGCCTGAGCTTCACTGCTGTATTTTAATAATTCCCGGAGTTTCTGTGCTCATACATTTGTGTGGGAATTTCCCATGTTGCTATAATGAGAGAGTAGCTGAAAATGAGTTAATTAAGCCATATACTGTATGCACAAATCAAACCAAAGTTTGTACGAATATGCTGACAGTTTGATATATTCAAGGTCAGGATTCCTTTGAATGATCAGTGCTTTCGGTCATGGAGCTGTAGGAGAAAATCAGCTCTTCATTTCCAATGCAGTACAGGTCCTTATTGAGCTTTCTGCAGTAGAAACCACACACACACACACACACACACACACACAAACACGCACAGGCCAGCCCTCTGCTCTTACTGACTGTCCTCTTTTCCTCTCCTCTGTCCTTGACTCTCTGTCTTATCTGAAACTCCACCCTTTCAGTGTTTATCTGACTGACTCCCTCTATCCCAGCACCTCATATTAGCCTTTTCCCCTTCACCTCTTCATCTCATCTTTCATTTTATTTTGTCAATTATGGTCATAGTTTAACCTTATTTCAATTATTATTTTCCATTTTTATTATTATCATTAATAATCATTATAACTAATGAATACAGAAAAATGTGGTATGCTGACAGTGTACAACATGCACACTATTTAACTTTTAGATTAGGTCTTTTACATGCTAACAGTTTTAATAGATGACAACTCAGTATTTCTGAGGTCATGAGGTCATAAGGACAACTGTAGCAACTCAGCTGCATTTAGGGACAATGGTGGATGAAAACTCATTATGGTACAGCAGCATTGTGTTTAGCAGCATTTTAACAGTTACTAATCTTTGTCTGTTTTAAGTGTCTATCATTAAACATTGGGTACCAAACCAGCATATTAAAATGAAGAATTATGTTACACTGAAAACTGGAGTCATAGCTGCTGAAAATTCAGCGTTGCCATAACAGGAATTAAATAGCATTTTAAAATATTTTCAAATTGAAAAACATTTGCTTTAAATTGTAATAATATATCATAATATTACTGTTTTTCTTGTGTTTATGATCACAGGAATGCAGCCTTGGTGAGAAAGAGACTTCTTGTAAAAACATTTTAAAAATCTTCCAGGTGCCTAACTTTTAAAAGGCAGTGTATATACAGTATTTTAGCATTAAAATGTACTGTCAACACCTCAGTGGAATTTAACTAAACAGGCTGACTGAACACACAAAAGTCTAAATCTCCTAAACTCCACAAGTGCTGTCTAATATTGACCATTCCAAGCTATTTTACTGCTTGTTTGAACAGACTGACAGTGAAAAAGCTTTTGCGTCTATGACTAACAAGCTAGTCTAACACACATACACCCTCGCAAGCCACATCCATCTCCCAAGGTCTTCCTCTCTCCATCAATAATAAAGCCTCCTCACCAGCCTGAAGGATGTCTCCTCCTCCACTGAGGGTGGGAACGGACAATCAGCTTGGCTGTGTCTCCCCTTGAGGTAGCTGGACCATTTGCCCTTTTTCATTTCTCTGAGTCACTGCTTCCTATAGGATACTCCCTTCCATTTTATTTCAAGGTTGCATCCTCCTCTGCATCCCAATAAGTCACAAGCATAAGGAGGTTATTGTGCACCTGCTGCCAGGTGATGTGTGTCTTATAAAGAGATCTGCTCAGCAAGGCTGAGCGAGAATGAGGGGCAACATTATTCATCACTAGGGTCTGCTGGCACAAAACTAGATCTGTTAAAATAGATGTATGAGAGGACGAGGAGCAATGCTTTTCGTCATCATGGAATACTGGCAGCCATGTGGCACAAGGGACTCTTTAATCTATGTTGGAATGGCATCCGATATCACATACACTTACAGATACAGGATGGAGAACAGATGCATGTGCATTCCTGATTATCATTGCAAAAACTGTTATGTTTTAATAGACTGTCCTGTCGTGTTAGGCTTCATTTCATTTACTGAACAGACAGATATTCTCCACTGTCTACAATGAGGAAAATTTGCCAGCTTTGCAAAAATAAATAAATATATAAATAAATACATCAACATTATATACACATACACTAGCAGTCGAAAGTCTGGAATACTTAAGATTTGTTAATGCTTTTGAAAGTAGTATAGTATGCTCATCAAGTCTGCATTATTGGATCAACAGTAAAAACAGTAATATTGTGAAATATTATTATAATTTAAAACAACTGTTTTGTATTTTAATACATTTTAAAATGTACTTTATTCTTGTGATGGCAAAGTTGAATTTTCAGCAGCCATTACTCCAGTCTTCAGTGTCACATGATCTTTGAGAAATAATTTTAACATGCCGAGTTGGTGCTAAAGAAACATTTCTTATTATTATCAACATTGCTGAAAACAGATTTGTCACTTAATTTTTTGTTTTTTATGTGGAAACTGTGATACATCATTGGGGTAAGATAAAAAAATAAGAAAAATAATACTTTCATTCAGCAAGGACGCAATAAATTGATCAAAAGTGACATTAAACATTTATATTTTTTACAAAAGATTTCATATTAATGCTGTTCTTTTGAACTTTCTATTCATTAAATAATCCTGGTCTTCACCAAAATATTAAGCAACAAAAATAATGATAATAAAAAGAATCATAATTATAAATAGAGCACCAATATTAACTGATAATAATTCAGCAACAAAACAGCATATTAGATGGATCATGTGACACTGAAGTATGGTTGCTAAAAAATTCAGCTTTGCCATCACAGGAATAAATGACATTTTAAAATACATTCAAATAGAAAACTGTTATTTTGAATTGTAATAATAGAAAACGGTTATTTTGAATCATCAGTTACCATTATAATATTAATATCAGAGAGGAAGAGTCTATATTTTGCTAAATGTTTTTTTCTTTCTTTCTTTTGCTCAAGCTGATACGTAAATATTTGTACGTTTAGAGGCTGAAAATACGTAAGTTTTGTACGTTTTAGTGCCTGTAAAAACGTAAGTAAATGTACGTTTTATAGAACCACATTTTACGTAAAATACATACGAATTATCATGAGATCACGTTGGATAATTCAGAGACTGTCTAAGAGTGACGAAGGCCAAAGAGGATTCCCAAGTGAATGACCTCTATGGCAGAAGACAGAACTAATAAAGCAGATGCAGCTGACTGCAGGAGCTGAGCTGGAATATGTGTTTGGATCACTTGTAATGGGGTCAAACTGTTGGCTGTGTCATACTGTCTTGAATCAGGAAGCCAATGGATGGCCTTAGAAAAGTCATTATGCACAAATGACTGAGACTAATGTATATTTCATCTACAGTATAGAGAAGAATTATATCCTAACCATACTTGGCTCATGTCTTGTACTCTGTTCCTGCATTAAGTAATTGAGATTAAATGATGATTTTATATTTTGCATTTCATCTTAATGAAGATGCAAGGACAGAGGCTGCGTTTTCACAGCGCATAAGCATATTGTTCCTTTAATCAGCGTTGTTGATTTGGCTTGCTGGCTCTATTTCAGGCAACTACAGACTCTCCGGGAATCTTTGTGCTCAATTTTTAATTGGCATTACTGCAGCAACGTGAGCCTATTAGTGAAAGAGACGGAGGGCAAGATCCCAGTGCAGTATGGGAAAGTAACCTCGATGGAGGAGCAAAACTGGGTTTTATAGCTGAGGGGCACATACACACACAGACAAAACAAATACACACTTGTGTTTCTACCATGTTCTTCTTTTGTTTTTATACTGAAGTAATGATATTTCCGATCCTCCAATCCTACATCTAACCCTCACAGAATCCAGTTTACATTTTAGATCAAGACATTTCTGGACAAGTTTATGTATAGTTAATGCATTGGATTTCATTAATTAACAATAAACATTACTTTAATCTAGATTATTACATGGCTCCCTGTAATACTCGATTCTGATTGGTCAGTTGTGACATTCCGGGTATGTCATTCCCTGCTAACAACCGTCATCATTAGCAACAAGGAATAATATATGGTCATAAGGGTATGGCCGCCGCTTCTTTCACATCTCTAATATCATACCACCGCACTCACTCTCCTTTCATTCAAACGCAACTGCTATCATGTTGTGCCTCAGTTATTGACTGTACTTACTGTAAAATTAAAACGGAGGACTTCATTGTTAATAGTAAGCTCGCGTAGTATTGTTAAAAGTGTTTGTCTTGTTGCTAAAAGTGTTCATTTTGTTGCTAGAACCCTAAGAATTTAAAACTCTTTCTTCTCAAATAACATTGCATGTCCTTGTCTTTATTTATGTGGTGAAAAGCTGTGTAATTAGTGATATGACTGTACATTATGCCTTAAATGTCCGTCTTGTCTGAACTTTGTTTTGGCTCACAGCCGTTTGTTAGGAACTGTTTGGCTTTGCAGAAGCTTTGCATTAAATACTTCAACTCATATCAATATTTTGTGTCTAATTACTTATTTATGTGGCAAGTAGCCATGTTATAAGTGGGGTAAACCCCTTCAGGGTGATATAAAACCACCCTGTTGGGGTTTATTTGGCAATAACAACTGTACTGTACATGCTGTAAACGTTAATTTATATATTTACCATTGTTAATACATTTTTAACATTTCAAGTTAACATTAGTTAATATTTACAAACATTAATTAAAATTAAAGTTGGGGTAAGTGATTTCTGGTAGCCAATGTTGACATTTCAAATCACCAAAACAAACACGCCCCTACCCCAAAAGGGTCTCGACCCTATTTTGATAGCTCCTCCCCACACATACGTACGCAACCCAGACAACGATTAGTTCTGTGAAACAAAGCAAAGCTAATGTTATGGTGTGGAACCTAACTGATAGAGTATTACCACATTTGCTTCTTACAAACACGCCAAATCTGTTCCAATGAAAAAACAATCATCTACAGCTTGCATGGCCTGAGGGTGAGTACATTATTAGCAAATTTTCATTTTTGGGATAACTATTCCTTTAAGTGTGTTTATTAAAGTCCCCATGAACTCAAAATTTACAGTAATTAAACTATAAAAATGTTGCTGTATTTATTATATAAAATGTGCGCCCATAATCTTTAATCAAAACAATGGATGGATTTAAGACAGGTCAAACACATGATCATTCTTCATCTTGTGTTTTAGTAATCAGCTCCATCATTTCACTATTTTCTGTTTTGGTCTTTGTGAGTTTTTTTATTTGTATTTGTATTTTTTGTCTCTACACATTTATGTAAGATTTAATATCCATTATAGTGTTATTTGTGATTGTATTTTACTATATGGAATGCATTTTAATTGTTAGGTAAGGAATATTATATTATTTGTTATTCTTGAACTGCAGATGAAATTTAGTTCTGTAAATAATTCTGGGGCAGTCATGGACTGTCCGTTGTCCCCATCAAATAAACTATTAAATAAATTTGGATGGATTTAAGACAGGTCAAACACATGATCATTCTTCATCTTGTGTTTTAGTAATCAGCTCCATCATTTCACTATTTTCTGTTTTGGTCTTTGTGAGTTTTTTTATTTGTATTTGTATTTTTTTGTCTCTACACATTTATGTAAGATTTAATATCCATTATAGTGTTATTTGTAATTGTATTTTACTATATGGAATGCATTTTAATTGTTAGGTAAGGAATATTATATTATTTGTTATTCTTGAACTGCAGATGAAATTTAGTTCTGTAAATAATTCTGGGGCAGTCATGGACTGTCCGTTGTCCCCATCAAATAAACTATTAAATAAATGAACAAATAAATAAATAACATCCCTTTGTTTCACTCAGATATACACCACAATGAAGAAGAAAAGCTGTAAATTACGTTTCATGCCAACTTTAAGCCATTTTTTAGGTAGTCCTATAATTTAGCCAAAACCTGACTCTCTCCCACTCACACACACACGTTTACTTAGCTATCTAAATGTGGACATTCCATAGCTTGTTATACTGTACAAACTGTATATTATATCGCCCTACACCTAAACCTACCCCTAACAGGAAACGTTCTGCATTTTTACAATAAAAAAAAGAACGTTGTTTTCTTTATTTTTATACTAGTTTTACAAATGAGGACGTCCCCAAAAGGAGGTTTTTGGAGATTTTGTCAGGTTTAGCTCACTTTTGGGTACAAATTTGTCCCCAAGATATGGTTAAGTAGGTACACACACACACACACACAGAGAGAATATACTGCCGATTGTTAATCAAGCATGCAAGCATTCCATTCACTGCAAAACACCACTGTATTTTTATGTTCATTAAATTATGCCTTCTGTTGAATTAAACATGAGACGTAAATATCATCAGAGTCTGACAGTAATAAAAAGTGAGAAGGCAGTATATATGGTCTCCCATACAATGCTGCACTACCAATATCTGCAATCCTTACTCTGCACTGCCTTATTATATCAACAAAAGAAAAATATGACACCGCTAACACAATTTGGAGACATTACATCATTATCCCTCATGATACTGAGTAATATATCAAATCCAGACCTGGGCACAGATGGACTACCCAGTTTAAGGGGGCCAGGCAGCTGGTGCACCTGGCAAGTGGCTGGAGTGGATCCAGTCACGCAGAAGCTTCGGGTGGCCTGTGGACTCTGCGGACTCCTGCAGGTGGGGTGGTGGGTCACTCCGTCTGCCCCTGTTCTGATTGTCTGGTGGTCTGCCAGGCTACTGTCAACCCTGCAGGACCAAACGGCACCTTCGGGTCACAGCTGGCTGTGGTGGTCACACCTGTCTGCGTTCTGTCACCCCTCTGTTCCCTCAGAGGAATCCGGGACAAATCAGGTGGCCATAGGCATAACAATTAGGCCCTCAAGGTTTAGGCTACGTCCACACGAAGCCAGAGCTTTCCCCATCTGATCTTTTTTTCCCACTCGTCTCAAGAAATATCTGCTTCCACACGATACCACGAAACTGACACAAAACGATGTAGTATACATGTCAAACCAGTATGTGGCGCTGTAATTCTGCCACAGAGATACACTAAAAACGGAGAAGAAAACTTGGACTATGAGCATTAACCTTGTGCGCGGTACACAAACGATCATGGAACAATACATTTATTAATCTGTGTTAATGTTAGTTAATAAAAAGACAATCGTTCAGTGTTTGTTCATGTTTTTGTTGC
Source organism: Sinocyclocheilus grahami (assembly GCF_001515645.1). Classification (NCBI taxonomy): domain Eukaryota; kingdom Metazoa; phylum Chordata; class Actinopteri; order Cypriniformes; family Cyprinidae; genus Sinocyclocheilus; species Sinocyclocheilus grahami. The sequence goes on along the minus strand of NW_015505477.1, from coordinate 611,419 downwards.
TGTTACGTGACGTAGCGGTGTCTGACTAGGGGCGAGACATGGGCTGATGACGTCATCGTTTCAGAAAATATACGGATTCGCTGTCCACACGAAAACGCAAGGGCGGTGTTTTCAGATTTATCCACTCTGGGACCCAGTTTAAAAAAATATTGGTTTCACTCTCCCAAAACGCCGGATCCGTGTGGACGAAATGCCTATACGATACAAAATGTATGCCTATACAGCTAGACGCGTCTCCATGTGGATGGGGCCTTAGAGACTGAGTTTATTCATTGTTTTTATATGGACACACATTACTTTGTGAAGTACAATCCTACTTAGAGAAGCTAAATACTGTATATATATGTACTTACTATATATATCGTCTGCCTAAAGACCACTCTATTTTATTTATTTGTTTAGTAACAAATATCAAACATAAAGGGCACACTATAAAGTAAATTGTGCTACAATTTTTGTTTCCCATTTGATTGTTTGTAGATCTTGTTATATGTCACATCACACTGAGCACCTATCACAGAATAAAACCCACAAACAGGGATATTAATTACCTCAATTTGTCACTGTCACAGCTGCCCTCGTTTCGATTTCATTAGAATGGGAATAGGATAAGAGATAAATAAAGTCGATTTCATGTGGCACACAGCAATGCACATTTGTAATTTCTGAATTTAGAGATGCAATTTAATAATGCCAAACCTTCTCTCTTCTCTGCTTACAATTTACCACTGATTACAGCCTGACACTCTCGCAATTTTAATATTTACTGCATGCCAACCAATCCACCCCACCTCATTTACATTTTGATTTACATGCCAACAGATGCAGAGTGTGGAATAAATACGGATCGTAATCAGCTTCATTTATCCAGAACTGAAATGAGCAAAGACATTTGGGTACCCAGACTAATGGCAAACACCAAGCTATTAGAGGTCAACTATACTAATCCCACAAGAGCAAATTGGACACAGCACATGACTTGGGTGATTGGCCATTTTAACAACAGCCTCGGTTGCTTGACTTCACCCGTCTTGATAGTAATCTGCTGCTGTGATTTCATCGTGTTTGTTTGTGTATGTGCAGCTATGTTTGGGAAGCATGGTGCCATTAGATGAATCATTGAGCACGTATCTATGAGTCATTGTTGCCAAAGGAGACTGTTTCTTGGGAATTCAATAGAGGGGTCAATTAACAGTCTGTAAATAGAAGATTGTTATAATGTCTGGTCATAAAATGTAATGTCGAGTGGTTTACAGAGCATATCAAAACTGAAGAGAATAATTTTGTAAAGACTCTTAATTCTTCATCATAATTTCTCAGGGCATTTATTCCTTGTCCTGTGGTTTTATGTGCCATTCACAAAAGTAGCTAAGAAATGACTGATGCTGAAACAAATGATCATGTGTCAGAATAATATGTAACAATTTACAATAAGGTTTATTTTGTTTATCAGTCAACTACAAGCTAGGAATGTACAATACTCCTACAGCTTTTATTTAATCTTTGTGTCGCTGCACTTCATAAAGAAATCATGAAAAAAACAATGATCAACCCTTTTTATTAACAAATAAGGTTTAATATACTGCATGCTGTCAGTGATGTTAGTTAATTAAAAAAAATGAGATTTAACAAATTATTGTAAAGTGTAAGCAAATATTCAAATGTTATGGTTAGTTATTCATATTTCACATGAGCTGATTCGCTACACACTTTACAATAAGAAATAAGCAAGAAAAGTATTGCATACCATGTTAAGATATGTTTAAAAAATAAGTAAATAAAAGTCTTGCACCAACTATAAACAAAGGGAAGTAGAAAAAACTAAGACTGTCAATAGATTACAATTTTTAATTGAATTAATCACACTCTTTTTCTGTGATTAATCACAATTAATTGGACACTTCATGAAATGAAGTATACACCATTTATTTTAACACATTTTTTTTCATCATTTGCTATATCCAGCAAAGAAACCAAAAGATTGAAGGGTGAATTTTAAAAAATCTGTATTTTCTGCAAGGTTTTTTCAAGATAAATTTAGATGTCTTTCCAAAAAAGGACACTTAGAAACTCCAAAAGGACACCAAAGAACCAAATGATATAAGGAGTCCATATAAGTGATACATTTATGCACACGAAAGCACACATGAAATTAAAAAAACAATACTGAAAAAAAATTGTATAGTATGTGTACAGTGCAACAGCAAATAGCTTGTTTACAAACAAACGACACACAAATCGTGTGTATCCCCCATCGCCAGATATCGTGGGCAGGGAAGAACACAGTGATTGTAATGCAGTTCGCTCGCCTTCATAGACTTTTTCATGATATTGTTTTATAAATGCTTGTGCTGACAGACAACATTAAATAGACAGACACATACACAGAGCGCTACTGAAGAGCAGAAGCTGGTCTGCGCTCTGCCGGATGCGCTTTTATACTTTCTGGTGCTTACGTCACCCCGCTCGTGACGTCTCGCTACTCCATTGGGCTGATTTGACATGTGCTTCAGAACGCGGTCACGCAGGGGCGTTCCCAAAGCAAATCTCGATGCAGCTTGATTTCCTGAAGGGGAACTAAACAAAGCAACATACACATAACAAATCAAAACATTATCATGAATGTGTGTGGAAAGTTGGAAACAACGTGAATGTACAAAAATATCTGTGCCTGTGCATAAATACAATGTGTGATCAGTGCGTCAAGAGCACTCATACACACATTATTATAACGGAATCATGCATGTAATGTCTGATTACTTTTCTTAGGGAATTAATTATTATTAATTCATTCAGGTTTTGAGAGGACTCGAATGTGAAAATTTGAAGTCAACCTGATTAGAACTGATTTCAAATTTTAATAGTTTACACCTGATCAACGGTCGTCCAGCGAGACGTTAATGTCCGTGTATCTTAACAATCTGACTATGTGTATTTTCCTTGGCCACAGGTCAATACAATTATGATAATTTGTAAGCTCCTAGCGAGGTAACATGATCTTGGCAAGGTTTGACTTAAAATTATATGACACCAGACAATGATTCTTTATAAATGAAATCACAAAGCAGAGACTTTCTTATGTTTACTGCTTAACTCAATTCACCAACTCAGCACCTATTTCAGCAGATGGAAGACCTTGTTTGTACTTGCGTTTGTGACAGCTGAAAGCTGAATGGTTCCTCGTGGCTGCTGGAGGGAATTCCGTTGCTGATTGGCTGTTGATCTGGTGCCTGAATGACGTTTGGATGACGTCCTTTTGGGAGAGCCCTCGTTGGATTGGTGGGTTGCCGGGTTGTGGAGGAGTCTCTGGCGGTTCTTCTGAGACAGTCTAAGTTTGCAAGACTTTAAGTTCTGCAGAGTTATGAAGCTTCAACGGAGTGGGTGAGTCTTGGATTGAACGATCACTTTGATGGTGAGCGTGTGAGCACAAGTTAGAGTGCTCTCCACACGGCAACAAGGCCTTGCTCGAGAGAGCAAGCGGAAAAGAGCCTGCGATCGGGAGAGCAAGCGGCGAAAAGCCTTCACTCGAGAGAGTAAGCAGCGAGAAGCACTTGAATCTGTGTTGCAGTGGGGTTTTGACCTGCGGCACAAGTCCGTTATAATAATGTGTGTATGAGTGCTCTTGATGCTCTTCCAATCGACTTGATGCAAGGCGGGGCGTGCATACCTTAACATGAACTTTATCACATGTGGACACCATCTATAAAAGTTGTGTTAATACTTCTATAAAGTTTCTTATATGCAAGTATTGTACATACTATTAAAGTTTACTTCATTTCAACATTCTGCATTTGTCGTGCCCATTCGTTCAAGATTAAACTTCACATATTACACACATTTTAATAACCTTATTTCTTAAAAAGGGTAATAAAACACTGATTAAAGCACTGATCTGCCATCCTTCTCGCTGGACATGGAGCTATAAAATTGTCTCTTTTGTTGACAGGATTATCAATTTATGTGTCAAATGGTCATGGGTATCACGCATCTGGTCCCTGAAAGCCCGTAAAACAAAGATAGTTTGTATCCTAGTTTGAGTTAGGGTCTTAGCACTGTTTTTATTTGAGTCTCTTGAGACTGTAAGCTAGATGGGACAGGAACTGCTGAGACACTTCACTGACCCTGCATGAGTTTTACGACCGCAGATGGCTGCATAGGGGCTCCTCAGTTTGTCTCAATGGAATGTGATTGTTTCATGTGTGACTCAATAGTGTACGTGGGTCCGTTCGAAGACAGAGATCCAACATGCGTGTTTTCTGTACGACTCCTGTACGCCACCGCAATCATCTTTACCTTGATTGCAGTCTTCATCCATCAAAATTTTACTAGCGAGACACTGGTTATACAGACGAGAAAACTTAGTTTGCGTCTCATCTGGCCATACAGCGGTGGGATGTTTTGGCAATCCGTTCAGTCTGTACTTCACACAGCGCGACATGTGAGGCCTCCTCTCTTCAGAGACAATCACAGAATATGACAGAGCTTGTGTTTAAAAGTGAAACACACTGGAATGAATGATTCACTGTAAACGCAATGCGAGTCTCTGTTCTCTCTGCAATCTCTGATGTAATCAGCCTGGTTTCCTTTATATTAGCGCTGTTTTGCACAGGTTTTTTGAATGCATTCGCTTACTAGATCATTGGACTGAAAATTTTCCCAGAGTTTAGCGGCTTAAAATGATCTGATCGCAAACAGAGAAGCAAAATTAGGTTAAAGGGTCAGAATAGAACTTGTGCTTCAGTAATTTTGCTTTAATTGCATTAAATTATTTTAACACGTTAAGTATTGTAAAATTAATCACCTACGTTAATGTGTTAACACTGACAGCCCTAAAAAAACACAAACAAAAAATAAAGGTTGTTCCATTTATGTTGTATGTGTGTGTGTGTGTGTGTGTGTATGTGTATGTTAGACCAGTTTATGTGTTTATGTAGTATGTTGGACTAGTTTAAGTGTTTATGTAGTTAATAAAACCTTACTTGTATCACACTTGACGTGTTCATTGTTTGCTCATAACCGGAGTCACTAATCATGCAGATTTACGCTACAAGCTTTGTAGAATTGTACAGTAAGAAAGTTATTTCCCTTAACCAGGAAATTAACGTTCTTAGAATTGACAAGACAGTTGACCCTGAGAGGTCAACTAAATATCTACAGCGGATCTAAAATATGAATAGTTAATTATAACTAGTTATGGTTAGTTATTCATATTTCACATGAGCTGATTCGCTACACACTTTACAATAAGAAATAAGCAAGAAAAGTATTGCATACCATGTTAAGATATGTTTAAAAAATAAGTAAATAAAAGTCTTGCACCAACTATAAACAAAGGGAAGTAGAAAAAACTAAGACTGTCAATAGATTACAATTTTTAATTGAATTAATCACACTCTTTTTCTGTGATTAATCACAATTAATTGGACACTTCATGAAATGAAGTATACACCATTTATTTTAACACATTTTTTTTCATCATTTGCTATATCCAGCAAAGAAACCAAAAGATTGAAGGGTGAATTTTAAAAAATCTGTATTTTCTGCAAGGTTTTTTCAAGATAAATTTAGATGTCTTTCCAAAAAAGGACACTTAGAAACTCCAAAAGGACACCAAAGAACCAAATGATATAAGGAGTCCATATAAGTGATACATTTATGCACACGAAAGCACACATGAAATTAAAAAAACAATACTGAAAAAAAATTGTATAGTATGTGTACAGTGCAACAGCAAATAGCTTGTTTACAAACAAACGACACACAAATCGTGTGTATCCCCCATCGCCAGATATCGTGGGCAGGGAAGAACACAGTGATTGTAATGCAGTTCGCTCGCCTTCATAGACTTTTTCATGATATTGTTTTATAAATGCTTGTGCTGACAGACAACATTAAATAGACAGACACATACACAGAGCGCTACTGAAGAGCAGAAGCTGGTCTGCGCTCTGCCGGATGCGCTTTTATACTTTCTGGTGCTTACGTCACCCCGCTCGTGACGTCTCGCTACTCCATTGGGCTGATTTGACATGTGCTTCAGAACGCGGTCACGCAGGGGCGTTCCCAAAGCAAATCTCGATGCAGCTTGATTTCCTGAAGGGGAACTAAACAAAGCAACATACACATAACAAATCAAAACATTATCATGAATGTGTGTGGAAAGTTGGAAACAACGTGAATGTACAAAAATATCTGTGCCTGTGCATAAATACAATGTGTGATCAGTGCGTCAAGAGCACTCATACACACATTATTATAACGGAATCATGCATGTAATGTCTGATTACTTTTCTTAGGGAATTAATTATTATTAATTCATTCAGGTTTTGAGAGGACTCGAATGTGAAAATTTGAAGTCAACCTGATTAGAACTGATTTCAAATTTTAATAGTTTACACCTGATCAACGGTCGTCCAGCGAGACGTTAATGTCCGTGTATCTTAACAATCTGACTATGTGTATTTTCCTTGGCCACAGGTCAATACAATTATGATAATTTGTAAGCTCCTAGCGAGGTAACATGATCTTGGCAAGGTTTGACTTAAAATTATATGACACCAGACAATGATTCTTTATAAATGAAATCACAAAGCAGAGACTTTCTTATGTTTACTGCTTAACTCAATTCACCAACTCAGCACCTATTTCAGCAGATGGAAGACCTTGTTTGTACTTGCGTTTGTGACAGCTGAAAGCTGAATGGTTCCTCGTGGCTGCTGGAGGGAATTCCGTTGCTGATTGGCTGTTGATCTGGTGCCTGAATGACGTTTGGATGACGTCCTTTTGGGAGAGCCCTTGGCGGTGATTGGTTGGTTGCCGGGTTACGGAGGAGCCTCAAAGTTCTTCTGAGAGAGTCTGATTTTGCAAGACTTTAAGTTCTGCAGAGTTATGAAGCTTCAACGGAGTGGGTGAGTCTTGGATTGAACGATCACTTTGATGGTGAGCGTGTGAGCACAAGTTAGAGTGCTCTCCACACGGCAACAAGGCCTTGCTCGAGAGAGCAAGCGGAAAAGAGCCTGCGATCGGGAGAGCAAGCGGCGAAAAGCCTTCACTCGAGAGAGTAAGCAGCGAGAAGCACTTGAATCTGTGTTGCAGTGGGGTTTTGACCTGCGGCACAAGTCCGTTATAATAATGTGTGTATGAGTGCTCTTGATGCTCTTCCAATCGACTTGATGCAAGGCGGGGCGTGCATACCTTAACATGAACTTTATCACATGTGGACACCATCTATAAAAGTTGTGTTAATACTTCTATAAAGTTTCTTATATGCAAGTATTGTACATACTATTAAAGTTTACTTCATTTCAACATTCTGCATTTGTCGTGCCCATTCGTTCAAGATTAAACTTCACATATTACACACATTTTAATAACCTTATTTCTTAAAAAGGGTAATAAAACACTGATTAAAGCACTGATCTGCCATCCTTCTCGCTGGACATGGAGCTATAAAATTGTCTCTTTTGTTGACAGGATTATCAATTTATGTGTCAAATGGTCATGGGTATCACGCATCTGGTCCCTGAAAGCCCGTAAAACAAAGATAGTTTGTATCCTAGTTTGAGTTAGGGTCTTAGCACTGTTTTTATTTGAGTCTCTTGAGACTGTAAGCTAGATGGGACAGGAACTGCTGAGACACTTCACTGACCCTGCATGAGTTTTACGACCGCAGATGGCTGCATAGGGGCTCCTCAGTTTGTCTCAATGGAATGTGATTGTTTCATGTGTGACTCAATAGTGTACGTGGGTCCGTTCGAAGACAGAGATCCAACATGCGTGTTTTCTGTACGACTCCTGTACGCCACCGCAATCATCTTTACCTTGATTGCAGTCTTCATCCATCAAAATTTTACTAGCGAGACACTGGTTATACAGACGAGAAAACTTAGTTTGCGTCTCATCTGGCCATACAGCGGTGGGATGTTTTGGCAATCCGTTCAGTCTGTACTTCACACAGCGCGACATGTGAGGCCTCCTCTCTTCAGAGACAATCACAGAATATGACAGAGCTTGTGTTTAAAAGTGAAACACACTGGAATGAATGATTCACTGTAAACGCAATGCGAGTCTCTGTTCTCTCTGCAATCTCTGATGTAATCAGCCTGGTTTCCTTTATATTAGCGCTGTTTTGCACAGGTTTTTTGAATGCATTCGCTTACTAGATCATTGGACTGAAAATTTTCCCAGAGTTTAGCGGCTTAAAATGATCTGATCGCAAACAGAGAAGCAAAATTAGGTTAAAGGGTCAGAATAGAACTTGTGCTTCAGTAATTTTGCTTTAATTGCATTAAATTATTTTAACACGTTAAGTATTGTAAAATTAATCACCTACGTTAATGTGTTAACACTGACAGCCCTAAAAAAACACAAACAAAAAATAAAGGTTGTTCCATTTATGTTGTACATAGATATTTTTTGTAATATTTTGGTCCTCATCAACTTACTAAAGTGTGTAAGCAGCAACATACGTAAACAAATCTGAGTGGAAAATGAGGCCAGGGAAGCCAGTGAGTCACAGCTGAGTGACGTACACAGGTCTGGCATTAACCCGGTAAATAACTCATTAATGGGAGCACGCTGAACTAGACTGGCGCTAGTCACAATGGACCACTGTGCCCTTTATGAAAAATACAACAACCAAGAGCACAAACTCGTTTGATCCAGATTCATAATGAACCAGAGCACTGGCCAGTGAATTACACCTTTCACTGGGGAACACTTCAAATCAAAACAAAGACAGCGGTTATGTGATATGTAAAAGCTCCTTTAAAACAACCTCAAACTAGTGGCTCTTTAAAGGATGGATTGAGGAAATTTCCAAGTCAGTGAATAATAACTGAAATTGAATTGTTTTTACAATCACAAAATTACAGGATTTGTTAAAAAATTTATTTTCCGCTTTTCTTCTTTCTTTTCTCAAATGCGTAATGTTAGAGCCTCTTTGTGTACTTTGTTTGTTTGTAACTTTGCCAATCTAGCTCAGCTGAAGTGGGCTCAGTACTCTCTGATGTAAATTACAGTAAGTCGATATCGTAATGATGCTTTAGCCTCTCTGCTGCACAGGTTTGGATGGCTGCCATACTTGTTACCTGCAGTTTTGCCTACTGCTCTATCCACTTAGTTTTAAATCAGACTCTCTATCCAACTCATATATTTAGTCTCCTCTGAAGTTTCCTTATTAGTAACTGTGAATGCACTCTTGTCATTTCTGTTAACTTCTGTATAGGAAACACCAGGGCTAACTGCCAATGGGGCAGACTATCACAAAAGTTCAAACTGTAACACTGGAAATGTTTAATAAAATTTTTGTAGCCAAGACTTTTAGATATGTATCAATTCAGAAATTGACTTTCAAGAATAATTTGTTTAACCACAAAAATATTTACTTAAGTGTGACAATTAGCCCCAGTGTCCTCTATGTTGAACACATTTATAAAAACAAAAGTATGTCAACAGACACCGAACACATGACTGAATGATATAAATAAAATGACCCCGTTTATCATCATGTTTTTAAGAAAACTTAGTTTGCGTCTCATCTGGCCATACAGCGGTGGGATGTTTTGGCAATCCGTTCAGTCTGTACTTCACACAGCGCGACATGTGAGGCCTCCTCTCTTCAGAGACAATCACAGAATATGACAGAGCTTGTGTTTAAAAGTGAAACACACTGGAATGAATGATTCACTGTAAACGCAATGCGAGTCTCTGTTCTCTCTGCAATCTCTGATGTAATCAGCCTGGTTTCCTTTATATTAGCGCTGTTTTGCACAGGTTTTTTGAATGCATTCGCTTACTAGATCATTGGACTGAAAATTTTCCCAGAGTTTAGCGGCTTAAAATGATCTGATCGCAAACAGAGAAGCAAAATTAGGTTAAAGGGTCAGAATAGAACTTGTGCTTCAGTAATTTTGCTTTAATTGCATTAAATTATTTTAACACGTTAAGTATTGTAAAATTAATCACCTACGTTAATGTGTTAACACTGACAGCCCTAAAAAAACACAAACAAAAAATAAAGGTTGTTCCATTTATGTTGTACATAGATATTTTTTGTAATATTTTGGTCCTCATCAACTTACTAAAGTGTGTAAGCAGCAACATACGTAAACAAATCTGAGTGGAAAATGAGGCCAGGGAAGCCAGTGAGTCACAGCTGAGTGACGTACACAGGTCTGGCATTAACCCGGTAAATAACTCATTAATGGGAGCACGCTGAACTAGACTGGCGCTAGTCACAATGGACCACTGTGCCCTTTATGAAAAATACAACAACCAAGAGCACAAACTCGTTTGATCCAGATTCATAATGAACCAGAGCACTGGCCAGTGAATTACACCTTTCACTGGGGAACACTTCAAATCAAAACAAAGACAGCGGTTATGTGATATGTAAAAGCTCCTTTAAAACAACCTCAAACTAGTGGCTCTTTAAAGGATGGATTGAGGAAATTTCCAAGTCAGTGAATAATAACTGAAATTGAATTGTTTTTACAATCACAAAATTACAGGATTTGTTAAAAAATTTATTTTCCGCTTTTCTTCTTTCTTTTCTCAAATGCGTAATGTTAGAGCCTCTTTGTGTACTTTGTTTGTTTGTAACTTTGCCAATCTAGCTCAGCTGAAGTGGGCTCAGTACTCTCTGATGTAAATTACAGTAAGTCGATATCGTAATGATGCTTTAGCCTCTCTGCTGCACAGGTTTGGATGGCTGCCATACTTGTTACCTGCAGTTTTGCCTACTGCTCTATCCACTTAGTTTTAAATCAGACTCTCTATCCAACTCATATATTTAGTCTCCTCTGAAGTTTCCTTATTAGTAACTGTGAATGCACTCTTGTCATTTCTGTTAACTTCTTTAGGAAACACCAGGGCTAACTGCCAATGGGGCAGACTATCACAAAAGTTCAAACTGTAACACTGGAAATGTTTAATAAAATTTTTGTAGCCAAGACTTTTAGATATGTATCAATTCAGAAATTGACTTTCAAGAATAATTTGTTTAACCACAAAAATATTTACTTAAGTGTGACAATTAGCCCCAGTGTCCTCTATGTTGAACACATTTATAAAAACAAAAGTATGTCAACAGACACCGAACACATGACTGAATGATATAAATAAAATGACCCCGTTTATCATCATGTTTTTAATGGAGTCCAAACTCAAAACTCTATTTTTGTGCTAAAGTTTACATATGCCAAATTATAGACTATCCAACAAGGTAACAGCCTCAATCCTGCTATTGCACATTTAATATTTCACAGGCTGATAAATACTTTCAAAAGCTCAGACAAATCCTCAAAAATTGGTCGGTGGCCTCACTAGAGCATCACTAAAACAGCCCTGACATCAAGAGCAGGTGCCTCCACAGCTGCAGTTATTCAGGTTAATTAAACAACAACACATTTGAGAGTAATTTGTGTGCCTAATTGCTTTGAAGAGGTCATGAATTGAGAAATCAAAATTATCTTGATCTCTTTACATATAAGAGGTCATTGGTCTATAAAAACATCCTGTAAGTTTCAGAACTCAAAACTTTCTCGTTAGTCTAAAAACAGCTTATATTGAAGCCCATCTGCCAAAACAGCAGGTTGCGGAATGCGCCACTTTATGATGTAATAGTGTGGCTAAACACCGCCTCTGCAGAAGAAGATCAACACCTGCTTCTACATCACTGCCTGTTTAGTCCCGCCCACCCATTCGTGCATGTAGTAGATCAATAACGAGAAGCAAATGCAGGTCTGCGCAGAAACCACACGATTAGGATGGCTCGGAAGACAACAAAACTCTTTGCAGTGCCATGTTGTGGAAAACACAGTCTTTGCATTGCCTTCCTTCTGATCCCAACATTAGGAAAGAGTGGATTAATTTTATTTTTAATGAAGTTCCAGACAGCGTCAGTAAGAACTTGGTCCTTTGTTCACTTCATTTTACTGCAGATTTGTTTACAAACAAGGCATAATTCAATGCAGGATTTTCAGAAAGATTGAAACTAAAAGACGATGCTGTGCCGACTATATTGGATCTGGCTGTAATGTCGCACCACACAAGCATGAGTAACTGTTTTTATTACGTGGTCACTATTACTTTGTCTGTTATTACAGATTGTTTGATATGTACTGAGAATGTCTGTGTTTTAACCTAAATCACAGCAGTGTCCATCTGTGAAGGATGTAGGCTGTCAAACACACACAACTATTAGCCAATCATAGCAGTGGTCATTTACTTCCGAGTCTACAATCTGCCACGCCTATTCAAACAGAGCGTTCCGATGAAGGGGTCAAAACAGGACACAAAATAGCCTATTACTTCTAAATTATGACAGATTTTGATGTAAAATCTTGATAACATTATAAGTGAACCTCAGTGAACAGTACATAATAAAAAACAAAGGCAGGTCATGACCAATTTAAACTGTAAGAAACCTAAATATTGAATAACCATTAGTAACACTGTAAAACAAGTAATTTGTTTAATAGGCTTCAAGGGTCATGACCTGAGAAATCAAAATTTTCCTGATGTTTTGACACATAAGAGGTCATTACACTATAAAAACATATTGTGAGTTTCAGAGTTCAAAACTTTCTTATTAGTCCAAAAACAGCTTTTATTGAAACCAAACTGCCAAAATGACTTGTATTGCACTTTATTATGTAATAGAGATAAATACATCAGTGCAAGATCACCTGCACAGACACAGATCAACACCTACTTTATCATCGTCTCTTTGGCCCACCTACAACCACTCAGTAAATCAAACCACTGACTGAACAGTCAACTACACATAGTTCCTCTTATAGTTGCATTAAAAGCATCTATTTAAACAGTGATTAAATTATATACAGAAAAGGAGCAAAAAACACTCCCTGCTGGAGCTGTCAATCACTTCAGTTCAGCACTATTGCCAAAACTCCCCTTATAATCAATGGCGCTGTCTGCACAATGAATATCTTATTTACATCATGTCTGCACTGTGATGTTTTGATGAAAATCATGTTTGTTGAAAATACTTGTTTTTTTTAAAAAAGGGAAAAAAAGAATGTAAAAATATCACAGCATTGTCTAAATGTAACAGCCCCTCCCCTAACCCACCCAAACAACGTGTAAGGTACAATTATCTATTTATACAATTAATATACTATTGCTATCATAAATCCAATAAACAGTAATAAATGAAATAAGCTTAAAATGAAAAAAGAGAAAGAATGTGTCTCACCAAAAGGACTTTACTCAGCATCCTCAAGGAACGCCAAATATTTACCCCACCTTCTCTTGTAAACATCCATTTTTTTAAGTAATCTGTATGCCATGTTTTATATGCTGCCACCTTCCCCAATTCTGTAACCCATTCTTGGAAAGATGGTGAACCTGCTAACTAGTCATTTGTCATTACAAAACCAAAGCCAGATAAAGAACATTAATGGTTTCGACACCCAGATATTGTGTGCGAACACACGTTAATGATGACTGAGATTGTGATCTCCAACTCCAACTTTGAGCTTTTGAACCTGATCCTTAGAAAACAGGATCATCTCAATATCTATTCTACACCATCATTTAACAAGCATTAGTTAGAATAAAAGCTTTCACAAGGTCATCAAACCAAACACTAGTTTTCAGTCATATGAAGTTTAGGGAGCAAAAGCAGGAAAATGCCATCCATACAATTTAGACTGAAAAAAAATTAAAGCCACTGAACCTTCATCCAGAGCAGCTATGGTCAGAAAAGAGCTTAATAATATTTCTACAGAAACGCTTAGCAAACTACTTACTCAATGTAATGCTTCAATCGCACATTAGATGAGAATCTAATAATCCCTGACATATGCTCATTAGAAAACACTCAGAAACAAAGTAAATATCTTTAATCCACTTGTAGTGGTTGGATCCCTATGTGAGGGCAATTCAGCACATCTCCCACATTCCCTTGCATCCCGTTCTTATTCTGCACTTTGTTTGTACACAGAGAGGGGATTTATTTATTTCAGCTGTGTCACAAGCCATAAACCACACAAAAAAAGAGTTGCTGGCCATGTATACACATGAGTTTTCCATTTAATTGTTTCTTGATGGAAACAGTTCAATATCAGTGCGAGATCAATGAGCACTCAGTGAGTGAGTGAGTGAGTGAGTGTGTGTGTGTGTGTGTGTGTGTGTGTGTGTGTGACCGAGAGAGAAATTGCTGTTGTTAACTGCTGACTGATGGGAAAAGGTTAATTTGGTACTAAAGCAAGCTTTCCTCCACCAAACGTGTCTCTCAAAAGGTGGTTCTATTGACAGCTGAGCATTTAGCACATCTGAAGTGCCCCGTGATGGTTTCTAAATCAGACTGAAATATAATGAAGATCTGCACCAAAGGACAAGGCAAAAGCCAAATGCACTTTTTTGCTGACGGTCTCATTCCTCTGGCTGAGTTCCAACCGATTAGCATCTTTTCACTCATGTCTAACGCTAGTTCTGCAGCTGGGAGGACAAAATCTGGTAGACTGAATCTGTCAAAAGTGTAAAAAAAAAAAATACAGCTCTGAGTTTTCTCCTATAATGCCTGAAGAGTTTGGAGAACACCTGATACGAGATCAGAGAGCATTCCTTCATCCAGAATCTCTCCAGATCCTTCAGATGCACAGCTCCATGTTGGTGCTTCTTCTCTTCTGTTCACCACACTCCTTTTCTATAGGGTTCAAGCCATGGCAGAAGCTTCATTTTGTGCTCAGTGACCCATTTTTGTGTTGATTTTCATGTTGGTTTTGGATTATTGTCCTGATGGAAGATCCAATCATGGCCCATTATAAGATTTCTAACAGAGGCAGTCAGGTTTAGGTTTTTTATCTGTTGGTATTTGATAGAATCCATGATGGCATGTATCTGAACAAGATATCCAGGACCTCCTGGAGAAAAATAGGCCCACAACATTAAAGATCCAGCAATATATTTAACCGTGGGCATGGGGTACTTATTATCCCTGTTTGCACCAAACCCATCTGGTGGGTTTGCTGCCAAAAAGCACTTGTTTTAGTTTCATTTGACCATAGAAGCCAGTCCCGTTTGAAGTTCCAGTTGTGTCTGATAACTGAACATGCTGGAGTTTGTTTTTGAATGAGCGAGGAGGATTTTTCTTGAAACCTTCCCGAACAACATGTGGTGATGTAGGGGCTGTTTGATATTTTTTTAGGCTTTCTGACCCCAAGACTCAACTAATCTCTGCAATTCTCCAACTGTGATCCTTATAGACTTTGGCCACTCAAACTCTCTGTGACGAGAGGGGCGGGGCCGAGAGCCGTGGGAACGGAGCGAGGCCGGTGGAGTAATTGCGAATACGCGACACCTGCGCCACTCACCGGTCTTGAGTCTCATGGAGGAGCTCCGGAAGGATACAAAGGAGGAGTGACGACAGTGAAAGACGAGAGAGGACCAGGCCTGGATTTTATTTTGTGTTTTGGTTTTGTTTGTGGGCGACAGTCGTCCGCGAGGGGCTGTCTCAAGGATGTTTGCTATCAATCATGAAGTACAGAAAAAAATGTGATTGAAACAACTTAGTAATAAAAATAAATAATAAAATAGGATAGCAACATTCGAGCATTTTAGGTAACTTATAAGATGACTTGTTAATTTAACTGTCCCGTTAGATTCATTACTTTTTCAACATTGCCAGTGAGTAATGAAACTTGCTGTTAATCAATTAAAATTTTTAACCATTGCATTTTTACACAATTTTATTGTTAAAAAATAAGGATTTTTTTTAAACTTTGTATTTCTCTAGTTACTAAACTAGCATATCCCTACACTTCTAAATCAGTACAGTAGAATCAGAAAAGAGAAGTAAAGGCGTCACTGATTATGAGCATGCAGAGCCGCTATACGTCTTAATTTGTCCCAGAGAACTACAAACTGTCAAAAATACTGTAAGCTTAATGACTTCAGAGAGTCAAATGGTTCACCTAATGGACCTTTTAATATTTTTACAATTACTGTATGGCTCACCAGTTGAAAACCAAATGACATAAAGCTATACTGCAGTATAGTTTGTGGATAGAATTTTCCTCCTGCTGTCACCTACACACATTTTTAAGGCAACACATGCATATTTGAGATACTGTTTTAAATTGTATGCAGTGAAGATATGCTGTTATGCTTTGCTGTAAAGCTCAGCAAAGATTCTACATCAACACAGATTTTTTAAGCTCAGCTGATTATAGGATCAGCCAATAATTACTTCATATGACTGTCAATTTCACATGCATTAAATCACATTTTGGAGATGCAACAGATGCAGGCATACTTTAAAAAAAGTGTGCTCCAAAAGAATACATAAGGGGGCATCGGCCAAAGGTCGTACATCAACAGACCTGATTCAGCAGTTATGACAGACTGTTAGAAGTTTGAATATGAAAAGCTTTTGTAACCTTTTTTTAGTGTCCACGGCAGTGGGGACCTTCAGTCTCTGTCTGCCGTGAGTATAATAATAATAATAATAATGTGGGTTACAAGGTGGAATATATTTTAAACTTTATAAAAAATAAAAAAACTCCTGAACAAACGGCACCTGTTCAGCTCACATGTATGCTCTCTCTCCCCTGTTTTTTTTTCCACATAAGAGCTCTCATTAAAGCTTCAGGGGGAACAAATAAAAGACAAACTAATATCACTAGCAAAATAATCATAAAAAATAAATATACATAAATACACAATACACAATATTTAAATATTAGTATCCTAATATATAAATATTGTTAAATTTCCTCAGGTGTCATATGGCATGCTATTTGTGTGCCAGTGAAGAGTGTTTCCAATCAGTTCCGTTTTCAGTTAAAACCGAACTAGCTACCTGTAGTTACTAGCATGCATATGTTATCATGCAATGAGTTGCTTAAGGACAATGGGTTTTTCACAGAATTATTTGAAGCATGCGTAGCAGCCAAACTTTTGGAGAACAGTATGGTGTTCCTGTAACATGTTATATTGGTCAAACCAAATAATGGACATCCTTGTTGTCTTGTAGACAATGAACTGATGTACAAATGTGAAAATACTGCTTTACAGCTTCACAGTGAGTATTGTACATGATGATGACATTACATAACTTACATGTTGCGTGCATTTCTGTCTGTGAGACATTCTGTGACATTATGAGGTTATCCATGATACATTACAGGCACATGGATAAGGTCAGTGACCTCTAGTTTTCAGACTGTAGTTGTGTCGGTAGCTAAATTGACTTACAGTAAAATTTCCACCAGCAACAACTCATATTGATCGAAAGGTTTACTTTGAACTTTAACCTCATTTCTCATCATAAATAAACAGAGCTCAGATCTCCGATGTTCAGACGAAGATTGATTTCCTTCAAAATAACTGTTCAGTAGACAGATAAATCGATATGTGTTATTTGGCTAACTGCATTGCTCAATCTGACTCTGATTAATCTGTAAGTAAACTCATGCTGTTTGGCTGTTTCCTGGTTCCACTCACTGATTTAGAAAACAAAGATAACAAAACCATAAAAATAAATAAATAAAAACTTTGAGATTGGTGCATTGTAAGATTATTTTTCAATTAAGTACTCCTTACCCCAAAAAAATCACAAAATTCTAACCTATCATTGAAGTAAAACAATTGAAAGTGAGGGGGGTCTCATTGTGAAATAAATGCTTTCTCTAGTTCATGTTGGCCACAATTATTGGCACCCAATTATTGCAACGTCCTTTTCCCAGGATAACAGCTCTGAGTTTTCTCCTATAATGCCTGAAGAGTTTGGAGAACACCTGACAAGAGATCGGAGACCATCCCTTCATACAGAATCTCTCCAGATCCTTCAGATTCACAACATTCATGTTGGTGCTTCTTCTCTTCAGTTCCCCCCACTCATTTCCTATAGGGTTCAGGTCAGAGGACTGGGACGGCCATGGCAAAAGTTTCATTTTGTGCTCAGTGACCCATTTTTGTGTTGATTTTGATGTTTGTTCTGGATGATTGTTGATGGAAGAACCGACCATGACCCATTATAAGATTTAAAGGCAGTCAGGTTTCGATTTTTTATCTGTTGGTATTTGATAGAATCCATGATGCAAGATGTTCAGGACCTCCGGCAGAAAAACAGACCCACAACATTAAAGATCCTGCAGTATATTTAACCGTGGGAATGGCATGGGTACTTTTTATCCCTGTTTGTAAACCCATTTGGTGGGTTTGCTGCCAAAAAGCTCTTTTTTTTGTTTCATTTGACCATGGAAGCCAGTGGCATTTGAAGTTCCAGTCGTGTCTGACAACTGAATATGCTGGAGTTTGTTTTTGGATGAGCGAGGAGAATTTTTCTTGAAACCTTCCTGAACAACATGTGGTGATGTAGGGGCTGTTTGATATTTTTTTAGGCTTTCTGACCCCAAGACTCAACTAATCTCTGCAATTCTCCAACTGTGATCCTTATAGACTTTGGCCACTCAAACTCTCTGTGACGAGAGGGGCGGGGCCGAGAGCCGTGGGAACGGAGCGAGGCCGGTGGAGTAATTGCGAATACGCGACACCTGCGCCACTCACCGGCCAGGCATCGTGGAAGAGCTTACCCAGCTGGTGGAGGGCCGAGCGCAGTGTGTCTGGGAACCGGAACAAAAAAAAATTTTTTTCTCTCTCCCCTCTCTCGTCTCTGTCTCTCCTCATCCTTCCGTCTCCTTTTCTCTCGCCTCGTCTGTCTGTCCTTACCCCCAGGTACGCCGCGGCCGCCGTGATCGGCTCCCCCCGGGAGGGGGGAGGGGGGGAGTAGAGCGTAGTCTCGGGTGTACCCCCTGCCTGCGAGGGGCGATGGGGGTATGTGACGAGAGGGGCGGGGCCGAGAGCCGTGGGAACGGAGTGAGGCCGGTGGAGTAATTGCGAATGCGCGACACCTGCGCCACTCACCGGTCTCGAGTCTCACAGAGGAGCTCCGGAAGGATACAAAGGAGGAGTGACGACAGTGAAAGACGAGAGAGGACCAGGCCTGGATTTTATTTTGTGTTTTGGTTTTGTTTGTGGGCGACAGTCGTCCGCGAGGGGCTGTCGCGCTGTTTTGAGTTTATTTTATTATTAAAGTTTGTTTAAATGTTCGTCGGTTCCCGCCTCCTTCTTCCCGACCTACAAACTACGTTACACTCTCCTATTCACAGTGCATTAGGGCGATACAGACACGCATCCTCTTCCAGGCAGATGATTGGAACTAAAGTTGATTCTTTAGTCGATTGGAACTTCTTAAGTATTGCCCTGATGGTGGAAATGGGAATTTTCAACGCTTTAGCTATTTTCTTACAGCCACTTATTTTCTGAAGCTGAACAATCTGGTTCCGCACATCAGAACTACAGTATCTTCTTTGGTTTTACTCCTTGTGATGGATGATTAAGGGAATTTGGCCTTTGTGTTCCTCACATTTATAATCCTGTGGAACAGGAAGTCATGGTAAGTTATGGCATTTTCATGTTCCTACTCACCTAGCTGTGCTAAAAAAATGGAAATATGAATGGAAATATACTTCAGAGATGTTTTACTCATAAGAATTTCTAGGGCTGCCAATAATTGTGGCCAAATCTTACTTTTTCCTTGAAAATGCACGCTTCAAACAGAACAGTCAATGAAGACGAAGAAGAGAATGATGTGTAGCTCCCGGCGCCGATTTATACTCTAGTCGCACCGGTAGTGACGTCATGGCTGTCGCCGGCCAACGAGTTGGTGTTTTTTCAATGTATGCTTCAGACACGGGTCACAACGAGGCGTTCCCCATAGCGACCCCTAGAGGACGCAGTTCGAAGTTCCCATGAAAGGAAACATTTATTTCATAATGTGAGTTTCCCCCCACTTTCTATTGTTTTACTTCAATGAAAGGTTAGAATGTTTTGAATGACAAAGGATGGAAGAATGTTACTATCAACAGTGCATTGCAGAGCGACACCCAGTGAGGAAACTGTCGAGTAAAGACATGGCCAGGAGGTTATGTGACACTGTGAATAACACTCAAACACAGGTCAGCACTGTCTGTCTGTGTAAGGTGGGAGAGGCTTTGGAAAGCTGATACATTCAATCAGATTCCTCTGTTTTCTCTGAAGTGTCAATGTTTATCTGGTTAGCAGGTCCAGTTAGCCTCTGCTGGAAAATGTATAACTACAATATTATGTATGTAAAAACATCTTTTCAGCATCACAGTGGATGTTTTAAGGTTAGCAGTCTCTTTGAAGTGTTCTACAAACATATGTTGCTACACACAAATATTAAGGAGGAATATGCCTGACCAATCAGACAACTCCTGTAATGTTCATGTAAAAACTTGTAAGTAACATCAAGCACAAAACAGTTTCAAAATACATGTTTTAAGTTTAACTGTGTGTAACTTATGTTGTAATACAAATGTGATAACCACAGACCTTATTTTACTCATAAATTGGGAAATGTGCAAAGGAACCCATGAAACAAATGCAAATTCTTTCTAGTTTCAACTAAAGATGCATGTTAAGGAATATATATATTTTTTTCAAATACCTGCACATCAAATTTACAGACAGTGTTGAGCGTCAAAGTCATTGAGCGTTTTTCTGATAAATCCTGCAGAGGTAACCTCAGTCCATCTTTACTTGGAGGCCATTGAGTCTACAAGTGTTACCTTTATCCTCTACATCGTACTAACAAAACGATAAGGTATATTAAATATTATTAATCTATTTATTCATCTATTAATCAAATATTATAAATCTATTTATTGAATTCTATAGGAAAATATTTTCTGTTGTTGTTCTCCTACTCTGTAACCCCCTCTAAGCTACAGTATCTTATTCTCTCTGCTCACCTGTTTTTTTTTCCATAGCTTTCTGCTTTACTTCACTAACTGCTGTGACTGAGCAATTCTCCATTTTCTTCTACACCCCACCACACACACACACACACACTCTCTCTCTCTCTCTCTCTCTCTCTCACACACACTCACTCACTCACTCACACTTGCCTTGATTCCCTGATTGAGTCTGTCTTTTTTTCTTTATCTTTCATCCTACCTAGTTTCCCAGTGCTCACTGTGAGGCCCACCATTATTGTTTGTCTGTCACAGTAGGACACTGTCTGTCTGCATCAGTGTAAATCCTGCTGGGAGGTTGAACCCACAAATATTATCATGAATAACCAGCCTGACGTAAACCCAATAACTCTAAACTAAATTTAGCACAGCCAAGAAATGAAGCATACTGCAGATAACAGTGCTCAAGCACCTGAGTTTCACTGGGAGACCCTATGGTGCCTTTTAATGACAAATTACACTTGCCATGGGATCACAAAGCATTGCACAATCCAGGTATTACAGTTACTCTGGTCAGTTTAGAAGAAAGACTGAGAGGTACTCTTGATGTCTGATAACATGATTGACCAATATCAATATGCAGTCAACTGCATAGTCATCTGAGGAGTTAATGTAGAATACTTAAATAATAGGGCTGGGTAAAAAATATCGATATCTCGATATTAATCGATTGTCATTTTTACGGAACGATATCGATTCCTAAATCCCAAGAATCGATTAGTCTAGCCTGTTTTCAGTTAATGAACAGAACATTAAAGGGTAGGCTACTTCCCATCCAATAAATAGCAGTAAGCATTGTGCTTTGGTACTTTTCATATGAAACAGAGTCTCAGATTTCAAATTCTGTCCATTGTGTTGCAGCATTTAAACAATAAATGCCATTTTGGCGCTGTTTAATGTGGAGTGACAGATCACTGTAGCGCCTCAGTTCAACAGACCCAGCAGCACGTAACGCACATGAACTGATCATCTCCTCCACATTAATACCAGTTTCAGCACAAAATAAACATTAATAAACATCCGAAGGTCAGTTAAAAGAAACTTTACAATCCGTATCCTGACTCTTGTAATCGCTAAATTAGTGTTTCAGCCGCACAAAGACGTCAATGTAACGTCTTGTAAACAATGTCACGTAACGTCACATTTACCTCAGAAAAAACATATTTGGTGACCATAAACTCATTAGTCAAATAGAAAAATAAACTGTAGAACTGTATATGCACCATATAACATACTCATTATATTTTTTACTGTTCTTCAATGTTTCATTTATGTTTGAATAAATCCACCAAGTTTTTATGACAGCCACCATTTAAATGTTTATATTTCATAAAAACTAATTGAGGTAGAAATATTAATATGTAACTGTAACTTTATTATTGTAAAAACTTCATTCATTTTAACCTTCAATAGTATAGTAATGTTGTACCAACTGACTCTCGTGTATATTTTACAGCATTAGTTGAGTTTTTTTTTTTACTTGAGAAAATTTGGCATGTACTGTACCTGATATATATCCAAAAGAATCGATATTTAATCAAATCGAATCGAATCGCAAGCTTGTGAATGAGAATCGAATCGAATCATGAAATTTGTGTCAAAACCCAGCCCCATTAAATAATGTCTTGTATCATGTCAGAGAGAGATTTTATCATTGTCATTAAGTTTTTCTGATATTCGTTTGACATAACTGACTTCGGAGTGCTTTTTACAGTCATTAAATAATGATCAAAACAATCACACAGGTGCTGTTATGAGAGGAAATGTTCCATTACACCACAATCTACGTTACAACATGACGGTGCTTAAGCTAGACCAATGATGAACCTTAACTAAAAACTTCCAAGCTTGTATAACATGAAATTGAATACTTTAAGTCGTACCTCCAGGGTGAAAAAAGGTAGGCTATACTTAGATTATTATTATTACTATAATTATAATTACTATTAAGACTGATACCATATGTGTATTCATTGTATACATCTAGACTTCAACTACTGTATGACCCACAGTGATGCTTACGAGTATACTTTCTATTCTGAACTTTCATTGCATTTACACATTTGGCAGGCTGATACTATTATCAAATGTGACTTACAGTGCATACAAGTTGTATATTCGTTCTGAATGTAAAGTCCCTGGGAAGTGAAACCACAATATCTGTGTTGTTAATGTCATGCTCTTCCAGCTGAGAGAAAGAAGGGGGGGAGATTTTACAAATGCATTTTTGGGGTTGTCATGATTAAGATTTGCACTTAATAAAATAACATATTTTTCATAACATATCTGAGAAATGAAATTCATGAAACGAAATTCTACATGAAACACTAGTTTTTATTCAGTAAGAAATATAATCTTGTGTGGGGAGAAAAATATGTTTATTCATTATTTTTGTCACAGTATAAATGGAAAAACATGTGCAAATAGCTGCATAGTGCCTTTATATATTATGAAAAAAAGTATGAAAAATCATCATATTTGGGGTTATATTGATCATACTGATCATCATCCTTGTAATTACAAAATTCTAAGAACCCCTTTGCAGGCCCACAGAAGGCTTAAGCTCTAACTATCTCCACCCATCTCGCTTCGATAGTTTTGACCCAAGGTACGCCACAATCATGATCAAAACAAGTAGTTTACGGCACTCTGTCATGAGGAAGAATCAGGAATTTGGGCTCAGATTTGTCTCTGTACGTGTAGGTACTGGTTAAGTGCTATATATGGAACAGAATCAAGGCGCTCATCTTCTCTGACAAGCCTAAGCCTATGTTGATGGGAGAGATTATGCTCTGAAAAATGCGATTAAGAGTGAGATTATATCTGTGCACTTACTGAAAGGTTTGTGGTGCTTATCTCTCTCCCAGTGGTTAAAATGGCACATCAAGAAAGTGCAACCTGGTATAAGTCAAGTTACTGTGATATGACAAACATTGTGATATGATAAACACATTTACACAGGGTATGTAATATTACAATTAGATATATAAGACAATATCCTAGTATCCTCCACTGCAACAATTTTTGCTCATCCATATTTTATTAAACTGTCCAAAATATTTTAGAGGAGAAAGAAAGCTGATATTAGTAGGAGGAAAAATACACAGTCAAAGGTGGCTATTTAACAGCTGCATTAATAAAATGGTGCTGGTGAAATTAGCCGTGCAATGCACATGACAGGGTTCAAAGGGGTTCAGATGGAATCAGGGGCTCACTGAGCCAAACTGTAACATAAAAGTCATATAAAAATCCCAGGTTCCCCCCCCCCCCAAGATTGGAATCCAGAATGCAGCCTGCCTTTTTGCCAAAGAGATCAAATTTTATGCTACACCATCTTTCCAAACGAATAGATTAATAAGGATGATTGTGATACAGGACAGACCAGACAGAGGACAACAACCTCAGATGAGACACTGTCACCATGCAAAATATAAGGGGTGACTAAAACAATAAATCAGGCAGAAAGCAACCTACACTCTTAAAAATAAAGGTGCTTCAAAAGGTTCTTCAAACGATGCCATAGAAGAACCATTTTTAGTTCCACAAAGAACCATTCAGTCAAAGATTCTTTAAAGAACCATCTCTTTCTTACCTTTTTATAATCTGAAGAACCTTCTTTCGCCACAAAGAACCTTTTGTGAAACAGAAAGGTTCTTCGGATGTTAAAGGTTCTTTATGGAACCATTTAGACAAAAAGGTTATTCTATGGCATCGTGAAGCACCTTTATTTTTAAGAGTGTATGCGGTTTAAAATCAGGCTGAGACAGAGTGCTGGTGAAGATAGGGGATTCTTGATTACATTATTATCACCCTCAGCAATTTGTGAAAACTAACACATTCTGAAGGCACCAGGCCCACAGCAAGAGAGCTGCCCGGAATAGTAAAACAGCCACACAATCGCTGGTTTGTTTGGATGAAGGAGGTTAGCACAGACAATGCCTCAGGTGCACGGCATCCTCTCACATGGAAAAGAGCACAGGGAAAACACCTTCACAATGTGCTAAATTACTAGGGCTTTCAGTTGAGACCCTCATGGAAGTAATTTTAAAGAGGAGAGAAACGTGAAAATAGAGTTCAACCGAATGGAAGAGATACGCACAGTAGAATGCAAAGTACAATGGATTCTGTTGGTAATAACTTATCTGAAAGTATCTGTCCTCTTCCAAGAAGTAAAGATTTGATATGCTTTTGTTTTCATGTGACTTGCCCATACACTGCACGAATACAGTAGCAAGGTGATGTGAAGTTTTTAGAGTGCTGTCTGTGGTCCTGAAAGAGCATTGAGCATCAATGGCGGTCAAAGTTCAGCTGCACAGAGATCCTTTTTTTTCATCTAGGAAAATAATTAAAATTAAATTGAATTAAATTAAATTAATAAATACACACGCACACACACACACACACACACACACACACACACTACATACATACATACAAATTTGGTCCCGTTAAAGAGATAGTTCAAATTTTGTCAAATGTGACTTGCCCATACACTGCACGAATACAGTAGCAAGGTGATGTGAAGTTTTTAGAGTGCTGTCTGTGGTCCTGAAAGAGCATTGAGCATCAATGGCGGTCAAAGTTCAGCTGCACAGAGATCCTTTTTTTTCATCTAGGAAAATAATTAAAATTAAATTGAATTAAATTAAATACACACATACACACGCACACACACACACACACACACACACACACACACACACACACACACACACACACACACACACACACACACACTACATACATACATACAAATTTGGTCCCGTTAAAGAGATAGTTCAAATGAAAAGATTTTGTCAATATTTTCTCAGGTTTGGAAGGACACAAGGATGAGTATAATTACAGAATTTAGATAATTTATAAAATAAAATCTAACATAAAATAACTGAATGACATTTTACCATTTTTGTTTGTTTAGTATTGTTGTTCATATATTAAAGTCATTAAAAAAATATGTGTAAACTACACATTGACAACTTTTGCAAGAATTATTTTTTATTTCTTATTAAAATCTCATCATTTGACAATGGATTTGCATTCGCATTTTTCCAAATGTGAAGTACTAAATAAAATGGAACCACTAAGGAATCTAGTCAGCAATATACTGCTAGTCACTCAAGGTTTAAGATATATTTGTTTGTAAAACAATAAGGGGATCCAAGAAATTCAGCAGGATAGTAGCTGTTGTCAGTAATGTCAAACAGTAAAGGGTATTTACACAAATCACTTGCCAAAGGAATGCTTTACCTTGTCATGCTATGTTTTATTTATCCTAGTTTGTTTGCAAGACTTTCCAGCAGTACATCTAAGGTGCCGTTGTCACAGAGACACAGCTGAGGCAAGAGACACGGCTGTTGAGGTTTTGTTTGGTGTCAGTGACTAACGAGTGTGCTGGTGCAATCCTATGTCAGACACATTTAATCACCTGAGATACACGGCGGGTCTCGCCGTGTTCTCTAGGCAACAGGAAAGCAGGTCTAAAACATTGGAGGAAAAAAATTACATTGTGCAAGAGTGTCTGAAATGATATACATCACATGCTCAAACAGAGATTTAAAACAAAAAAAATTATCCAAAAACAAAATGATATGGAAATGGCCAATGTGTTCATCTTTGAAATCTTGTCAGAGATGGAGAATAACTGTACCAATGAGTTTTAGCAAAGAAGAAGCTTGGTCTAATCTAGAAGTATCATGCCTCTGGTGATGAGCCATCAAATGTTGAATTATCTTTCAGAGAAAGCAGATTTTGACTGTGATGTGGAGAACTTCTTAAAATGAAACACAGCAACTGTTCAACAGGTTCATTCGATCTAGACCAGTGTTTACAAACCGGGGTGCCGTCTGTCGAGAGCAGGGGTGCCGTGTAAAAATCATTGTTTAATTTTTTTAAATTGCTAAAATGTTCAAAAAAGCATCTATTATATAATATCCATTTCTGATGTCGCCAATAATTAGAGATGCACCGAAATTTCGGCTGCCGAAAATTGGTTCACCGCTCAGGTTTCACTTTCACGTGGTGTGACGCTCTGCGTATTATCCCGCTCTACTCGTGTGCGCTCCGCTCAGTCGCTCCACTCGTATACTGTTCATGCGAATCGGAACAGCAAAGTCCACTCAAAAACTGAGCCAACAGGAAACATCAATGCAGTACAGTATTGTTTCTGTCTGCAATAGCCCTACTGTGTTGTAACATGGTGTGGTATATGGGCAACTCTGGTAATGCTGCCCTCTCATTCATTGATCTGCTAACCGCTATATGTTCTGTTCGCGTGTTCTGATAATAATAGCTTTCTAGGCCTAAACATTATTTGGATAATTGGTAAAAAAATGTTTTAATATTTGAACCCTACTGTTAGACCTACCTGAAAAACTAAAAAGCAATTTATTTAATTCGAAGGCCTGTCGTTATTTTTTATTTGTGCTATCATTATTAATTTCTTTATTTGTTCTTATTTTATTACTGACTGCTTACTTGTAATTTTTCATTCAATCCAAAGTTTGAAATCAAGCTCTCGTGCTACTGCACCAAAATTACCCCACTGTAAAATTAAAAAAACACAGAGTGAGCAAAAATTTGTGAGATAGCTAGTTATAATGGTAATTAAATAATGTTTACATATGTATAAAAGCCTACATTAAAATCTGTCATATAAATTGGTCTCTTCATTAGAAATTAGCCTACTGATTGCCACCATTGATGGACAATTTTTTTAATAATATTAAAAATATGTGTATGACATTATATTCTGCCGTTCTTCCCTGCTGTACCGAATATCTATACTTTCAAATTATCATATCGAAGTTAGAAATTCAAATATTGTGACAAAATTAATTTTGTAGGGTGCCACAAGTTTGTAAAAGTTTCCAAAGGGTGCCGCGACTAAAACAAGGTTGGGAAACACTGGTCTAGAAGACAAGTATGAATGAGATCGCTGAAGATACTCTGAAACAGAGAGAGGATAATGCAGGAAGGTTGCCTGTGAGATTAGCAGTGAGTAACATTACAGCTTTGCTTTAAGGAGGAGGAAGTGGTGAAGAAGTACCGATATATTGAAGAGAGTGGAAGGTAGAGAATTGTTTTTCATGAGTTAGCAATGAAAGAGCAGAAAATATCTGCTCCTCATATTTCAAGCAGTGGGAATTCAAAGCATTCTAAAAGCTGGCGCTTTTAAACAATTCTTTAATGTAAGTATTCTGGTCGTTCATTGGGAAACTGCAATTTTCCTAAGCCAGAGGAAGAGAGCGAGTCAGATAGTGAGGGAATGCATGGCAATTCCACAGAAATGGTATACTTGTATCTCATTTAAAAATAAAGGGATTAGAGGACACTGTTTTTATGATGAAAATGTTTATGTATATTAGATAACTTTAAAATAAAACTTGAAAAGAATCCCAAAAACGGTGCCTGTAAAATGGTGATATTGATCTGTACGACCTCAAGAGGTCTGAAACTTTTTGGCAGTATCCAAAAATTAAATAAAACTTTAATTATTACTAATATTAATAACCACATTAAACTGTGTCATTTTGTTCATATTTTGTACCAGATTTTTGTTCAAAACAAACCCAAAAAATAAAATTAATTAATCGTGATTCTTTACGTGCTCTAAAAATACCGTACCAAACATGTTAGTGGTCCGGAACATAGAGTACGTGTAAAAAAAAACATACAAAAGACAACGCAAAGTCATGAGCAAGAAGTTCCAGGAGCCACAAATAACTGCAGCCAGTAGTGCTGGCTTTGCGGTCCCTCCTTCATCGTTGTGCTTCCCGGCCTTTCAGCACCAGTTTCTGAGAACTTCACTCAGGCCTCACAGTGGGCTCCTCTGGGACCCTCAGCTGTCATTCAAATCTCAGAGGCAGTCAGAAGCCGAATGTGTGCGCTATCTGAGTCTGCCTGCCACACATAAACGCACATCCTCTCATCCACACATCAACACTCTTCTTTTAATCTGTGTGTGATGGCCTGGCATCTTGTCTTCTTTCTCTCTCTTCACCAGCAAAGCTAGTCAGAGTTAATCTTTAGCTCTCCCTTTAAGATGGATCCTTCTAGTGAAGAATGAAAAGATCATTTT
Source organism: Sinocyclocheilus grahami (assembly GCF_001515645.1). Lineage (NCBI taxonomy): Eukaryota > Metazoa > Chordata > Actinopteri > Cypriniformes > Cyprinidae > Sinocyclocheilus > Sinocyclocheilus grahami. The sequence goes on along the minus strand of NW_015505477.1, from coordinate 582,535 downwards.
AGGTGTTTTACTATTCTCCTTCAAATTTTGAGATTTAATGTACATTACATTTCAAAAAGAGTTTTATTTCAGTAATACTTTTATTCCGTAAGAATGCATTAAATTAATTGACAGTAAAGACATTTATTACAAAAGATTTCTATTTCAAAGAAATACTGTTCAATTCTCTCTATTCATCAAAGATATATATATATATATATATATACTGTATATATATTAATTACACAGAAGTAAACATTCTTGAAGAACATTAACAAACATTAACCAGCTTTAACCATAAATTACTAATTTTATCTTGGGCTCCACCAAAGCTCCAACATCATCAAGGCCAAAATGGCACCAGTCCTCTTGTGTTTAGTAACCACATTCTAGATGCAAACACAGGCTTTGGAATGGCATGCTTATATCAGTGAATAATGACAATGAATTTCCTGTTCCTTGCATAAACTTATCATATGGCCTCAAAAGACTGGGAACACATCATACTGACACGTCATAGTTTAAAGGTGCTTTTTTCCCCCTTCTTTTTGAAGCTTGACAAACATGGTCACCTTGAACTGTCTGTCAATAACTTTGTAATGACCTTTCAAAAATGTAGGAAAAATAACAGCATATGGGTCTGTAAAGACATGTGGGTGCGTAAGTAACTAAGTATTTTTCGTTTTTGGATGAACTATTTTAGAGGTAACATAAGCTTTCCTTGCTGCCCTTCTTTTCTGCTATCTCTTCTTCTTTCTATTTCTTTCTCTCCCTCTCTCCCTCTAAGCAACAGATGTTTCACAACAACAGGAAAAGGAAAAATATGATCTAATTGGATAAAATAGTTGTTTATCAGTTTAACACCTGTGAGATAACCATTCTCATTCATCAAATTTAGTTATTATTACTGTGGCATTTCCTTTATTACTATATCGCTTCATGAAGATGTATAATAAATGCCTGTAAAATGGTTAATTAAATGTTCTAAAGTATCACAATGTTATAGTTGCTGTCCATGGTGCCTACTATTTTATGACCACAAAGCATTATATATTTTTTCAGTAGGTACATAAATTAAATAACTTTAAATAATAATTAAAATAAAATAGCCTTGTTTTTTTTACATAACTCATTTTGTTTAAAAACAAAACAACTGTATATGTACTAAAGCCCATTTCCCCACTACAGTCCAGTCATTACCTCTTTCATCACTGTCTCACTTCCTCCTACTCCCTGCATCCATCTGAAAACCATGGTCCGTTTTCTCTCTTATGAGACTGACAAGAGCTGCACCCAATTAAAGTGAAAGTAAAGGAAAGGCTGCAATGTCACCAAGACGGATTAACGACGGCATGCTCAAAATGCAAAGTGACACCTGCCGACCTTATTTTGTCATGTAAAAATGTCAACATTCACAACGCACTGTCTCCATGCAGTGCTTATTTGTGACTGACAGGCTGAATGGCTGCTTTTTTACTCACTGATTTATGCCACCAAGACCTCTGGAGGTCCACGGATCGCAGCGAACAGAAGAGCTCAATCTCCCAGCTGTAAGATGAAGACAGGCTGAAGCAGCTCAAAGAGGACCTGGCTTGCTCGTAACAGATTAAAGCCAAACCTAGAGAGTGAGAGAGAGTGAGAGAGAGAGAGAGAGAGAGAGAGAGAGAGAGAGA